>NC_133844.1:7217500-7517500 GCF_047830755.1 Zonotrichia albicollis | reverse complement strand
ACAATGTTCATTTTTTAAGATTTCCAAGAACTTTATTGTTCATTTTCTAAGACTTCCAAGAGCTTTCTGCCATCCCAAAGAAAATTTTCAGCCCAACAAAACTTGCCAGACTTCTCTCAAGGAGGAGACAAAGATCTCCAGGCACCAACATCTCCAAGGGCACAGCAGGAAGAACTCACTGAATTATTAAATAAATACTATTTATTTTATTATTATTATTTATTTTATTATTATTATATTATTAAAAAAATGTAAATACACATCCCCTTCAGCCTGATGGGCGTCAGAAAATCTCCAGCTACTCCTGCAAAACCAGCAGGCAGAAGAAACCCTCAGCTCCCCTTCCTGGCAGTCACTTTTATTTCAGCAATTCCTCAAAAAGCATCATGGACACATCAAAAAAAGGCTCAGAATGTTCATTTTTTAACACCAAGAGCCTTCTGCCATCCCAAAACAAAATTTTCAGCCCAACAATGTTCATTTTTTAAGATTTCCAAGAACTTTATTGTTCATTTTCTAAGACTTCCAAGAGCTTTCTCCCATCCCAAAGAAAATTTTCAGCCCAACAAAACTTGCCAGGCTTCTCTCAAGGAGGGGACAAAGATCTCCGGGCACCAACATCTCCAAGGGCACAGCAAGAAGAACTCACCGAATTATTAAATAAATATTATAATTTAAGAAATGTGAATACACATTCCCCTCAGCCTGATGGGCAGCAGAAGCTCTCCCACAAAACCGTCAGCAGCCCTCATTTCCCTTCCTGGGGCCCTGATTAAATACCTGTTTGGAAAATGCGGAGTTCCTGCTGGAACAAAGCAGCTGCAGCACCTGGGTTTTCCCCAGAGCTCTCCGGCCTCACGCAGCCAAATCCTGTCGAGGTTCTGTAATTTGGAAAATTCCTTTTGAATGGTTGCAGCTGCAGCAGCCCCTGGGTTGGAGTGCTTTGTGCATCACCTCCATTTATTACCCTTCAGGCAACCATTCCCCTCGTTTATCCTTTAATTTATTGTGTGTTTGCCTGCTGGACCACACTGGGAGCGTTGGTCCTTTTCCAATCCCACTCTGCCATGGAAGATGTTGTCAGTGGGGCTCTGTTAACAAATCCCTCACAGCGCAGCCCCGCTCCCAGGGTGGGACTGCCGTGGTTTCCTCAGAGCAAATCGGGCAGGAGAGAGGCCCAGATGCTGCAAAAAGTGATAATTTATTGATATAAATTATTGTTATAAATGATAGGTTTAAATTATTATTAATATATTTAATATATAATATTATATATTATAAATATATATTACTATATATATTATAATTAATAATATATAATAATTAATTATTGCTATATATAACTATTAATCATTTATAATTAATAATATATATAGTAATATATAAAATATATATACTATATACTATATACTATATACTATATACTATATAGTATATTCTATATACTATATACTATATACTATATTATATGTTATATATTATATATTATATATTATATATTATATATTATATATTATATATTATATATTATATATTATATAATAATATATTAGCTATCATAATATATAATAATATATTATAATATTACATATTTATTATATGTACTATTAATATATATTAATAATTATTAATATAAATTATTTAACCGTGATTTATTAATATAAATATTCTTATAAATTTTATTAATATAGATTATTATTGACACAAAGTATTTTAATCATAATTTATTAATATAAAAATTATTATTAAAATATTTTATGGCCACCAAGCAGGAAGAACGACGGGGCAAAGCAATGGAGAAAATCAGCTCCTTAACTGTGTTTGAACACCTCCTGGGCAGGGAAAAGATATTTTGCAATGGATGGACAATTCCAAAAGACAAACACCCAACAAAGCACAGGGTTTATAAATCTTCCATGGCTGCTTTGTCTTCCCAGAGTGGTTTCAAAGACTGCCCAGGGTGTGATTTTTGGGAGGAACCTCTGTTTGTGGTGGGTGGGTTCAGCACTAAAGCAAACCAGCAACACCCAAAAATTGTTTCTTCTGCAGGCATCTCCCAAGCATAACCATGGGGAACTCTCACATCCATTTTTTCCCTCCCTTTTTGGGCAATTTGTGGAATTTTAACACCAATCAGACGCTTAACGGCTGCTCCCCTGTGAGCAGATTGGAGCAGACATTTCCATCCTTGAAGGATCAGAGGCAGAAGATGTTTCCCACCCTCGGTGTGTCTGTGACTGCACAGTGCCCCCAGCCCCTCTGACCCCTTCCCCTCCTTCGTTTCCATCTCCACAACCTCATTAAGAGCCGAATTTCGGGATTTATTTATAGCCGGGGTTAATTTATTACATTAATGACTGAGCAAGACGCAGCTGAGCGCCTCAGATGGAAAATTAAGAGCTTCTATTGTGACCTGCGTGACAAAAAATCTGCTCTTGGTGCCTCAGCACCTGGGAGGAGCAGCTCCCACTCAGTTCCACTTGGTTTTTATTTATGGATGGTGAAGATCCAATTCCATCTCCAATTCACCTGAGGAGAGAGGGGACAGCTCAAAATCAGGCAGCCAAAGGCACAGCCCTGCTCTCCTCGGATGCCACAAATACCAACTCCTGCTCCTCTGCTGGGTAATTTCAAATTATTCCTCCTCAAAAGTTTCTGTCTTTGTAGAACCTGCTGCACAAACACCAATCGGTGTAAATTAATACGGCCCAGACTTTCTATTGTAGCAATTAAAACATCAATAAATTAAGATTTTAATCAAAATCAATCAGTTTAGCTGCTTTTCTGCTGTTAATGAGCTACTGGTTGAATAACAGGTTAATGTGGGCTGGAGTGAGAGGAATTTAGGACATTGGAAGCCAGAGATGTTCTAAGATTTTATCTTCCTTCCAGGAGCAGTTACACCCAAATAATCAAAGCAAGCTAAGATAAAAGAAAAATTTACAGAAATTTAAAATAATGGCTTTTTAGGAAAAAAAGCAAACAAACAAACAAACAAAAAACCCCCCGTGAAAACAAAAAAAAAAAAAAAAAAAAAAAAAAAAAAAAAAAAAAAACCAAACCAAAAAAAAAAAAACAAAAAAAAACAAAAAAAAAAAAAAAAAAACCAAAAAAAACCCACAAAAACCCAAAAAACACCCGAAACAAAAAAACAAAAAAACAAAAAAAAAACAAAAAAACAAAAAAAACAAAAAAACCCCAAACAAACAAAAAAACCCCACCAAACCACAAGTTCATAAATACTCCATTACACAATTGTTTTGAGGTTTGAGGTCCTGTCCCCACATCCCCACCCTCATTTGAGACAAAGGATCTCTGTCTAAAACGTTTACCCAGAAAGAACAAATTAACTTTCTCCTTTCATTAATGAAAAATAATGCCGGAGTGAGTTTGAGTGAGAATGATCTTAAACAATTAATGTTAATTGCTTGTACTTGTAGGAAAGACCTTGACAAATTCCCAGTAATATTTTATCCTCCTTCCAGGAGCAGTCAGTGCCCTCCCAGGGCTTTAATAAAGGGATGATGTTAACCCTTAATTAGCCCCATTTGAAGGCTAATTAATGGTGAATAAGGGGGAAGAAAAAGTACTTGATAATAATGGTAAAATACCCCGAAATTGCTTTATTTTTTTCTGAATTATTTTAATGCATTTAAACTTAATTTAAAAAAAAATAAAATTCAGCTACCAGAGGTTTTTCTCAGCCAAGTTAAAGGAAACATCAAATTTCTGTGTAACACAAAGAATGAAAGCTGTTCCTTGGAGGAGACACAGTGCAGGAATTTCCTGAGTCTCCAAAGTGACATCTGCTCAGGGAAATGAAAAAATGGAAGGATCATTTTCTCCACAGCTGCAACGAGCATCACAAAATGCTAATTTAGGGTAAATTTTCTAGAAGGGCTTTACTGATCCAGGAGCCAGAACATCTCTGGCTTCCAATCTCTTAAATTCCCCTCACTTCAGCCCACATTAACCTGTTATTCAACCAGTAGCTCATTAACAACTGAAAACCAGCTAAACGGATTGATTTTGATTAAAATCTTAATTTATTGATGTTTTAATTGCTCAAATAGAAAGTCTGGGCTGTATTAATTTACTTCGAGGTCGCATCCGATGGCTCTAAATTAAATAATTCAGTAAACCTGAGCCCCTCTCTGCCTCTGTTCCACATCTTTGAGAAAGCAAGAATAATATTTCCATCACAAAAAGCCCATGCATATTCTTTTTGGACAGCTATTTGTATATAACCTCAGGAAAACAAAATAAATGTATGAAATAGAGGCCATGCAAATGTAGGAAAAAATGCTGAGCAAGACATTTCTGTCCTTCTTTCACTTAGAAACAGCGAAGATATTTTTGCTCCAAACACATCATTCTGTTCCAACACATTGATTTATTCAATTTGATGAAAATGGAATGGCCAGAACATAATTAATGGCTGAAACTCTTTCTGTTTAACAAATTGAAATACTTTGAATACTAACTAGCCATATGTAAAGCTCATCAATATTAATGATACTTTCTGAAATGTATCATCTATTCTTCATGGGCAGAAATAAGTCCGGGTTTGCTGAGGCACAGAAATGATTAGGGAGGAATTCACAGGGGCTCCTAAACCTCCTGGAATACAAAGTTCCATTTTAAAAGTGAATTTTCTGAAAAATCTCAGATGTTTTTCCGCAGTGTGGGTGGCCAAACCCCTTCCAAAAACGGCCCCAGATCCTGAGTTTGCAATAGGACATGACATGAAAGGTCTGAAAATGCCCAGGAAACAGAGAAAGAAAATAAGATCTCAAATGAGATTGTAAAAAATGTTCATTATTCTGAAATAAGAGCAGGTTAATGCTGAAACCCGGTGCAGAACTGTTCACAGAGTTATCTGTGGGATTCATTATCCTGAAATTCCTTACAAGGAGAGGTTAAACCATGCAAAAGGTTGGATTTCAATTCCATGAAATCACGATTTACAAAACTACAAAGTCCTGTCTTGCAACAGGAAAGCCCCAGAAAAGGAGAAAACAAGTAATAGGAGAAGAGAGCTGCAGGTATGGAAGAACAGGGCCCCACTGAAATAATCCCAAATCTGAGATTGTGCCACCCCAGCTGCTGCTTCAGCCACGACCAAAGAGGAATTTACAATTTACCACAACACATTGGAAAGAAAACACAGCAAACTTGGTTTATTCCTTTTTTTTTGTAACTCTCTACCCAGCATGTGAAAAATTATCTATAACCCACAACCATCACACCAAAAAAAGCAAGTTTTTATCCTCGTTAACACCCAACTCATTTGTATGTGTGCAGGTGCAGCCCTTGGACACAGATTCAGGACATCCTGTCCAAGTCACATCATCAAATTATTCACTCAACTTTTCACAAAATAAAATAAAAATTATCCAACATTGTTTGAATTCCTTGAGTGACGACTTCAGGCCATCCCATGATGTCACAAACTGACTTTTCCAAGATTTATTAACCCAGCTCCATCATTAAGTAATTGCCAGTGGAAAGTTTGCTCTTGTTGGGGTTTATACTTTTAATATCTCTCTCATCTCAGCTGTTTATTGGATCCAATTTATGAAGGGTGAGAGGAACACGAGTCATTAAATCACCTGGAGGTGCTTCCTGTTTATGAGGCAATAACCATTTTCCTCTGCTAATAAATCCCAGGCCCGCAGCTGAACATTTATTAGGCCGAGCTACAGTTATTGTTGAGTTAATTGGAAGCACCCTGAAGTTGTTACTATAATGAAAATTCCAATGATTAAAGATTGGGGAGAAATCATCTGTTTTAAAGTTGGGGGGGTAGGAGGAGGATGGGTAATGGGAAATTGAAAATTGAGGGGATTGGGCAGCGCCACTGCCACAATGGGAAATGGGAAATTGGAAATTGGAAATTGGAAATTGGAAATTGGAAATTGGAAATTGAAAATTGAGGGGATTGGGCAGCACCACTGCCACAATGGGAAATGGGAAACTGGAAATTGAAAATTGGAAATTGAAAATTGAGGGGATTGGGCAGCGCCACTGGAGGACTTTCAGCACCAAAGGAAAGTGGGGGAATGTGACTCATTCCAATACCAAAATTTGGTATATTTGGTAGTGTTTGACATGGAATAGCTTCCTTTTTGCTTTTTTTTAAAATTTTTTTTTCTCAGCAGACAAAACCACTCATGAGCCAACTCTCCTTCTTTCTTCCTCCCTGAAGTTGTTACCATAATGAAAATTCCAATGATTAAATATTGGAGAGAAATTATCTGTTTTAAAGTAGCAGGGGGAGGAGGATGGGTAACAGGTAATGGGAAATTGAAAATTGGAAATTGAAAATTGAGGGGTTTGGGCAGCACCACTGGAGGAGTTCTAGCACCAAAGGAAACTGGGGGAATGTGACTCATTCCAAGACCAATATTTGGAATATTTGGTAGTGTTTGACATGGAATAGCTCCATTTTTCTTTTTTTTAATTTTTTTTTTTCTCAGCAGACAAAACCACTCATGAGCCAACTCTCCTTCTTTCTTCCTCCCTGAAGTTGTTACCATAATGAAAATTCCAATGATTAAATATTGGAGAGAAATTATCTGTTTTAAAGTAGGGGGGGAGGAGGATGGGTAACAGGTAATGGGAAATTGAAAATTGGAAATTGAAAATTGAGGGGTTTGGGCAGCACCACTGGAGGAGTTCTAGCACCAAAGGAAACTGGGGGAATGTGACTCATTCCAAGACCAATATTTGGAATATTTGGTAGTGTTTGACATGGAATAGCTCCATTTTTCTTTTTTTTTTTTAATTTTTTTTTTCTCAGCAGACAAAACCACTCATGAGCCAATTTTACTTCTTTCTTCCTCCCTTGAACACCACCAAGCCCATCTGATGTTGTAGGGGCCCGTCACAGACATGTTTTATGAAAAATTCTTTCATTAGAATTTTTTCTCCTGAGAAGCCAAGAGGCCTCAGAAATGAAATTTAAACAATGGTTATCTGCTGCTGTGGAATGCCGCAGGTGTATCTTTGATTGGCCCATGTTAATTGTTATTAATTAATGGCCAATCACAGTCTGGCTGTGTCAGGACTCTGGTCAGTCACAAGATTTTATTATCATTCCATTCCTTTCTATTCCTTGCAAGCCTGTCGGATCTCAGGATCTCAGTCCTGAGGTGCCGAGTCACCAAGAGCACCCTTGGGGGGCTCGGGAGTCCTGGAATGTTCCAGAAGTGTCTGGTGGCTGGACTTTGATCCTACACAGGAGACGACACCTGTATGAGGACAGGAGGGTTTCACCGGGGTGAATGGTGAAGGGATCAGCTAATTAGAGGGTGAGACACAGGGTTTAGGATTTCTGTACAGGGGGGTTTAGAGGAGTAAGATGGAGGAATTGGGGCGTGTCCTGCCCTCCTTCTTCTTCCTCTTCTCCTCCATCTTCTTTGGCCACGGTGGCACTCTTGGATTGGTTATTACTGAGAGTGCACCCAGCAATGAGATTAAATGGTATTGGGGAAAAATGATAAATATTGTACACGTAACCATGGGTATAAAGATAGGTGGCTGTCCGGAGGGCAGCACAGTGTGCTCATGGCTGGCTGCTGAGCAGAGCTCTGTCGGGCTGAAAGAAAATCTTTTAGATAAACAATTAATAAACATAAAAACCGAAAGAAGAACTGAAGCCTCTTCTCGTCCTTCGATACGCGGGCTGCCCCAAGGCCACTCCGGGCCTTTCCAGGCCCCTCAAACAGCTGAGATAAACCGGACACAAGCCTTTCTTCTATTCTTTTAATATAGCTTTAATATATCTTCTTTTAATATAATATCTATCATAAAATAATAAATCAGCCTTCTGAAACATGGAATCAAGATTCTCATCCCCTCCCTCATCCTGGGACCCCTCTGGACACCCCCACAGGCCCTTTTTGTGGTGAAATGGAAGGACAAGAATGGATGAATCCCCTCTTTGATCCATTTAACAAAGATTCAATCCCAGGATGGCTGGAACGGGAAGGAACCTCTGGAGATCAGCCCCACAAGGTCGTTATTGCAGATATTTTTGCCCTCGAGGAAGGAGAGGAATGATGAGGAGGATCCATCTTATCAGAAGGCTAATTAATTACTTTATTATACTATATTATATTACATTACATCTACACTGAATCTGCCAAGCTCCACTCCAATTCTCTTCAGGTAAACAATCTCCTGCAGGGCATTCCACTTGTGAGCATACACAGGCACAGCAAACGAGATGAAAACTGGTTTTTCTTTCTCTAAGGTGCAGAGAATGTGAAACGCCGGAATATTCTTGGGAAGTTGTGCCTTGCTTTTCCCTGTGAAGGAGAATGTGGCCACAGCCATGCAGATAAGCTGATTTTTTTGAGATTGTTTTGAGCTGACTTACTGTAAATATTCACAATGAGTAGGGTGATGGGCTCTGACCCAAGTGCTTTTTGGGGAGAAATCACTGAAATTCCTGCAGGCCAACTGGTGGGGCTGCAGCTGGGGGAGCTCCCTCAGTTAAAGAAAGATTAATAAGAATTAGAGCTCCTCTGGAGTTCCCCAAACCAGAGGAGAGAACACTGGAGAACACAAGAATTAAAGCTGCATTTGGAAAATTAAATCCCATAAAAACAACAGGATCTGATTTGTGATGACTTAACACCGCTTGTTAGAGAAGCAGGAAGCTCCATCCACGTCTTCAATGCAATTTTTTCCCCTCAAAATATGAGGGAGCAGCTTAACCTTGAAAATACCACTTAGCTCTCACACACACACGTGGTAATTAATTTTCTACAGCGGCTGAAATCACTTTGCCTAAAGCAAAATCCTTCTGACATTATTAAATGCCACAGTGCAGTTAAAGCACAATTATAAACTAATTCACAGAATAAATCTCATTAGTTTCCTGAGGCCTTCTGAATAAACTGAAAGGAAACCGTTGCCACAGTTGACTTTCATCTTTGCCTCCCTAAGCAGATACACAATCAAAAAGCATAACATTTTAATAATTACAGATGATTAAAAACAGATAGTTTGGGAAAAACAGGCCTGTAAAGCTGCTGTATGTGGAGAAATGGCAAAGTGCTCCACCTTGGATTCAAAAATAGGTTAAAAATCCCACTCACGGGGACATTTGAACTGCAAATCCCTTTGTCAGACTGGTGCCAGCTCTGCTCCAGAGGCTGCAGAAATGAATCAGTTCCTGCTGGAATCGAGGCAAACAAACTCTGCTCCCATCAATGGTTCACAAATTGACGCGAGCAGCAATGGGAAATAAAGGAACAGAGGAAGTGTTTCAGAGGTTGCACCTACAAATAAGAAATTTTGGAAGAAATTTTGTGAACTATTTCGTTATGCAGGAGGCACCTGCAGCAGCCACTGAAGCTCTGAGCAGCACCCAGCCCCAGAAATCACCAGTGCACGCTTTGAGCACACACACCTGTACCTATTCCATTCTTCAAGCATCTTTTTGATTAAAAAACACCAGGCTGGCACACAGGCTTCCTCAGCAGCTTGAAATGCAGGTCTGCAAATGTTATTCTTAAACCTGTTTCTCACCAAAGACCTTTGTGTTGCATTCACATTCTCTGAAAAAATCCCTTCACCCAGGATTTTTCTCCTGGGAAGCTGAGAAGTCACAGAAAAAAAAGGAAAACATTTTTTATCTCATTTGCTTCTCTTGTGTTGTGCTCACGTGGAATGTGTGTGGAGATTGTTTATCCAATCGGTGATTGTTTCATTGGGTTTCTATGAATTATTTTGACTTATTGGCCAATAACAACCAAGCTGTGTCAGGACTCTGGAAAGAGCCGCAAGTTTTCATTATTATCTTTTTAGCTTTCTGTCTGTATCCTTTCTGTATCCTTTGGTATAATTTAGTTTAGTATTCTTTAATATAATATAGAATCAATAAAGTAATAAATTAGCTGTGTTAAGGCTCTGGAAAGAGTGACGAGTTTTCATCATGATTCCATTACTACTACTACTACTACTATTACTACTACTACTACTACTACTACTATTATTATTATTATTATTATTATTATTATTAGCTTTCTGTAAGTATCCCTTCTGTATTCTTTAGTATAGTTTAGTATAGTATTCTATAACGTAATATATCATATCATATCATATCATATCATATCATATCATATCATATCATATAATAATATAGTATAATATAATTTTTTTTTTTTTAAATCAGCCTTCTGAGAACATGGAGTCAGATTCATTCCTTCCTTCCTGCCACGAGGGCACCCAGAAAATCCAACAGATCTATCCATGGGTTGTCCCAACAAGCCACAGCCCCTGGCAGCTTTTACCTGTTTTTGGCAGAAATGTGTCCCCTGTTCTGCTCAAACACAATTCCTGCTTGATTGCAGTCTCTGAGAGCAGCCCTTGAGCTGCTGAGCGTGTCCTTGACTCCCTGCATTTGCTGGGAAACCAGCAGCTACAGAAAGTCAATTATATTTGTGTTTCTCAGGAGGAAAGGTGCTGTCAGTACCGAGGGCTGGGAACATGTTAGCTGAGGAGGGTGAGTGAATCCAGCATTTCTACATCTTGTTAAATCTGCTCTCACGGAAAAACCAAGGACCTGCTGCTTTCAGCACAGCCAAGTCAGCACTTTATGAGGGAGGGAAGGAAAAAAAGCCCAAACAGAAAGTGGTGTGAGCTTTCAGAAAGTGCTCTTTTGTTCTCCCAGGCAGCCTCAGTGGCAGCCAAGGATGTGCATCCCAGCCCAGGCAGCTGTGCATCCCAACCCGGAGCAGATTGCATGTTTTCGAGCTGCTGCTTTCCATCTGATTGAATATTCAGATTTGTTGGCACACACCAGCAACTGAAAACCAGGGGCCTTCCAGAAACTCAACATTTGGAGCCATCAGAGGGCCGTTCATGTGCAGCAAAACAGAAAGAAACATATGGGGGTGGCAGAGCAGAGCTCAGCGAGTCCTTTCCCTCTCCTCACAGTCGTGGAGCACAACTGGAAAACATTTTGAGAGGTGGGGATTGAAAAAGGGAAACACACCAAGGGTTGCTCTGGTTCTGTGTGCTGGGATGGGAGCACATGTCCCTCATGTCCCTCATGTCCCAGGTGTCCCTCATGTCCCACATGTCCCTCATGTCCCACGTGTCCGTCATGTCCCTCATGTCCCACATGTCCCTCGTGTCCTTCATGTCCCAGGTGTTCCTCATGTCCCTCATGTCCCACATGTCCCTCATGTCCTTCATGTCCCACATGTCCCTCATGTCCCACATGTCCCACGTGTCCCTCATGTTCCAGGTGTCCCACGTGTCCCACATGTCCCACATGTCCCACATGTCCCACATGTCCCACATGTCCCAGGCATCCCTCATGTCCCTCATGTCCCATGTGTCCCACGTGTCCAACATGTCCCTCATGTCCCACGTGTCCAACATGTCCCATATGTCCCACATGTCCCAGGTGTCCCTCATGTCCCTCATGTCCCA
This sequence comes from Zonotrichia albicollis, assembly GCF_047830755.1. NCBI lineage: Eukaryota > Metazoa > Chordata > Aves > Passeriformes > Passerellidae > Zonotrichia > Zonotrichia albicollis. The sequence continues at coordinate 7,506,049 of NC_133844.1, read as the reverse complement.
CATGTCCCTCCTGTCCCACGTGTCCCTCGTGTCCCACATGTCCCTCAGGTCCCACGTCTCCCTCATGTCCCACGTGTCCCACATGTCCCTCATGTCCCACATGTCCCTCATGTCCCACGTGTCCCTCATGTCCCACGTGTCCCTCATGTCCCACGTGTCCCACATGTCCCTCATGTCCCACGTGTCCCTCATGTCCCTCATGTCCCACATGTCCCTCATGTCCCACATGTCCCTCATGTCCCACGTGTCCCACATGTCCCTCATGTCCCTGGTGTCCCTCATGTCCCTCATGTCCCACATGTCCCTCATGTCCCACATGTCCCTCATGTCCCACATGTCCCACACATCCCACGCGTCCCTCATGTCCCTTATGTCCCATGTGTCCCACGTGTCCCACATGTCCCTCATGTCCCACATGTCCCACATGTCCCACATGTCCTACGTGTCCCTCATGTCCCATATGTCCCACATGTCCCTCGTGTCTCACATGTCCCAGGTGTCCCCCATGTCCCACGTGTCCCACATGTCCCACATGTCCCACGTGTCCCACATGTCCCAGGTGTCCCACGTATCCCTCATGTCCCAGGCGTCCCTCATGTCCCTCATGTCCCACATGTCCCACATGTCCCACATGTCCCACATGTCCCTCATGTCCCATATGTCCCACATGTCCCACATGTCCCTCATGTCCCACGTGTCCCTCATGTCCCTCATGTCCCACGTGTCCCACATGTCCCACATGTCCCTCATGTCCCACATGTCCCTCGTGTCCCACATGTCCCTCATGTCCCACATGTCCCACGTGTCCCACACGTCCCAGGTGTCCCTCATGTCCCAGATGTCCCACGTGTCCCTCATGTCCCACATGTCGCTCATGTCCCTCATGTCCCTCATGTCCCAGGTGCCCCTCATGTCCCTCATGTCCCACATGTCCCTCATGTCCCATGTGTCCCATGTGTCCAACATGTCCCAGGTGTCCCACGTGTCCCTCATGTCTCACATGTCCCACATGTCCCACGTGTCCCTCATGTCCCAGGTGTCCCTCATGTCCCCCATGTCCCCCATGTCCCTCATGTCCCTCATGTCCAACATGTCCCAGATGTCCCTCATGTCCCAGATGTCCCACATGTCCCTCATGTCCCACGTGTCCCTCATGTCCCTCATGTCCCACGTGTCCCACGTGTCCCACATGTCCCAGGTGTCCCACGTGTCCCTCATGTCCCAGGTGTCCCACATGTCCCAGATGTCCCACGTGTCCCAGATGTCCCATGTGTCCCACATGTCCCACATGTCCCTCATGTCCCACATGTGCCAGGCAAGGGCTGCTCTGAACTTTGTGCAGCTGAGCTGCTCGGAGCCAAAGGCTGAAACTCCTCATGCTCAAATTCCCCCGATTCCAAAGGCACGGCATCAGCCCCGAGCTGAAATTCGGATTTAAAGGTTATCCCAAAAGCAGCCATATGCAAGTCAGAGCTCACCACGAGCACGGAGGATGGGATCACTTTGATTCAGGGTGACATTTCTCACCACACTCCAGTAATTAGATTAAGTTTCAGGATACAGCTGTCTCGTGCAATTGGAAATCCTCCCTAAGCTGTCATTTACAGGAGGCACTCTTCCATATTTCCCATGTGGTCCCTCATGCCTGTAATTTGAATAAATAATGCTCCTGAAGTTACTTTCAGCCACGGAGAGGTTTGGGAATTATCTCTCTGATCATGTGAAGCCTCCCGTGGTTCTAACGAGCTGTCAAGATTCCGAAGCCAGCAGTGAGAGGAAGGTCAATGGTGGGAGCAAGGAGACACAAAGATAAGGAACAGATTTTCATGCTGGCAGAAAGAGGAGAAAAGTGAGACATCCTCCCTCCTGGTTTCTCTCCCATGCTATAAAATGCTGCTTTGATTGGTTTTGTCAAAACACCAAGGGAAGATCTAAAAGTGGCGATGATTTGATAACAATAAAACACTACAAGGAGAAAAAGGAGTGTCCAGGATGGGAGATGCTCTGTTTGCCAAGTGGAAAGGACACTGGAAGGAGAACTCAGACTTGACCAAATGTTCAGGCAAAAACTTTGGTTGGTTCCACCACAGCCAGGGATGGAGTCCTGAAACCTGATATTGACCCCAATATCTCATCCCTCACACTGCACTTTTGGATACCAGGTTGTGGACAATCAATCACCAATTCCTTCTGAAGAAAATCACTTTAGGCAGAAGTTTTGAGCAGCATGAGGTCAGGAATTCTCGAGTGGTTCTGGTGGGCATTTTCAAACCACAGCATCTGCACTTGGTAGTGTTCAGGAACACAGAATTACAGAATGATTCCATGCATGTGCTTTTATAAAGAGCTCTGGGTGTCAGGGGTACACAGACCCAAATCTGACTCTTCCATGGGTTAGGGATGAACATGGCTTTATATTCTATCGTTATATAACCTACAGATTAATTATTAAACTTACATTGTTCTATTGTACACACTGATTTCATCCAAGCATGGATTTCTCGTGATCCCCCTCAAACCCCTAAGAGTTTCTCATGATTCTTTAAACAATAATTACATCTAATCACATCTAACAATTATATCATTTATCATACACTGGCTACACAGGTGCAATTTCACATGATCTAGAAAATAGAAGGCCTAGCATTTCCCAGGGCCTACCTTTAACATTTCCCCAGGGCCTACTAAGCCCAACTTTCTTTCTAGATCCACGAATTTTCTGTGATTTTAAAATCTTTTACTGTCAAACTGACCTTAAAGTCACAGGTCTGTGACACCAACCACCAGACACTTGGTTTGCTGCTGTGGCTGAGGGTAGCCATTGGGTTTAAGGGATGGAAACCCAAAACTACGAGATAAATCTCACCCCTAATTAAAACAGATCTCAAGCACAACTAAAGCCTTCAGGATGAATATGGTTTTATATTCTATCATTATATAACCTACAGATTAATTATTAAACTTACATTGTTCTATTGCACACAGTGATTTCATCCAAGCACGGATTTCTCGTGATCCCCCTCAAACCCCTAACAGTTTCTCATGATTCTTTAAACAATAATTACATCTAATCACATCTAACAATTATATCATTTATCATACACTGGCTACACAGGTGCAGTTTCACATGATCTAGAAAATCCAAGGCCTAACATTTCCCAGGGCCTACCTTTAACATTTCCCCAGGGCCTACTAAGCCCAACTTTCTTTCTAGATCCCCAAATTTTCTGTGATTTTAAAATCTTTTACTGTCAAACTGACCTTAAAGTCACAGGTCTGTGACACCAATCACCAGACACTTGGTTTGCTGTTGGGGCTGAGGGTAACCATTGGGTTTAAGGGATGGAAACCCAAAACTACGAGATAAATCTCACCCCTAATTAAAACAGATCTCAAGCACAACTAAAGCCTTCAAAGACAGCAACGCCTGAGATTGTTACAGCCTTGAATTTGGCTCACATTCCCCAAATCTTGGCGTTATTTCAGAGCTGGCACTTAATGGGAATTATTTCTCCCTCCAGAGCAATGTGGTCGTGACTCTCCAAGCTTCTGATTTGCATTTAGACTGCAAGGAGAAGAATTTCCTTTGCAGCAGCCATCTCCCAGCCCTTCACCATGTGAATATTTCCACCCTAATTAATGTCACTTAACGTAAAATATTATTCCATGTTCTGCAGAGTGGCTGTAAATAATTTACTTGTAAAACATGTTGACTTTTCATGAGTTGTTTGTACAGTAAGAACTGCACCATCTAAACTGGAGGAGGAGAGAGGAATCAATCATTTGTAATAATACCCAATAGGAGGTTTACCACATGTTATATCAATTTTTATGGCCGACACAAATAGCTGCAGCCATTACTTTGGATTTTTATTTTCTGAAGGGAATTAGAAATTCACTGTTACCTTCTGCTTCTCTCATGCTGCCCTGGAAATCACACAATTTAAAGGTGTTTGGAGCCTTTTTTACCCACTAATTAAGGCAGTGCATTAATAAAACACCAGTTTAGAATATTCATTACACACACAGTCTATACGAGGAAAAAAGCTGATTTGTGTAGAAGTTAATGAGCCCAGAACCAACCAACACCGCAGCAAGTAAATGAAATGAGTTTAAAAAAAAATCACATTTAAACTTAGTGCTCATTCACTTTCCCCCATATTCTGTTACTTTTTACATACAGTGAGGTTTTCAATATTGATTATTTTCAGTGCATTAATGACTTCCTTTATTTGGTACTGCTTAGTTTGGGTATTGAAAGGTGTCTGTGTTAAGCCACCAAAAAAAACCCCTTGATTCAAAGGTGATTTGTTAATCAAATACCTTGATTAATACAGGTATTAATTGTGCTCAGCCTTAAAGGTAGGACAAGATGGAGTGTGGAAACCCATCATTCCACGCAAATAAAACCCAGAGGTTTCCTGGCTTGGTGTCTGTTTTGCCCTTGGGTTTGTATTTCTGGTCCCCAGATGTTCCTGAGCCTGCTGTGAAGGTTCTGCTCTGTGTGGGATGGGCACAAACCCATCCCAGCAATGCTGTGGGCTGAAGGATTTCCCAGAAGAGCAGGGCCCTGAGCTGAGGGCGCTGATGGATCTGAGCTGCCCAATGGAATAATTCACAGAATCACAGAATCCCAGAATCACAGAATCACAGAATCCCAGAAGCACAGAATCACAGAATCACAGAATCACAGAATCCCAGAATGATGAGGTTGGAAGAGACCTCTGAGATCATCCAGTCCAATCCATGCCCCAGCTCCTCTCAGCAGGGATATTTGGGTGCCCATCAGGGCCCCTGAAAGATCCAGGCCCCTTTAAAATCCCCATCCCTGGAGGTGCCCAAGGAACAACTGAACATGGTGGCGCTCAGGGCTCTGGATTGGCAAGGTGGGGACGGGTCCCAGGATGGAGCCAATGATCTTGGAGGGCTTTCCCAACCTCGGGGATTTGGAGGTCACAAGGAATCCCGGAATCCCAGAATCCCAGAATCCCAAAATCCCAGAATCCCAGAATCCCTCAATCCCAGAATCACAGAATCCCAGAATCCCAGAATCACAGAATCACAGAATCCCAGAATCCCAGTCACAGAATCCCAGAATCCCAGAATCCCAGAATGATGAGGTTGGAAGAGACCTCTGAGATCATCCAGCCCAACCTGTGCCCCGACACCTCACCCAGACCATAGCACTCAGTGCCATGTCCAGGCTTTATTTAAACACATCCAGAGATGGTGATTCCACCACGTCCATGGGAAGAGCATTCCAGTACTTTATTATTCTTTTGGTGAAAAATTTCTTCCTAATATCCAACCTATTGGTCTCTTCCACCGGGCAGCACTGACAGAACCAGAGGGCACAGCCTCAAGCTCAGGGAAACTTCCACAGCAGATTTTCACCTCAATTCCCAGCCTGAAGCAGAACTCAGGAGCATCAGGGCATACAAAGCAAGGAGCAGCTTGGGTCTCACCCCAAATCCCACTTTCCATCCCATTATTCTGCTGTCCATCCGAGGCCACGTTCCTGCAAGCCCAAGAGCAAATAAACCTTTTCTTCCTCCTCTTTTTGCAGCAAAGGAACAGACAAAGCAGGGAATTCTGCTGTGCACGGAGTTTATGACACTTAGCATGCAGAGGAGCAGGTATTTATCAGGCAGCTCATCAGCTCGGTGTCAAAATGTTTGTCATCAAACAAACACAAAGCAGAGGCACAAAAGTGCAGCTGGAGATGAATCACCAATACTTTCTGTGCTCTGATCAATACTTCTGCTGGGGTGAAATATGAGAGCAACAAAAGACTGATGTTGAAACTGTAATTGAAACACGAGGGCTCCAACAAAACCTTTCCGCTTGGAATATTTTAGAATGCTCCTCAAATTCTCACTATAGGTAAACCTATTGTCTCCCTGACAATTGGCATAAATTTAAGAGAGATTTTTATCTCTATCCGCGTTTAAGGCATCATTTGATTCAAATTTCCCTGGCATTTTCCCCTTTTCCAGCATGATTTTAGAGGCCTTAAGTGACTGGAGTGTGACCAGCATGGAATCAAGAATGTGCCTGATAAATAATAGCTCTGTTCTCAAAAATTAATGAACAATGTCCCTATAAATGCACAACCTCTCCAGAATGACACTGGGTTGTGATTTTCCCACTCTCAATCCCTGCATTCTTGCACGAATTTACATAGGATGATAAATTATTTAGAAATCCATTTCAACTACAGAAAATCCAGTTTACCCATTACTTATAAAAAGCCATTACAGCTACTTAAGTTTTCTATTACGGCCAATTTAATTTATTACAAACTAGTGAGTCCATAAGATTCTGATCTATCCTAGGTACCCAGAGATAATGGAACACTGGAGGATATTATGACCATGAAACATGAAGAAGAAGGGAAAGAAGTCATCCCATTTATAGTGTAAAATAAACATCTGCGATAATAAACTGGCCAATGTAGCCAGGCTGAGAATTGGAAATGGAACAGAAGAAGAAGAAGAAGAAGAGGGATCCCATTTTTAAAGGTTTATTGGTTATTTATGTAGATGCTACAAGTTACGAAAGGGAGAAAAATGATCTTGTGATAAAAGCTGCTCATTGGAACTAAACCTGAATTCCCATCCTGACTGCTCCAAGATGAGCCTGGGGAAGCTCTGTCAGGTGCCTGTGCTAAAACTCCCTGCCCATAAAATGGGAAGAATATTTCTTTCCTTGCCCAATTTCCCCTCCTCTGCCCATTTCCATGGCCAAAAAGGCAAATGATGTCTTCCACAAAGACAAAATAATAGCCCCTGGTCTTTGGAGAAGTTTTTCGAATTTATTTGTACTTCTATGAATTCCTCTTTAGTTACTATGAATTGCTTTAATTTCTTCTAGAGATTAACACACAGGAGTTGACCTCAGCCTGCCATCACACTCTTCAGAGCATTTTCTAAAATTCTCAAATAATTCCAGGAGATTTAGGGATGCGGCACTTCTAAACTGGATGGCAAATTGTCCTCCCTTCTGATGGGATGAGAATTTAACATGGAAAAGGGAAGAGTTTGGGTGAAGGGGTTGAAAAAAGCACAGAGTACTGCAGGTTTCCTTCTCCACTGATTTTCTGTGTGAAGTTTTTCAAGTATATATTTGATTTGATTGATATTGATTTGTATTGATTTGATTTATAAGTTGATATTTGATTTTGCGGCCCTGCCGTTTCAGTTCTCTGGGCCTGTTGGTGATTTCCTCTCCTTGACTCTCCTCTGAATTCCTTTGTTCACCCAACACCAGGCAACTGCCAAGTCAGAGAAATAATGTTATTTTAATCAAACCACCCAACCAGATTGAAGCCAACAGCTGTAACAATGAAAAAGGAAGCCGAAAAAAACCATTATCCAATTTCCCAGGCATCAGTGAGCAGCCACAACTCCGAGCTGCGCTCCTGCCTCAACTCCTGCTAAAGAATTCCCTGCTCCATTGCTGATGATCCAAAACAAGGGCAAATTGCTTTGCTTTCCTTTAAAAATCACATGCTGGAAAAGGAAATGAGGCAAGAAGTCAGAGGCAGCATCTGTGTGGCTCTTGCAGGATCACTGAGGAACATCCTGTAACTCTGCTCCTCCTGATGCCTTTTCACTTTCAGATTTTCACTTTCAGCTTTTCCCTTTTAGCTTTTCACTTAAACACAAAGCCCTGCTGATGGAAATGCTTCGCGTTCCTGATTAGCAACTGGCTGAAATGAAATAAAACATCAACCTTGATCTTCAGATCTTTATCTTCAGGAGTTAATTCTGTTACTGTCTAGACTTACAGGGGGGAAAAAACAAATAAATGTTGTTCTTAAATTCAGGCTTTGAGTGAGTTCTTCCAGAGGAAAATGGGAATATTCACCCTCTTCAGATTAAAATTATTGGAGTATTTTGTTAATATTTTCTGATTTAATAGTGTTGCCTTTCAATTGTTACCTGGACACAGGAGCCTTTCCAGTTGGTGGCTGCATTGCACCAGGAGCTATAAAAGCATAAATAGACCAAAAATACAGACAGAGGAGGAATTTCTGAAGGGTTTTCCCCCAAGATTATGAAGTTAAAAATTATGCCGGTGTTTCAACTCCTGCTGATGCATCTCAGAGAATCCTTCCTGTACTCCATCAACAGGAACAATATTGCATTCAGTGAAGGATTGATTTCATGGATTCCCTTTCACTCCTGCAACACTGCCAGGAGTGTTATAAATAAATAAATATATATCCACGGATCATGGCACCAACAGCAGGACAAGAACTCCCAGAAACAACTCGTCCCTAAATATCTGATTTTCAAATGATTTTCTGATTTTCAAATGATCTTCTGATTTTCAAATGATTTTCTGATTTTCAATATTTCAGAGGAAATATCGAAAATACTGAAAACCTGATTTTCAAATATTCCAGAGGAAATATCAAAAATACTGAAAACCTGATTTTCAATATTTCAAGGGAAATATCCAGTGGGTGCAAGGACCTCCCTGGAAGGAAAATACCCAACCATGAATCTGACCCGTGACTTGATGCAGGCTGGAGTATTGATGTGGGTTCCCTCCTCTGATGCCCACTTTTAATTCAGATAAGCCGATCTGAGCATCTCCTTGACAAGCAACCCACAGGGAATCAATACATTTTTAAAAATTCATTTTTTATCCAGTCCAGTTTGGCAGAGAAGATTAATTTTACTTTTCCACCTGCCAAGGAAGTTGCCATCATTCCAGGCTAATGCTGATGCCATTATCTGAAATTTGGCCCTTTGGCCATTTTCTTATATCATTGAAAATAATTAATCAATTTGTTTGCTTACACATGGCAGCTTGCCAGAGCAGGCAGAGAAATTAAAAGCCAAAAGGTCATTCCATAAGAGTTTACATACTGTAGAATATCCATTTATTTTGTCTTTGTGGCCCAGCTGATTTTTATGATTGCAGTTTACGATGGGCAGATTGGAGGCAAAAATTCAGGATTTGACAAGTTGCAATTTTTCTCTAAAATTGTCCTTAAAATGCCTTACAGGTGTTGTGATTTTTAAATTTTTAAAATTATTTTTATTAAAGGCAGTCAATGAAACAGAGCTGTTTTCAATGCTCCCTTTCCATTTTTCTCTAAAATTGTCTTTAAAATGCCTAACAGGTGTTTTGATTTTTTAAATATTTAAAATTATTTTTATTAAAGGCAGCCAATGAAACAGAGATGTTTTCAAAGCTCTCTTTCAATTTTTCTCTCCAAGTGTCTTTAATATGCCTTAGAGGTGTTTGGATTTTAAATTTTTTTTAAAAATATGTTTTTATTAAAGGCAGCCAATGAAACTGAGCTGCTTTTAATGCTCAGCATGATTTTTGCGATGACACTTTGGGGATGGCCATTTCCCAAAAAATCCCAAAAAAAAACCCCAAAAAAACCCAAAAACACCCCCCAAAAAATCTGACCACTCTTGTTTCCTCTGCTAAATCCTCATTTCCATTTTTTTTGAGATTCCTGCAGATGGTTTGCTGCTGCTGTCCCAGCCCAGCTGTGTGCAGAGGAGCTGCTCCTGCCTCCTTTTCTCTGCTCCTGCACATCCTGTCCCTGGGGAAGTGCTGTGGTGTGTTCTTAAGTTCGTTAGTTTGCTCCCCCCATTTTCTGTATTACTTCCTGCTGCTACCCTGCCAGTTAGGTTGCTATGGAAATGAAACTGCTCCTCCCTTGGTTTCTCTTATAAAGTGAAAGTTGTTTCCTCCTTGGGGTCAGTCAATCACTCTTTTTCTCCTCCCAGGTTTCGAGAATTTTCTTTTCTCTGGGAGGTATGGTTGGCTGTAGCCCCGGAGCCCCTCCTATGATTTATAACAGTTGGTTACTTTAGTATATCAGTTATGTTTCGTACCTCCAAATATGTATTTCTATTGGATAGCCGGGTTTCCCTGCCTTCTTCCCCCCTTTTCCCTTAAAACCCTCTCTGTCCGGTTTATCTCGGCTGTTTGAGGGGCCTGGAAAGGCCCGGAGTGGCCTTGGGGCAGCCCGCGTATCGAAGGACGAGAAGAGGCTTCAGTTCTTCTTTCTGGTTTTATGTTTATTAATTGTTTATCTAAAAGATGTTCTTTCAGCCGAACAGAGCTCTGCTCAGCAGTCAGCCATGGGCACACTGTGCCGTCCCACGGACCGCCACGTATCTTTATACCCCCTGTTACGTGTACAATATTTATCATTTTTCCCCAATACCATCTATTGTTATAACTCGGTGTACTCTTAGTAATAACCAATCCAAAGGTGCCACCGTGGCCAAAGAAGATGGAGGAGAGGAGGAAGAAGAAGGAGGGCAGGACACACCCCAATTCCTCCATCTTACTCCTCTAAACCCCCCTGTACAGAAATCCTAAACCCTGTTTCTCACCCTCTAATTAGCTAATCTTTGCACCCTTCACCCCGGTGAGGCCCTCTTATCTTCATAAAGGTGTCGTCTCCCGTGTAGGGTCAAAGTCCTGCCACCAGACACTTCTGGCAACATTCCAGGACTCCCGAGCCCCCCCAGGGTCTCGGTGGCTCAGCATCTCAGGACTGAGATCTTGAGATCCGACACCTCTCCTGCCCCTTGTTCGGGACCATTTGCTGGGTGTTTCCCCTCCTTGTTGGTTCTTCTGTAATAAACCGACAGTTTACCCCCAGCAAGTGGTGGCCTCCTAATTCGTCTCTCACCGCGCTGCTCCGAGCTATCCCCCAGCTCAGCCCGAGGCCAAGCCGCCGAGGGGGGCTGCTTTCTGATGCGCAGGGGCCCTGCCCTTCGCCCCTCACCAGAGAGCCGGATTCCAGGGACGTTCACGCCCCCGCGCAGGGAAGCTCATTGGGAGGCACCAGCTCAGCTCTGCTGACTTTCCCCCTGATGAAAATTGCATCAGCTCCAATGATTTCATCTCTTCGGGGATGGAATTTTTCACAACTGGTTATTTGCTTGGGAACAGATTAGAAGATATTTGCCTGCCCATCACAATGCCCAGGTATAAATGACTGACATCTGTCCGGTTTTCGGCTGTTTGAGGGGCCTGGAAAGGTCCGGAGTGGCCTTGGGGCAGCCCACGTATCAAAGAACGAGAAGAGGCTTCAGTTCTTCTTTCGGTTTTTATGTTTATTAATTGTTTATCTAAAAGATTTTCTTTCGGCCCGACAGAGCTCTGCTCAGCAGCCAGCCATGAGCACACTGTGCTGCCCTCCGGACAGCCACCTATCTTTATACCCATGGTTACGTGTACAATATTTATCATTTTTCCCCAATCCTTTTTATTCTTATTGTCCAGTGCGCTTTCAGTAATGACCAATCCCAAAGTGCCACCATCACCATAGAAGATGGAGGAGAAGAAGAAGAAGAAGAAGGACAGGACACGCCCCAATTCCTCCATCTTACTTCTCTAAACCCCCCTGTACAGAAATCCTAAACCCTGTGTCTCACCCTCTAATTAACCAATCCCTTCACCATTCACCCCGGTGAAACCCTCCTGTCCTCATACAGGTGTCGTCTCCTGTGTAGGATCAAAGTGCAGCCACCAGACACTTCTGGAACATTCCAGGACTCCCGAGCCCCCCAAGGGTGGTCTCGGTGGCTCGGCACCTCAGTCCTGAGGTGCTGAGATCCCACAGACATCTGTCTGAAATCAGTGACTGGGGGTGCTTCACACGCAGCACAACCCCACCTGTGACATGATCCATGATTTCATCACCAGCACCTAGAAATACAGAGGTTTTATGAGAAATATATTGCTTATTTTTGGTGCATTCCAAGTGTACAGACTCCATAAAAGAGTCTGCAATAAATATATTAATTCTAAATAAATAATATATATTATATATATATATATATATATATAATATAATATAATATAATCCTAAATAAATACTATAATATAACATAATTACAATATAATGTTTATTGTATTATAATATCATATAAATTGTAAATATTGATATAATAAATATTATATTATTAATATATCAATAGAATTATAATACATTATATTATATCATATCATATTATATATTGTTATATATTGTATTATATTATTTATAATATATTATGATATATAGAATACATTATAATATGTAATAATATATAATGATTTTATATATATGTATATATATGTGTATATATATATATTATTTATTTATTTATTTATTTATTTAATATTACACCTACACCTCCCTTACACCTTTCCTGATTTCAAAATCAATTCTTCATTATTTCCATGCCTGCAATGCCCAACCAGCTGCCATGATTTCAGATCAAAGACCACTGAGACAAATCCTGTCTCTAATATTCCACCACCCTGGTAGTGCAGGCAGTCCTTACATCACCCTGCTTATTTTCCCTGCTAATCTAAAGAGGATTTTTATTAACATTTTGGTGAATTCACCCAGATGAGGAGGAGAATGTGTGGCTAAAAGTGAGCAGAGTTTCTCTGGAGCCCTAACAAATGTTGGGGCAGATTTATCTCTCTGTGGGATTCCTGCTGCCTTCACACACATTTTCAGACGAAACAGCACTCCAGAAATGGGATAAAAAATCCCATATCCATGAGGAACAGTCCTGTTAACATTATTTAAAGCCTCTGGAATAAACAAGGAGGACAGGGTTGATGTTCCACAGCAGCTCCAGGTGAGCTGAGGAAACAATGGGAGAAGCAGCACTCAGCATCAATTCAGATTCAATACAGTTCTCATTTCTTTGTGGAATATTTCTGCAATTGTGTGAGGACACACTCAGGGTGCATTTCCTTACAGTTTGGGGGCCTCCAAAACCCAGCAGGAGTTTTGTTGAGAGCAGCCCTTGCACAGCAATAAAATTTCCTTCATCCTCCGCTTTCCCCTCCCTCAGCAGCTGCTCCATCTCCAGAGCAGCACATCAATATCTGCATTTCCCTCCCTGGCTGCAGGGGTGCTTTTATTGTCCCAGCATCAATCAGCTTCCTACTCACCTAAATTAAAGCAGCTCCTTCCTTTTGATTTTTTATTTTCTCTATGCCCTGCTTTTCCTGCTGGAGCATCCCTGGGCTGCGGGAGCTGATTGCAGATTTTGAGGGAGGAAGGAGCTGATTAATCCCAGCCAGTTCTTTGTCTCCTCCTCCAAAAACAACCCCAGGAGCTGCATCCACCAGGGCTGAGGAGCCTTTTCTCCAGGCAGGTCATCACCAGATCAATCGCTGCTTGCTTTGATCACCAATCGCCCTCAGATTGCACAAATCACTGCTTTCACCCAACTTTCATCTGCTGCAGTGCAACAAAACACCTCCCTCTCCTTGGGGTTTTTATCTCTATTTCTTTTTTTTTTTTCTAGTTCTATTTTATTTTTCTATTTCTGTTTTATTTCTCTATTTCTGTTTTATTTCTCTATTTCTATTTTTTATTTCTGTTTTATCTCTCAATGCCCCGTTTTGTTTCTCACCATTTCACACAGCTCACTGTTTCACAGAACCACACCATGGATTTTACAACTTTTCCTTCTCTCCCAGGGGACACATTCATTGCCAAGCATTCAGCGCCAGTTGCAGTTGTGCCAAAAAACCTGGAAAATTATAAATACAGGGAGATTAAATCTATAAGGGAGTCACTCTTTTGATACATCCTGAAGCCCTGTGCTTTTAATTTATTGTTATATATTTTATATATATATATATATATATATATATTATATATATTATATATATGTAATATATATAATATATATAATATATTTAATGTATATAATGCATATAATGCATATAATGTATATATAATATATATAATATATATGTAATATATATATAAATATAATATAATATATTATATATATATATATATATTTATATATATATTTATATATATATATATATATATTTATATATATAATAAAATTGTTAATTTAGAGCTCAAAAACCCCTGGCTGCAATATCCCCCTAATAAAACATCCCGAAGCAAATGGGTGGAACTGAAACGCCGCTGTTAAACTTTATGGTGCCCCAGGTGCTGGGTGACTCAGTATATATAAATATTTATTTATATGAATTATATAAATATATATTATAAATATATTATTTATATAAATATAAATAATAATTATATATCAATATAAATCAATAAAAATCAATAATAATTAAAATCAGTAAAAATCAATAAAAAAATCAATAAAAAATCAATAAAAAGTCAATTAAAAATCATTTAAAAAATCACTTTAAAAACCCAACGTGAGCAGGCCCCAGGACTGAGGAGCCGCTGTGGTTCTGCTGCTCCCTGGCTGATTTTGGCTTTCCCCAGGAATTCCAAGGGCAGGGATTCCCCAGGGCAGGAGGGGTTGTTTGTTCTGCTCTTTGTGCGATGCTGAGCATTCCCTGCATCACACACCCGGGCATTTGTCAGTGTTGCTTTTATTGACACCAATTAGGCCTTTATTGCATTTCCTGAGATTCATTATGTGCAGTAATTAATATACCAGGCTACCGTTCACATCCAGCATCTGTTTAACATTTGGGGAGGAAATGAACTAAAAATACAAAGGGAAAGCAGCAAACAAAAAGCAAATCCCACACCTGGGGAAAAAAAATAAAACCACACCAAGCAGACACTGAGGCACCTCCAAGAAAAACCAAAGAAAAGCCATTTTAAAATATTCCATCACTCAGTTTGGCTCCCATAAAATACATTCAGAGTTTTTGCACTACTGAGCCCCAAATTAGCTAATGGCAGATAATTATCTGAACTCTCATTAACATCTGCATATTTTGCTGCTTTTGAGGTGATTCTTGAGAAATTGTTCAGTTTTTTCTTCTGGCTCCTATGACTGCAGCTCCTCATCTTCCCTTTTGATTCTCCACCATGCACACATTTCCAGGGATGATGAAATGCTTTTTAATATTCCCCACGAATCCAGCATGAAAAGCTCGCTGAAATTAAGACTATTCAGGAAAGCACTGACACTTTAATTGTGAGCAGATCTTTCAAGGTGCTTAATTACCATCAGAAATTCGCACAAAACCAGAACCACTTGTCCTGTGCCTTCAAAAGGGTTCATTATGCTCAAGTTCTTCTCCAGAAGTCAAACACAGACATTAAAGAGCCCCAATGTTTTCTTGGTGGCAGAAGAAATTATTATGCAACAGTTTGTTTGCCTTTTTTTTTTTTTTCCCTTTGAATCTTCAGCCTTTGATTATCTTCTCTCACTGAGATTAAAATTCACATTTCACTGAAACATCCTGCCCAGGTTCAGTGCAAATTTGGGCTGATTTTTTAGGAGCTGGCTCAGATTTCCCTCATCCTTATAGATATAAAGTGTCTTAGCAGGATTTTTAAAAAGATTTCCCATTTGTAGCTCGCTCTAGTGAGAACAGGGTGGCTGAAGTTGGAGCAGGGAGAAAGCAGAGAATGGGCAAATTTTGAGGTAAATTACACTCACCAATGGGACAGCTTGAGAAAGGAGGAGTTATTCCTTGAAAAAAGACAGGATTGGTAAAAAGGAAAGAGATCCAAGCTTTTATTGCCTTTGGACATGGGGATATACCAACAGCAGGCAGCAATTTCTGTCCAAGAGGTTTTTTAGTGTTTTTTTAGCTCTTGACAAAATGCTTTTTTTTTAAATTGAGAGATTAATTTTCATTTGCAGGGTCAATATTAAAAACAATTTTAGGTCTCCCTTGAAGCTCTGTTAGGCTGAGATGCAGAGGACTTACAAAGCCTGAATTGTGTAAATTTTAGTGCAGGGTTGTGTCGTGCTGTGGAAATGGGGCTAATTCCATTTAAAAACTATTTAAAATAGTTTTTCCTGTCATTTCTAATGCAGAGGTCCAAATCTGTTTTTTTCACAGCCAGGGAGGCTCCAGTTCAGCTTCTCAATGGGCTGAGCTGCTTCCCTGCAGGAATTCATTCCTTCCCCTCAGAAAGATGTTTCTCGGTTTCAAACAAAAACGGGTTTGTCAACGGGATGGATTTGATGGTTGGATAAATGTGTTTTATCAGCGCAGTGCATTGGGGTGTTTGCATTTTTGTCACCGCCACCTCAGCCTGTCCTGCCCGTGGAACGCATTCCATCAACGCCACCCCGCTCACAGTTTGGGTTTTGTCAACGGCTCAAACCCGTCCTGTCAACAAAATCCATCCGGAGGGAAAAGAACTCAATCTCTGCTGTCAGCACCGAGGCACACGACTGCGGTTTGCAGCAATAAATGCAAACAAATTCCTGCCTGATCAGCCCAAGCCGTCAGTTCTGGGGAAAAGGTGCTCCAAAAATATTTGAAAATTATCTACCCAGCAAAGCAGAAGAAGAGGTGGTGGCCAGGTATCCTCGAAAAGGGAACTTAGGACCAGGTGAGGTTCTTTTCTTGAGTGTTCACATTATTAAATGTAGCCATGATATTTTCTGAAAAATCACTTTGCCACGATTTTTCCTCCTGAGAAGCTGAGAAGCCTCAGAGGAAAAGAAAAACATTGATTATCTGCTGCTGTGGAATGCAACCGGTGCATCTGTGATTGGTCCCATGTGGTTGTTTCTAATTAATGGCCAATCACAGTCCAGCTGTCCCAGACTCTCTGGTCAGTCACAAGATTTTATTATCATTCCTTTCTATTCCTTGCAAACCTTCGGATGAAATCTTTTCTTAGAATTGTTTTAATATAATATATATCATAAAATAATAAATCAGCCTTCTGAAATACTTTCTTCTATTCTTTTAGTATAATATATAGAGAATAGAAGATATATATACAAGAATAGAAGATATATTATAATATAATATAATATAATATAATATAATATAATATAATATAATATAATATAATATAATATAATATAATATATATAATATAATATATCATTAAACAACAAATCAATATATAATAGATATCATTATATATATTATATATATATTCAATATAATATATATATAATTAAATAATAAATCAGCCTTACGAAATCCTTTCTTCTATTCTTTTAGTATTGTTTTAGTATAATATATATATATAAAATAAAATAATTAATCAGCATTCTGAAACATGGAGTCAATATTCTCATCTTTTCCCTCTTCCTGGGACCCCTGTGATCACCACCACAATTAAACCCACAGCCATCCCAGACCAATTACAAGGCCCAAAAGTCTCAGCTCCCTGTTGGAAAAGTTTGAACTGAAATTGCTCAGGGCTGAGCTGAGTGAGCCCAATTTCCCTCTCAGCCTGATGTGACTCCATTAAAGTGAGACGGGAAATTCCCTGGTGGATGAGGAACTTTCTGTCTCTGCATCCTGCCTGCCCTCAGGCAGCGTTTTGTTGGCTGAGGAGAGTTGTCAGAAGGTGATAAAATCAGGGATGGCATCATCTTGTCTTGTGCTGGAGCCCTCCTGGTCCAGAGAGCAAAGATCCCCATTTCCAGCAGATGGAAATTGCTTAAAACACTAAATAATTCAAAGAGGGCTTGCGCAGGTAGAGGCATCATCTTTTCCCTGAGTTCTCTGGGGAAGGAGCCACCTCTCACCTGAGCTATTATCCGAGCTGCACGGGAGGATGAAGTGGAGGGGAAAAAAGCAGGAATGTGCCTGTAATAGTGTAAATATTCTTTTCTTCTTCCAGTGCAGTGCATTACGGGCCCGGAGCAGAGTCACAGAGCAGCAGAAAAATGACAAAGCCACCTCCTCTCCTTCCTCAGCTTCAGCTCAGCCAGCACCTGGAAATTCCATGCAGAGGGTTTTTGGGATGGAGAAAAGATGCAGATTGGTCCAGGGCTGGCAAAAAGAGATGTGATTTGGAACAGTGCCAGGGTGGCATCTCTTCTGTGTCCCCATTTCAGCTCCAAGCATTCCTCTGTTTTATTTTATTAACCCTGAACTTCATCTGGAAACTGAGAGGAAAGGTGGATTTGTGTTTCCAAACAAGCTGTGGGGCTGCTGGGAGATAAAACCAGCACTGGGAGAGGAAAGAAACCATGGGAAGGATTCCACTGATTGATGAATGGGAAAAGAGATTTGCTTTTACAAATAAACTTTAGGTTTGCTGGTAAATGAAATTGGACATTGAAAGATGAAAGAAACAATGGGGAAGAAAAACCCGTAAATTTTGTAAGAATTAAAAATGAAAAGGGAGGGTTATGCATTAGAGGGGAATCTTTGGGATCAGGTGTTCTGGGGAGTCTGAACCACTTAAGTGCCTCAGAAATGGGGAAAGAGAGAAGGGAAATGTGGCTGGAAATTGGGATAAAAAGGGAGGCTGCACCTCCAAAAATCTGAGAGATCCCAGGGGATGCCCCATGGCCTCTGCCTGGATTGGAATAAAGTCAAAGGACTCCTCTGTCTCCTTTTTGGACATAAACCTGTGGTTTTTTGTGGGTTAATTTTCCTAACAAAAACTTTCTTCCCTAATTCCTGCAACTAACCCAGCCCTCCACAAACTTACTCAAACACCTACAAATTCTGCTGCACCTCAAAAAAAAAATCACAAAAAAAAAACCAACTACTGGTGGTAGTTGGAAATAAATAGCAAATTTTTATAAATTTATTACAAATAGAAATAAACTTTTACTGCCTTGGAATAAAAATATGCAAAGCAGCCAAGGCAGCTTCCAGCAGCATGGGACAAAAGAGGCTTAGCAGAGCAAGAATTACACTCCAAACCCTGGGAGAGCTGGTCAAATAATGACAAAATTTATAAATTTATGCAAGTCCAAAGTCATTTGGTGCTGGATGGGGGAGGATTAAGCCCTGCTGAATAAGTTATCCTCTGCAGAATGGATTTCAGCCTGGCCACACCGCCTGGCGAATAATGGGAGGATTAATTGGCTAAAGCTTGCACATTGTATTGTTCCCCAGTTTGTCAGACACCCCTGAAGCACACAGAAAATAAGGATATTTTTTGTTGATGTTGTTGAAACAAAGTTTGCTGAAAATTCCTCCCCCAGCGCTCAGGAACCTTTGTTTTCACAAATGAACACAATAAAGTTAATCTGCATAGGGGCCTAAAATGGATTTATTAAAGTGTATTAAATCTCCAGAAGGACTAATTGTTCAGTGCACTTTAATATCCTTCAGAAATGGAAGGTGACAAGCTGACCTAAGGCTACTCTGAATCTGGATGAGAATTTAAAATGTGCTTTAATTAAAAGTTCCAGGGTAAAGATTTCTGCTTTTCCACATTATTTTTTAAAGTCTAGGGAAGTTTGTCTGCAATGTGACAGCCACAAAGCTCAGGGGAGCTGCTCTTAAATCCCTTCCATGTTTGAGAGCATCACCTTGAAGACTAAATTCATTCTTCATTATCATGGGACAAACCATTTCCTTGGAATCTGCTCAGGATTTGGTGCAAAAATGAGCCCTCAAATTTTAGATAAAATCTTCTGCTGCCTCTAGAAACTGAGGAGGAAACAATTTTCTTGGGGAAAAAAAAAAGCAAACTCTGGCTCTGAAGCCAGCACAGGAAATGGGAAAAACTGAAGAGCGATTGATCCTCTCCTCACATGGAGCTGCCATAAGGAGCTGTCAGGGTTTTTATATAACTTTCCTTGAAAAGCTTGTATTTAAATGAGCAAGAAGGCAAAAGCAGAGAGAACAGAAGGCAAATTCCCTTCGTTTTAAAGAAGGGGCACAGCTGAGATCCTCATCTAACCCTGATCTCTGCCACTCACCCCCCTTATCTCCTGTTTTATCTAGGGAGACAACACAGCTGCTGGGATGCTTCATGGTGGGCAGAATAAATTAAAAAAAACTTCTAAAAAACCCATTATTTTCACAGCATTATTTTTCATCTTCATCAGTAACCTTATTATTCCATCTATCAGCCAAACCAGATCCTGAACTGCCACTTAAAGCAGAATTTCAGCCTTCCCTGATGCTCCCAAACCAGAGATTTCCTGCACTTTTTAACAGGATTGTTCAGTGCCTGACAGTGAGCCCTGATTGGAAGGTAATTTAATCAATAGTCAGGTCTCCAGCAGCCTCTACAGCAAGTTATGGTTGGCATTTAATAGAAATGCAAAGCAGAAATAGCTTTAACACCAGTTGGTATTTTAAACCACATAATAAATTCACTGCTACTCTGTTCCATATCAATTAATAGCGTTAAACTTCTTTAATGTATTAACAAAGATGTCTTTCAGATATTAAAATTCACTTCAATTAAAATAGCAATGAGGCTTTAAACAGCCAGCATTTTAAAATTCACCTGATCTTTTCAGTCATTTCAAAAGGGCCTTTAACTAACACATAACTGCCTCATAAAATTCAAATTGGAGGTGAAATTAAGCCAGGCACTTAACGAATATTGCTGCAGCATGTTTGACTCCAGGTGAGCGCAGAACACAACAGGCAGAACCAGCAGCAGCCCCAGCCCAGCTGAATGAACCCAAGAGCCACTTCAGGAGCTCGATTATTTTTTGACATGAGCTGCACTTGAAGCAGCTCCCTGCACAAATGGAAATGGAGAAAACCACTCAATATTTAACCTCAGGAGTGGCTCTGTGCTCACCCAGCACTTGCTGGGATTTGAGCAGGCAGGAAAAGCAAGAGGAGCACAGAGCCCTCTCTTAAGTGGCACTTGGTGACCTGTGAATAGAAAAGTAAAGAAAACAACGTCCCAGATTGCAAGGCAAGATGAATTTATTCTATTTGCCATTTGTATGGCAGCTGTCTCTTGTCAAATGGGCAGTTTTCCTTATCTCTTCCACACCCACACCTCCCTCAGGAGAAAGATCTGCTGATAAGAGGCCACTGAATGTCACTGCCTGGCTGATAAGAACCACAGCATCCCATTGGGAGATGTGAGCCCAGAGGGAGGAGCCAAGCATTCCTGCCTGGATATAATCTGGAGATTCTGGAACACCAGCCAAGCATTCCTGCCTGGATATAATCTGGGGATCCTGGAACACCAGCCAAGCATTCCTGCCAGGATATAATCTGGGGATTCTGGAGAACCAGCCAAGCATTCCTGCCTGGATATAATCTGGGGATTCTGGAGCACCAGCCAAGCATTCCTGCCTGGATATAATCTGGGGATTCTGGAACACCAGCACGGCTTCTCTGCTGGATTTCCCAGAGGAGCAGCAGCTGCCTCTGCCCCTGGATCTCCAGAAGAGACTCCACCCTTGTCCAGGATCCTGCTCCAGCAGAACCAGCCCTGGCACTGCTGAGGGCTGAGCCACAATTCCAATGGCACTGCTGCCAACACCCTGACCCACAGGGTGTCAGGCTGGGTTCTGACTCTGACAGTGTTGGTTTAGTTCACTGCATTGTTCATTTTGTCCTTTTCTTTTCTTCTCTATTAAAGAACTGTTATTTCCTGCTCCCATATGTTTTGCCCGAGAGTCCCTTAATTTAAAATTTATAGCAATTTGGAGGGAGGGTGTTTACATTCTCCATTTCAGGGGAGGCTCCTGCCTTCCTCAGCAGGCACCTGGCTTTCCAAATCAAGACAGGCAAGAATAATGAGCCAGGCTTATCCTGCCTCCAGCTTCCAGCCCTGAGTTACCCTGAGCTGATCCTGGCCCACTCAGAGTTGTTGGTTTTTTTCCCTCTGACTTTCACACTCTTGTCTATTTGATTACTTCAGTCTATTTGACTAAGACCAAACCAAAATGTTTACAGAGGCACCAGCAGTTCTTCTGCTCCGAGAGCTTCACTTTCATCACATCAAAGGAGATATATTTATCACAGGCTTTTTGCCTTTTCTAGATGGGATTCTTCACACAAGGATTCCACACACCTGAGGTGCATGCAGAAAAGCTCCCTGTGCTCCAGGATTAAGGATTTTGCTGGCAAATTCAATACCATTTTCATCCTCCCTGACTTGAGGATCCCAAGCCCAGCCTCCCCACCCATCTCAGCTGTGATGCTCCTGCCCTCACCTCTGCTGCAGGAGCTGCTGATGCCCAGAAATATTTGCCTGTGTTGAGAGAAGGTTTCAGCCTCTCTGCTGCCAACACCCCGCTGCTCAGTGGTGCTGTAATGCAGAAAATCAGAGGAAAGGCTGATTAGAATAAATGATAAGCAGCTAGAACTTCCTTCCCTTCCTTTTGTTACGACATCCTAAAGCCTTGCTGTGCCTCTGAGCTGCAGAGCCACCACCTCCTGCCTGCCCCAAAGCAAAAACCAGAGCCACACAGCAGCTCCTGTGTAAAACCAGTGGGGATTAAGTGATTTCGTGGGGTCACTCTGTCAAATTGGCCTCTGCAGCTGTTCCTAATGCTGCAGCTTGCTGTGCCTGCACTCACACCCATAGCTAAGAGCCCACTGAATTCCTCTCTAGCCTCTGCTTCGTGTTAAATTCAAAAGCTGAGGAGGCTAAATCCCAAAATCTGCCATGATTTATTGTGATTTTGAACGCTAACACTTGACTTCACCTCACTGCCTCCAGGTGGGCTCCATGGCTGGAAATTCCATCCCAAAAACTCCCAGAACCTCATAGGGAAGAATTCCTTCCCAATGTCCCATCCATCCCTGTCCTCTGGCAGTCTGAAGCCATTCCCCTGTCACTCCATGCCCTTGTAAATGCAGATTCTCATGGAATTCAGTGGGATTCGGGGAAGTTCTGATCCTGGTGCTTGTCCCTTTGCTACAGCCCTCGTCCCTTACCTGCCCTCTTGCCTGATCCCAGCAGATTTCCCAGGAAATTTGGCAAAAACAGCCAAAATTGAACAAAATCCCTGCCTGCAGAGCGTGGCAGCTGGAGGGAGGTATAAAAACACTTGTACACATTTGCACTGAGATTTCCATGCACAAATGCTCGTTCCAAGTTAATTAAAAATAACACAGAGAAATAGTGAAGAGACCTTACCCTGAGATGTGGGAGCCATTCAGAGCTGAAGCAGTTGCTCTTCCAAATGAAGTGATTGTGCAATTAATTGCAGAAAGTTTCCACAGTTTAGCAGAGATGGTGCCACACTCAATTCCACTCATTCCCATGGATTTATGCTTTTCATGCTAGAGGGGAAAAGGAAAATTCATGGACAGCAACTCATCTCCAGGATTCCAGGAGTCACACAATGCAGTTGTTTTCTCATGCATTCTGTTGTGCAGAATAATTAAAAAATTCAAGACAAGCCTGGAGCTCTACCACCATATTTTTTCAGGGTCACAAGTGGCATTTCTGACACTAAACAGTTCCAAGGCGTGGGGAAGGGTCAATGCCTTAGCAGACAAATTATTTGCAGACCTTCACAGATTTATTTAAACATTTAAAATGAATCTAACATTTACCTTGATCTAAATAGATCACAATAAGTGAGTGAACACCGTGATATTATTACTTGAATGTTTTTCATTTCCTTTCACCTTTAAATTTTTTTCTGTACCCTATCTACCAGTAGCAATTTTAATAATTTTTAGTTGAAGCCCTCTAGATTCCCTCTAGAGCATTCCTGCACAACTCCCAACTCCCGTTGCACCCCATATATCAACCCACTCTTTCAACTCCTGCACTTCCAAACATTTAAAACACCTTAATGGCTTTTCTCACTGAACCATAAAAATTATTTATAAATTCATTTTAAGACATTCATACAACGAGAAACTCATAACACGTCATGAAGTACAAATTATGTTTACTGGAGTATAAAAAATTCTTTGGGTCTATGTATATATAATGAAGGAAAAAGCCAACTGCTTCTCCAAGTGGACTCCTAGTATAAGCAATCGCCAAGTGCAAGGTGAGAGGATAATGAATTATTTGCTCCAAAGTACTTTTTAAAATAAACACCTCCACAGGAAAAAGCAGTCCCTTCCAAGCCTTAATTTAGGCACATTTGGTGCAATTTCAAGGAGTAATCTATTTTTTCCAGGATTTTTCACAACAAAGCAGCAGCAGCATCTCCTTCCCCCTAAGTAGGGGCTGTTAATCTGAGTTATTTCTGCAGCTCAGCAAGGGAAATCACCCCAAGAGTTCAGTGACACTTCAGGGGAAATGCTATCCATCAAAATTATACATTATTTGGGCTCCAGGACAAGAGGTTCCTCCCTAAAAACTGATGGAAATATGAAGAGAGAGAGTCGGTCACTTTGGAATCTTTCAGCCACTGGAGGTGTAACCACACTCGGAGCATTGAACTCAAGACGTGAAACTAAAAAGTTAATTAAATACATCTAAGAATTAAAAGTAAAGATAAACTTTGAAACAGCCTGCAGTTCTGATCTGAAGACCCTGTGCCACTCTTGCCCTGTAGGATAATATGAAGGTGGGCTAAAAATGAAACTGCAAGTCAAAGAAGGTTTTTCTTCAGTTCTCTGTGGGATCTCAGCACCTCAGGACTGAGGTGTCACCGAGACCACCCTTGGGGGGCTCGGGAGTCCTGGAATGTTCCAGAAGTGTCTGGTGGCTGCACTTTGATCCTACACAGGAGACGACACCTGTATGAGGATAGGAGGGTTTCACCGGGGTGAATGGTGAAGGGATTGGTTAATTAGAGGGTGAGACACAGGGTTTAGGATTTCTGTACAGGGGGGTTTAGAGAAGTAAGATGGAGGAATTGGGGCGTGTCCTGTCCTTCTTCTTCTTCTTCTTCTTCTCCTCCATCTTCTGTGGTGATGGTGGCACTTTGGGATTGGTCATTACTAAAAGTGCACCGGGCAATAAGGGTGAAAGGTATTGGGGAAAAATGCTAAATATTGTATACGCAACTTTGGGTATAAAGATAGGTGACCGCCCGGAGGGAGGGGAGTGTGCTCATGGCTGGCTGCTGAGCAGAGCTCTGTCGGGCCGAAAGAAAATCTTTTAGATAAACAATTAATAAACATAAAAACCGAAAGAAGAACTGAAGCCTCTTCTGTTCCTTTGATACGCGGGCTGCCCCAAGGCCACCCCGGGCCTTTCCAGGCCCTCCAAACAGCCGAAAACCGGACAGTTCTCTCTGGTTCCAGCCATTCCCAGGACTGTGCCTCATCACAGATGCTCAGACTCTCTCACAAAATTCCAGCTCTTAGCTAAAAACACCCGGCTGTGCTTTCCTGCCCACTTGGTCACCCTCAGGGCATCACCCCAGCCCATGTGGTCACTTCCCCTGTGTGTGTGTAGGACACAGTGCCCTGTGCCACACATTTTCCATCCTTCCAGCACTCACAGAGTGAGAGTTCATCCTTATCCCCATTAAATCAGGGCTGCTCGGAGAGAGGGACCTCTGTTTTGAGCACTGATGGACTGGGGTTCTCCCCTCTGTGGCCAATAGGTCGTAACATCTCTTTTCTACTTTATATCAAAGCATTTCAAAGCAAAGCTTAATCCGCCAGGCCCGTAATGTAGATTTTTAGTAAGATCCTTTGTGCGGGGAGAAGGCCATAAAGCAGCTGCCTCAGGATTCAGATGGAAATGCTGATGATTTAAATCATCCAAGCCTGGAACATAAACGAAAAGCAACAACCGGAGTGGGGACTGATCCCAGGAGAACTCACTGATGACTCACCGTGGAAGATGAAAAGCTGTCTATATAAACAAATTGTTTATGGTCTGTTAAACAAAAGTAAAACCAATGGAGTGCTGCAGATGCAGTTCCTGCTGAGGATTCAATCTTAGCAAAGTGCGTGGCTCTGACCCTGCAGACTTTTCCGTAAGAACCAGAACTGCAACAAAAAGGGACTGCAGAATTCGCCATCTGGGCCCTGTCCTTATCTGATGAAAGAGTCAGAGGCTGACAAATGCTTTGTGCTGCCATTTCAGTGAGCATGGCCCTGCCACAGCCAGGGGCCAGAGCAGGGTCTGCAACGGCAGCGCTCGATTTGGGACTTGGGATCATCCAGGCAGACCTCGAGCAGCTCCGTCCTGCTGGGCTCAGCCTTGGCAGGTGTTGAACCCTCCATCCTTTTGGTTTCAAACCTGGTAGACCTTGAACAGCTCCATCCTTTTGGTTTCAAACCTGATAGACCTTGAACAGCCCCATCCTTTTGGTTTCAAACCTGATAGACCTTGAACAGCCCCATCCTTTCGGTTTCAAACTTGGTACATCTTGAACAGCCCCATCATTTTGGGCTCCGGACTTAAGCAGCTCCATCCTTTTGGTTTCAAATGTGATAGACCTTGAACAGCTCCATCCTTTTGGTTCCAAACTTGGTACATCTTGAACAGCTCCATCCTTTTGGTTTCAAACCTGATAAGCCTTGAACAGCCCATCATTTTGGGATCTGGACTTAAGCAGCTCCATCCTTTTGGTTTCAAACTCGATAGACCTTGAACAGCCCCATCATTTTGGGCTCCAACCTTGAATAGCTCCATACTTTTGGTTTCAAACTTGATAGACCTTGAACAGCCCCATCATTTTGGTTCCAAACTTGATAGACCTTGAACAGCTCCATCTTTTGGTTCCAAACTTGGTAGACCTTGAACAGCTCCATCTTTTGGTTTCAAACTTGGTAGACCTTAAACATCTCCATCCTTTTGGTTTCAAACTTGGTAAACCCTGAACAACCCCCTCATTTTGGGCTCCAATATTAAACAGCTCTATCCTTATGGTTTCAAACTTCATAGACCCTGAATAGCCCCATGCTTTTGGTTTCAAACTTGGTAGACTCTGAATAGTTCCAACATTTTGGTTTCAAACTCGATAGACCTTGAACAGCCCCATCGTTTTGGGCTCCAACCTTGAATAGCTCCATACTTTTGGTTTCAAACTTGGTAGACCCCGAACAGCCCCATCATTTTGGGCTCCAACTTTAAAGAGCTCCATCCTTTTGGTTTCAAACCTGACAGACCTTTAATGATTCCATCCTTCTGGTTTCAAACTTGGTAGACCCTGAACAGCCCCATCATTTTGGGCTCCAACCTTAAACAGCTCCATCCTTTTGGTTTCAAACCTGACAGACCTTTAACAGCTCCATCCTTCTGCTTTCAAACTTGGTAGACCATAAACAACCCCATCATTTTGGGCTCCAAATTTAAGCAGCTCCAACTTTTGGTTCCAGCCTTCCCTCAGGGGAAGGCTTGATGGATATTGGAGCAGCATCACAAAGAAAAGGGGGATTTAGGCTACAGAAATAACATAAAATCACTCTTCCCTCCTAGCTCCACCCCACACACAGCACCTGTATTTGCAGGGAAGGACATGGGACAGGTTGGATCACAGGAACACGGGTTTGGGATGGTGTCACAGCAGCACAGCTGCATTTAAGCACTACCAGAGATCATTCTGCTCTTTTTAATCAGCCCTGCCTAATTTCCACCAGGCTGTTTGGAGTTGATTTTCAGACATCATTGCCTCCAACCTTGGGTTTCCCCGTTAACCCAAGGAGCCGGCGCCGCCGAGGCTGGAGCGGCAGCTGTGCCACGCTGAGAGGAGGCAGTGGAACATCTGCTCCTGGAGAGCTCATCGGGCCAGATGGGAGTCCTGGGGATTCTGACAGCAACCCCTGATGTGCCTCCACGCTAACCTGGCCACCCCTCCTGGCAGATTTCACACCCCCGAGCACGGCTGAGCTTGGGCTTTAAAATTAACGAACCTTTGGCACTTCTTGTTTACAGGTTGGTGATAATGTTAGACACCAAGAAAGGATAAATACCCTGCCTGGTGCAGCTTTAGGGAAGGAATCTGTGATTGCACAGCATAAATTCACAGGAAAAAAAAGATTTTAAGTCCGTCCAAAGATGCAGCTGAGGTTTGCGATTTGTAACCACCCCACGAGTATGAATTAAACTGAGCTCTGCAGATTTGCACCACAAGAAATATCAGCTCTCCTAAGTGGAGAGGCTAAAGGAGGAGTTTAGTCCTGTGGTGCTGATGAATAATCTAATAGTTGGCTCTCACAATTAAGAGATAGATGTTATGTGGATGTTAAAGTGTGTAGTGATTTTATTGTAATATGTCCTCTCATATTCCTCTTTCCCCTCTCCTTTGTGGAGTGATCAGGGCATTTGGAGAGGGCTACCTCATACCAAGAGATAACACCAGAGCTCCAATCAAGATTTAAAAAAATAATCTCCACCAATAGATGGCAGAGAAGGAGGTGACTGACAAAACTTTGGGGATAAAAGGCAAAACATTCATTTTATAGATGAGCACTTGGCAGATAGTCGCAGACACTCCCAGCACTGTGATTTTTCCTTATTCAGGCTTTTGTTGTATCTTTGATAAAGTTTAATAAACACTTTAACATTATGAGAGTCATTTCTCACAGCCTGGAAAATATTCAAACGAAAATCCCATTGAACATGAAAAACAGGACGTTGGAAATAGAAACACGTGGGTGATGTTGAGAAGTAAATAATAAATAATAAAATATAAATAATAAAATATAAATAATGAAATTGTAAATAAAAATAATAAAAACAGGCACTGTTTTGAAGGTCTGGCCTCACAGGGAGAATTTGCTTAACCCAGTTAATTGTCTTCAAAAAAAAAATGGCAAAGATTATGGAATCTGCAGCATTTTCATACTTGTCTGGGACACACACACACATCAAACTTCTTGTTGTCCTAATCATCTTATTTGTCCTAATTACTTCTGAAGGGGATAGCATTTATCTCATTAATAAATTTATGCCAGCAGCAGATAGGGAAGACGCTGTGACAAACCAGCTCTTAATAATTCTCAAATGCATCTTTAAGAGTATTGTGTGAGCATCCGTATCTCCAGAAGGCAAAAGAAACTCATAATCACAGGACAAATCTAATCCTAATAAGCAGGAAATCGTGGGAGCTCCCCACATCTGTTTTGCTCTGATTAGATTAGCAGTGGTGTCATATCTGCTGTCA
This sequence comes from Zonotrichia albicollis, assembly GCF_047830755.1. Taxonomy (NCBI): domain Eukaryota; kingdom Metazoa; phylum Chordata; class Aves; order Passeriformes; family Passerellidae; genus Zonotrichia; species Zonotrichia albicollis. The sequence goes on along the minus strand of NC_133844.1, from coordinate 7,477,412 downwards.
TGCTGTTGTACACTGACCTTCAGCGACTTAGCAGAGCTGTTATTTTTGGTTTTAAACACCAAGAAAAGCTTTTTAAAGCTGCCTTTCTTGGTGAACATCAATATGTTATATAAGGATGGAAGTGGTAGAATTGTGTGGGTGGGGATTTGGGGGACCCAGCTGCCAAAACCTTCTGGACTGTTGGTTTGTCCAGTGTCACTGGAGAGGCGGCACTGTCATCTTCCAACCCATTGTCACTTTGGGAAATCTATAAATGTTGGAGGCAGGAAATAAACTTCCCTTTTTCTTACCTTGCAGTTCCAGTGTCCAGGTTGTGTAATTTCGTGTCCTATTGTGACACCCATGTTGCCCTGATTTTTAAAGATTTTCTAAGCTTTTTGATGTTTACATTCCTGTAATTAACTTTCTCACACACATTCTGTAAATAACTCATTGTTTTGCATTCTTTTCTGGAGGAGGAGAAATTTTGATGGACTGTTGGTTTGCCCAGTGTCATTGGAGAGGTGACACTGTCATTTTTGGGAATCTATAAATGCTGGAGTCAGAAAATAAACTTCCCTTCTCCTTACCTTGGAGTTCCAGTATCCAAGTTGTTCTTTTTTGTGTTCTATTGCAACACCCATGTTGCCCTGATTTTTTAAGCCTTCTGATGTTTACATTCTTGTAAAGGAGTTTCTCACACACTTTCTGTAAATAACTCATTGTTTTGCATTCTTTTCTGGAGGAGGAGAAATTTTGATGGACTCTTGGTTTGCTCAGTGTTATTGGAGAAGTGCCACTTTCCTTCTCCAATCCACTGTCACTTTTGGAAATCTATAAATGCTGGAGTCAGAAAATAAACTTCCCTTCTTCTTACCTTGGAGTTCCAGTATCCAAGTTGTTTTATTTTGTGTCCCATTGTGACACCTATTTGTGCCTTTGCTGGAGCTCTGGATCACAGCATTAGGCCCTGCAGTGAAATACATTCAAAAGGGAAAATATTTGTCGCAATCAGACACAGCAGCACCGAGGCACAGATGGGCTGCTCCCCTCTGGGATCCTCTGCAGGAGTTTCCCCTGAAGCTGTGGCTCAGCCCAGAGGAGCGAGGCTCTGTTCAGCACCACATCCCTCACCCCAGCACCCGGGAGCTCTGATCTCCTGTCCCCCGAGACTCCCACACTGCGCGGTTTGCAAGGGAAATTCATCACAACCTGCAAATTGGCTTCGTTCTCAGCAGCCTCAACAAAGGGAGCAGGGTTGGCAGAGCAGGGCATGGGCAGTGTGACCGCGTTCACAGGGGTCTTGTGTTAAAGGAAGAGATGAGGATCTGACTCCATGTTTCAGAAGGCTTGATTTATTATTTTATTATATATATTGCATTAAAATTATACTCAAAGAATAGAAGAAAAAGTTTCTCAGAAGACTGGCTAAGCTAAGAATAGAAAGGAATGATAACAAAGGTTTGTGGCTTGGCTCTGTCCAAGCCAGCTGACTGTGATTGGCCATTAATTAGAAACAACCACATGAGACCAATCCCAGATGCACCTGTTGCATTCCACAGCAGCAGATAATCATTGTTCACATTTTGTTCCTGAGGCCTCTTAGCTTCTCAGGAGGAAAAATCCTAAGGAAAGGATTTTCAATGAAAAGATGTCTGCGACAAGGCAGGGAAAAGCCACTTCAGGCTCCCCTTTCCAGGCAAAACTCCTTTCCCAATAAAAGGAAAAGGAAAAGCCACTTCAGACTCCCATTTCCAGGCAAAACTCCTTTCTGAATAAAACACTTTTAATTCACCCTGCAACAGAAGAGGTGCAGGAGGAGCCTGCTCCACTTGTTTTTACAAGTGGCTTTTGAACAGGAGTCTTTGACACAGTTTTTAAAACTCATCAATCCTCTCCCTGTTTATCTATGCTGATAAGCATTATGTTCTGCTTCAGAAATATCTATTTCTGCACTTGGGTTATTTTATTTCCCTATTGTTAGAATGAAAGATTGGCTAAACAATTTCAGGAGTGCCTGTCAAGCACTTCCTTTCTTCTGCAAATCCTCAAGCTCTGATTCTCATCATTAAGTCACTGACAATATAAAGACAGACTTCTTCAAATAATCCATCATCAACAAAGATAAATGCACAGAAATTATACAGAAATTGGCCTGAAGCATCATTGCAGTATAAATAGAATTTTCTGAAGAGTAAATACATCCCTATTCAATACCCAGAGCTCAACACAGACAATAATGACCTGCATTTTAAAAGCCCTCTTGTACCAAATGCTGTGCAATGATTCCAAAGGTTTTCAGACTTGGAAGACCACGTGAAGAAATTCTGCATTCCATGGTGGCAGATTGAGCCATCAGCTCCACCAGACAACAGGAACAACCCAGTTATCAAGCACTCCTCCCTAGGAAAATGCAAATCCAGCTGGAGGTCACCTAACCCTGTCTGTCTGGTGTTGGATGCTCAAAGAGAAACGGAATCAAGGGCAAGTGCGCAGTGATCTGTCACCAGCCCCAAACAGCCAGAGGGCTGCGTTTTGTCAGAGCTGAAAAAGGCAAGAGGAACGCAGGAATATGTCCTGCAGGAAATCCCTTAACCTTGTCTGGAATGAATCTGTGTCTTAAATCGCTGCAGCATCAACTGCAAAGGCCCCACTGTTTAATGTCTGGTTTTCTTAAACATTTATTTTGAAGGCCATTTCTGGTTCCTGAAGTGGTGTGAAAAACAGCGGCCCATGGTAGTCATTCCCTTGTTGTCTTCTCCTTTTCCATCTTGATTTTAATTTCTGTCATTTAATCTAAACTGAAAGCTGTGCCTCCAGTCACCCTCTTATTCTTCTTTCCTGCATTTCTGAGCTCAGGAATACCAAGCAGAGCATGGCATGAATGGTTGGACCACAGCTCCAAGAACCCATTTTTACACTTCTCCAGGCATGGGACATAGAGTTTGGATTTGTCCAAGCCACATCCTGGACTAAACCTTGGAAGGAGAGATTTTAATCTCAACTGGGAGATAACAGTTTCTGCAATTAACCAAGTGTAAAAAGATCAACAACAGTTTATCCAGATTTTGTAGATTAATTTCTCCTGTACCTTTTCCACTTTTTCCTCTGTCTGGAGTGGAGCTTGGATGCCACAGAGCTGCCAGGATATTATAATCAGAAAAAAAAATGTCAGGAATAGAAGCACAGTGTTAGACAGATGGCTCGGGCCCTTCCTTCATTTGCTTTTCAAATTAAAGAAATGTGCCCAAATGAGACACTTGATAACTGAATACCATGCAGTCCCAACAGCCACACTCTGGAAGAACCTGGGATTTTGCCTTCCAAATGAGACACTTGATAATGAATAGCAGCTCTCCCTTCCCCATGCAGCCCCAGCTCTGGAAGAACCTGGGATTTTACCTTGTGAGCCACAAACGCTCGGTTTATGTTTAGGTAAAGGATGCCTCTGACCCTGACTTCATGGGGTCACATTTTATGGGGCCTCAAGGCTTTTGGAAGCGTTTCCATGCAATAAATGCCTCTTCTTGGGAATTGTGTCTGAAATCACAGCGGGCAGATGATGCCAGGGGGGTTTCTGTGTTCCACACGAGCAGCCAGCTTTTCAAACAGCACAGGAAGCCCGTGGAAAGTGGAATTAATCACACCTGGAGAGAGGATTGAGTGTTAAAGAGGCCATCTGAGGAGCTGGGGAGCCAAGTGTAATGTGGTGGCACATCAGGGTGACATAAACAGCTGTGACAGAGCTAAAAATACAGCACAGACCCCGTGAGCGTCAGAGCTGATCTTCCCTTCTCCTCCAAACAACTCCCAAGGTAGGAAAACACAGCAAGGCAGTGACATGAAAGGGGAAAACCATCCTCTCTCATTTGCTGGGGTCACTCAGCCTATTTGTGGAACGTTTCCTTGTTGGGAACGATGAAAGTTTGACAAGAAAGTCTCACAGATTTGTGTGTTTGGCAGAAAGATTTTTAAATGTAGAGTCTGATGAAGGAATAGAGATGGAACCAAGTTTTGATATAGAAGAAAAGAATTGCTGAGCCAGTCTTGCTGGATAACCAAGGAGGCAAAGGGTGTGTTAGTTAGAAGGGGTTTTTATGGCTTAGAGCAAAGGATAAACCCACCCCAAACAAGAAGATGTTTTTACCAAGCAGGAAGAGAGCACAGGCAAACAAGGCAGCAAAGTTACAAGGAAAAAAAAGTCTCAGAATTTTCCACTGCAAGAAAACTGAAAAACAACTTCTAGTTTAAACTGCAATGTACTGACTTTTAGTGATTAGAGAACAGTAACATGAATATGGTAATTACAGTAGTTATGATAGGCTATAGATAATAGTTAAGGTGTAGATTGGTTCTGCTGTATGAAGATGCTCAGCAAAGAAAAGTAAATAATGCATTGTAACCAAAAGAAAAGTTTATAATGCAATGTAACCTAAACTAAGGGTCTCCAGGCCTGCCTGCAGCTGGAGCTGACAGCTGTGGGCACAGCTCTGTCACCCACAGCCCTGGACTGCTGAAACCTCTTGGATGGAATAAACTGCATTTTGTATACAATAAACTGCATTTTGTACTCAATAAACTGCATTTTGGAGAGCCCCTGGAGTCCCACATCTCTCATTTCAGCTCTTATGTTTCCTCCATCCTTTCCCTGAATGTGTGTGCAGAACAAAATTCTTGGAGTGCTCAGAGCTCGGTGAGCAAAGAGCACCAGCCCAGCAGTCAGGGCTGCAGACACTGGGCACAGGGCAGGGACATCACCACAGCGAGTTAAATGCATTATTCAGCACACTGCAACATGGTAAAGTGACAATTTATCCTGCATTTACCTTCCTGTCAGCAAAGGTATCAGAACAGAACGGGGTGCGCTGGTGTCGCAGACATCTTTTATGGAAAATCCTTTCCTTGGGATTTTTCCTTCTGAGAAGCTGGGAGACCTCAGGGGCAAAATACAAACATTGATTATCTGCTGCTGTGGAATGCAACAGGTGCATCTGGGATTGGTCTCATGTGGTTGGTTCTAATTAATGGCCAATCACAGCCCAGCTGGCTCGGACAGAGAATCCGAGCCACAAACCTTTGTTATCATTCCTTCCTATTCTATTCTCAGCCAGCCTCCTGATAAAACCTTTTCTTCTACTCTTTTAGTATAGTTTTAATGTTATATATATAACAAAATAATAAATCAGCCTTCTGAAACACGGAGTCAGACCCTCATCTCTTCCCCAGTCCAAGAGCCCCTGTGAACACGGTCACACACTGGAGGAACAGAAATGAGGCGCTGGAAGAGAGATCCAAGCTGGAGCACAGAGGAAAAGGAAACACTTCACCAAACTCAGATGCCTTGATCCCAAAGGAGAATTTAAAGCACTGCTCGGAGCCAGAACATTTTAGTGAGCAAACCCTTTGTGTTCAGTATGCAGACATTGTTTCCAGCGTGGGGAAAAAAAGATGTGCAATCGCATTTCTCAAATCCCCAGAGCTTCCTATAGAAGTGGGTTCCCAAATTATATCATCTACCACTTCCCTTGTATTCTTAATGATCCAGAGAACCCAAGGGGATTGTCTCTGCATTTAAGTCTGCTCAGATACAAATGCAAAAAAAACCTGAATTCCTTTTGCTGTGAATGCAGATGAACAAACTGAGCAAAAATAAACCTGGGCTATCTGCCCAGCTTTGCCTGTAGGCTGGAAGAGACCAGGTCCATCTCCCCCCACATCAACCACTCCATTGGGGAATTGAAGATGATGCTAAAACCCACCACAGAACTCTTTGAAACGAGTGAAAATGAAATATAAATGAGGAATGAGGTGGAATTCCCAGAGTAGCTGTGTCTGCCCCATTCCTGGAAGGGTCCAAGGCCAGCCTGGATGGGATTTGGAGCACCCTGGGACACTTTGAGGTGTCCCTGCCCATGGCTGGGGTGGCACTGGGTGCTCTTTAAATTCTGTTCCAACCCAAACCATTCTGGGATGTTCTACTAGAGCTGGCACCACCCTCAAAATGCTGTAATTAAGCACAAGACCTTTTCATTTCACCTTTGAAAAAAAGAAAATTCTCTCACCCATAAAAATGTTATGAAAAATTTCTTTAAGCTTCCAGGGCTGAGTTTGATAAACAAGAAATTTCAGTTGATGATTCAGGCTCAGGTAACTCAACCTGAACTCTTTAAGTTCCCTTCCAACCCAAGCCATTCTGGGATGTTCTACTAGAGCTGGCACCACCCTCAAAATGCTGTAATTAAGCACAAAACCTTTTCATTTCAGCTTTGAAAAAAAAACATCTCTCAGCCACAAGCAAGCAAAATGTTATGAAAAACTTCTTTATGAAAACCAAGAAATTTCAGTTGCTTGATTCAGGCACAGGAGCACTGAGGTGATGAGGACATTTGAGAGCTCAGGTAACTCAACCTGAGCTCAACCCAGCCCAGAGGAGCACAGGGCTCTGTTTTGTGTAAGTCGCTCACTGCCATGGATGTTACACAGCATTAAAACTGTGCTGGGTGTTCAAGTGCAATAAAAAAATTAATTTACCATTCAGCAAGCTCCTCATTTAGCAAAATCAGCTGCTTCAGCTCCATTATCTGTATGTTTCTAAGGCGTTTATTCCATATATTATCAAAGCCAGCTCGAACCAAGGTTTATTTTGTATTATTGGCTTTGTGTAATTTGTGTGTATTCCTGAGAGAAACCCTCAGTGTGACAATGACACTGCCACGTCGCCATCTCCAGGTAAGACAAAGAACTGAACAAAACCCTCTCTCAGAAATGCACAATCACAGATGGATCATTTTATAACAGGAATTTAAAAATACCTGTTCTTTTGGAATACTCTCAGACATCATTGTACAGTCTGAAAAGAATTTTCTGACCCTCTCTTAGACCCAAGTGTGACAGCGTTCACAGGGGTCTCAGGATGAGGGAAGAGACCAGAATCTGACTCCATGCTTCAGAAGGATTGATTTATTATTTTATGATATATATATTACATTACAACTATACTAAAAGAATAGAAGAAAGGATTTCATCAGAAGGCTGGATAAGAATAGAATAAGAAAGACTGATAACAATGATAACAAAGGCTTGTGGCTCGGCTCTGTCCGAGCCAGCTGACTGTGATTGGTCATTAATTAGAAACAACCACATGAGACCAATCACAGATGCACCTGTTGCATTCCACAGCAGCAGATAATCAATGTTTGCATTTTGTTCCTGAGGCCTCCCAGCTTCTCAGGAGGAAAAATCCTAAAGAACAGGATTTTTCAGAAAATATGTCTACACCCAAGTTTGCAGGCTCTTTCAGACAAAGTTTAGAGCACACAAAAATCTTCAAAACGATCTCAGCAAACATTTTGTTCTCAGGAATTTCAGGAGTTTGGAGGTGACTGGACACAGTCAGATTTTAGGGGCTGAGACTTGGAGCTGGCTCTGGTTTTTAGCGAGGAATAGAGTCTGATGGTTTATTGTTAGCTCAATTATCTTCCTAACTAAGATCAGGCAGCCAGGTTCACAAAGAGAGGCCAAAATTCCCCATTGTTATTCTGCTGTAGCTGAGCTCAGAAAAGGAACAGAATCACCAACCTGATTTTCCATGAATGGCAGAGATTCTGGATCCACAGAGGGAGAAGGGAGAAGCTGTCTCCAAATGATCATGCAAATTTCTTCAGGGGCCTTGGGGCAAGGAGAGACACGACACTGAGGTCATTTGCTAAGACCTTGCATATTTTTAATTCAAAATATGTATCACATTTTAATCAAACCAGCTCCGTGCTATTTCTATCCAAGTAATTTGCATTCTGGCTCTGTCATGGGGGCAGTTATGAGTCAGCTAAGCTCTCTAATATAATAACTATCAGAAAATTGTCTTGCATTAGTCACGTTAATTATGCTGAACCAAACACTGAAGACAGCAAAATGTTTTTTTCCATTGCAATATTTTTTTGCCTCGTAGAGATTTTAGGAATTTATTGGAGCAAGATTCTCTCTCAAAATTAAACCTGCAGACAAAAAGGATGTCAAGCATGCCTGTGCCTTGGCAAACAACAGGAGCTCTGTCTCTGATTTTTGTTACCTTGCTCTCTACAGAGAATAGGTTTTGTTTCTCTATAAGCAGGCAAAATAAAAATAAAAGCCAGTGCCCCGAGTGAGCAGCACACTCATCATTTATGAATGCTTGAATCACTCAAAGAAAGCATCTGTTAAGAGAGCTGGTAATTTTCCTGGCTTGCCTCTGCTCCAGCCAGCCTAGTATTTTGATTTTTTATGTAAAACGCTAAAAAGCAACTTGCTTTCTCCTGAGCACCCTTGTTAAAGATCCCATTTCAGGCTGTAGCACAAATGCAGTGTCTATTGCTCTCTGTGCCTCTGCAATTCAAATGAACACAAACCTGGCACGAGGCAAGCTTTGGGCACCTGCACCAATAACGATTGTACTGGGAAACTCTCTGGAAAAGATCCCCATGACAGAATCACTGAGCATTTGGGTTTGGAAAGGACCCCAAAGATCTTTTTCCACCCCTGCCATGGGTAGGGTCACCTTCCACTATCCCAGGGTGCTCCAAACCCCATCCAACCTGGCCAATACCAAACCCAAAACTTCCTAAAATGTTACAAACCGCCCCTGTGGTTAAAAACATCAGCTCATGAACCACAATTTCCAGTGTGCCATCCACCAAACTCGTTATTCTTCTGTTCAGATTTTGGTTTTGGTTTTCAACTTAAAGAAACTGCAGTTTGTTGGTTTTGTTACGTTTAAAAGATCAATTATCTAAACTCCCTTGTTTTCCTGCATTCCCAGAAATTTTCCTTCAAATTCTCCTTCAAATTGGTTCAAATCTCCTTTCAATAAAGGAAGGATTTATCAATTGCCTGGTGACACTTGTAGTTTTGTTAACAAAGTTAACTTTGGTATGGAAAGGAAGTCAATAGGCTGATGGAATAGTCAATAGGAAGATGAGGGAGGAGAGGGGGAAAATGAAACTGAGGGATTTAAACCTTCCCTTTATTTCCCCCAACTGTGACAAACATCATGGAAGGAGCTCCCTACAAATATTTACATGCAGGGCCCAGGGATTTGTTTCATTATCTGCAGTTTGCATCTCTTAAAAAGAACAAAATTGGCATGTAGGGGTGAATACACCTGATTAAACTCACACAGGCACAGAGACACCATTGCCTGCCACCATCTCAGCTCACTCCAGCAAGAACTGCTGGTTTTATCTCCACAATGTGATGCCCATTTTTGAGCACTCAGGCTTGCTGGTGTTTTTCATTAATCCCTGCAATTTCCTGGCCAGGCATCATCAGATGGAACCCCAAATATTCATCTTAATTGTGTTTGGGAGAAAAACACTAACATTTGCTGGGAAAGCTTCAGAGGAAGATCTGATCTCCCTGATGAGCACCATTAAGAGGTTTGCCAGTGCTTTTACTATTTCATTCTTCTGCACCTTGACCTTTGCTGAAGAACAACATTAATTTATGCCCACACACCTGGGCCACATGCACACAGCCTTCCCCAGCCCCAATATGAGCCTAATTAGCCCTCACAAAAAATACACCAATTAACCAGGTCGACTGCAGTTGTAGTAATTCTTCTTAAGGACTTAAATAACCTTTTTACCAGCTAAATAAAAAAGGTCAGTCAGTGCTAATTAAATATAAGGCTGCTTTGCAAAGCGAAGGGAGGAGATGAAGGGAGGCCATTAATGAGCTAACAAAATCAAAATTAATGGGTTTAACAGCAGTTAATTTGCAGTGAGCATGTCAGGAGCACACAAGAAGTGGCACAGGGTGGGGTTTACCATGCTGGTGTCGCTTGGATCCAAGAAGGGTGGAAAGTGGGGGATATAACAAGGAAAAAGTTCCATATGTAATTCTGAGTGGGGGATTCTGAGGACAGGAGCATCTGTGGGTGCTGGGCCACCTCTCACCTTCAGTTTTTTATTTCAGAGCACCATCCACAGCTTCTGCTGGGTTTCCAGCTCTGGTGGCAAGGCAAACACCATCCAGAAAGGAACATCTGGAATTTCTGAGACACTAGAACAATGTCAGGAGGGGAATAATGGCCGTGCCTTACAGCAGGAACTCACTGAAGCTCCTGATCGCCCTTCAGGCAGGTGCTTGGTTTGCTTTGGCAGTGTGACGGGGTATCACGTCGGGGTCACCACCTGTGACAGGGTATCACGTCGGGGTCACCACCTGTGACAGGGTATCACGTCGGGGTCACCACCTGTGACGGGGTATCACATCGGGGTCACCACCTGTGTCGGGCTATCACGTCGGGGTCACCACTTGTGACAGGGAATCACGTCGGGGTCACCACCTGTGACGGGGTATCACATCGGGGTCACCACCTGTGTCGGACTATCACGTCGGGGTCACCACCTGTGACAGGGAATCACATTGGGGTCACCACCTGTGTCGGGCTATCACGTCGGGGTCACCACCTGTGACAGGGTATCACGTCGGGGTCACCACCTGTGACAGGGTATCACGTTGGGGTCACCACCTGTGTCGGGCTATCACGTCGGGGTCACCACTTGTGACAGGGAATCACTTTGGGGTCACCACCTGTGTCGGGGTATCACGTCGGGGTCACCACCTGGGACGGGGTATCATGTCGGGGTCGCCACCTGTGATGGGGTATCACGTCGGGGTCACCACCTGTGATGGGGTATCACGTCGGGGTCACCACCTGTGATGGGGTATCACATCGGGGTCACCACCTGTGTCGGGCTATCACGTCGGGGTCACCACTTGTGACAGGGAATCACGTTGGGGTCACCACCTGTGACAGGGTATCACGTCGGGGTCACCACCTGTGACAGGGTATCACATCGGGGTCACCACCTGTGACGGGGTATCACATTGGGGTCACCACCTGTGTTGGGCTATCACGTCGGGGTCACCACTTGTGACAGGGTATCATGTTGGGGTCACCACCTGTAATGAGGAATCACGTCGGGGTCACCACCTGGGACGGGCTATCACGTTAGGGTCACCACCTGTGTCGGAGTATCACGTTGGTGTCACCACCTGTGACAGGGTATCACGTCGGGGTCACCACCTGTGACAGGGAATCACGTCGGGGTCACCACTTGTGACAGGGAATCACGTTGGGGTCACCACCTGTGTCGGGGTATCACGTTGGGGTCACCACCTGTGACAGGGTATCACGTCGGGGTCACCACTTGTGACAGGGAATCACGTCGGGGTCACCACCTGTGTCGGGGTATCACGTCGGGGTCACCACTTGTGACAGGGTATCACGTTGGGGTCACCACCTGTGCCAGGTGTTCACAGGGGTTTGTGAATGAGGGAAGAGACGAGAATGTTGACTCCATGTTTCAGAAGGCTTGATTTATTATTTTATGATATATATTACATTAAAACTATACTAAAAGAATAGAATAAAATGTTCTCCTCAGAAGGCTGGCTAAGCTAAGAATAGAATCAGAAAGAATGATAACAAAGGTTTGTGGCTCGGGCTCTCTGTCCGAGCCAGCTGGCTGTGATTGGCCATTAATTCGAAACAACCAACATGGACCAATCACAGATGCACCTGTTGCATTCCACAGCAGCAGATAACCATTGTTCACATTTTGTTCCTGAGGCCTCCCAGCTTCTCAGGAGAAAAAATCCTAAGGAAAGGATTTTCCATGAAAAGATGTCTGTGACAGGCAGAATAAACTCAGCCTTGGCAGTGTCTGATTCCTGTGAGCTGGTACAGAGGGTAAAATAGAGTTCAGAGCTCTCTCTGCCAACAAAAAGCTCCAGTTACAAAAATGGATTTCCCTTTCACTCCCCTGATGGGGAAGCAGCACAGAGCTCCCAGCCAAATCCCAAGCTCGCAGGTGTTCAAAGCCAGTTTTGATTCTTCTTTATTTTTAGAGCTCACGCAGCTACAAACTATTAAAGACCTCATTAAAGTCCTCCAAAAATTATGTTTTAAGTGGTAAACTGGGAGTGAACTTGAGCCAGGGAGAATTGCAAGGAATTTAATTCATATTTTCTCCTTGCCATGAACTCCCACCTATAAATGGGCTGATTTTGGGACCCAGCTTGCCCAGGTGTCTCTGCATCACTGCTCCTTGGCCAGTGCTCAGATATTCACATCAACCCTCGTGCTGTGAGCTATTTATTTAGGCCATAAACTCCAAGAAAAAAGCCATCTCACATTTTACAGTCACTCATCCAGCCATGCCCAGATGTGGCCAACACGTGGTTTCTAGCAGGGTAAAATTGTTTAACAGGAGGAAACAAATTTTACATTTCACCCTGGGTGTCTCATCCCAGCCAACTTCTCAGCACAGCTGCAAGGCAAGTTTGCTTCCCATTCCTAGCAAACAGAAAGTGTTTGGTTTTCGTTTTGGGCTGGAACTGTTTATCAGTTTTTGGGATAAATTGTTGATCACTGCTGACAGCAGCGACTCTGAGCTCAAACTCTGCATTCTGCTGGCTTTGTTAAGTGACAGAATCACAGAACCATGGAATTGTTTGGGTTGGAAGGGACCTTAAATCCCATCCAGTGCCACCTCCTGCCTATCTATCCTCCCACCATCCCAGGTTGCTCCATGCCCTGTCCAACCTTGGACACTTCCAGGGATGGCACAGCCACAAATTCTCTGTAACATCACTTCCCCGTGCCTTAGCTTGGGTGAAAATAAAAAATTTAGACAAGGGAGCTGTTTCTAAATCATTGCAATTTGGAAAGCCCAGCAGCATTTTGGGAAAGGGAGCTCTGGCAGGAGACAAAGATGAGATGTGACAATTTTTGCAGAGCCGTTCATGGCAAGCCACGCTCCACAACCCAAAACCCTCAGCTCCTGTCATTGCTGGTGATTTTAATTGCCTTTTGTCCTTCTCAGGTGAATGGCAGAAAGGACAGGTGGGGTATTAGATTTTGAGCCTCTGGAAGTTTTGTCCAACACATGTAAAACAAATGTAAAATCCTCCCTGTGTCCTTTGCAGTGGCTTCATCAAGGTAGAGCCAAGAGGGAAACTTGGAATGGGACAGTTCTGTCCAAACCCCACAGAAATTATATCACAGCTGGGTCTGTTGTGCTTCCCAAAACCCAGCCACCATCACTGATGTAAAACAGCCAAATAAACTGCTCTGAAAAATTTACCCACGGAGCTCAACACACAAATCAGGAAATGCACAGCATGGAGAGGACATGGGAGAGGATAAATCAGTGATTATTGCTGTGGGAGAACAAAGGGAAGCAGGGACTTGGAGATGGAAGGAAGGCACAAACTGCATTAGAAACCTTATTAAGGCATTAAGGACAGTGTGGAACAGCATTAAATCAACATCGCTGCCACAATCAGATGGCGACAGGTCCTGGCCTTTGAGCCCTGGAAAAGCTCTTTTGGCCAAGGAAAAGTGATGTTTCCCTCACCCAAACTCCACAGAGAAAAGGAAAGAGCTTTTTCCCTGGACGCTCTTCTCACAGCAGCTCCTGGATAATAATCACTCACAGATTATTGATGTATTTTAAATAACAACAAAACCCCTGAACTTTACTGAAATTGGAGCAGTTTGGAGCACTTTTGACCTGCTCTAGGAGGGGTTGTGTCAGCTTTCAAATACCAGGCTTGGTTTCCTTCCCATTTGAAATCCAGACATTACCTTTGCATTTCTATCTCCCTATAACTCTACTGTGTAAAAGCCAAACAGCACTCAGCACTGAAGATTTCTCTGTCCACTCTCTCAGACCTTGGATGGCTGTTAGCAGAATAATTTCCACAGTATTTTTATGTATAAGAGAAGGCCATGTTCATCTATTTAACAACTAGAGCAGAAAGCACTTGCATTTCCCAGCAAAACTAATAAAGCAAGTCCAGCCTCTGATGCTGAGCCAAGTGGTCCAACCATTGTTTTAAAAGAACACCCTCACCCCTTAGGATGTGCTAGAAGCCAGAATTTGACAAATTTTAGGGGTTTTTTAAGAGAACTTTAAGGTAATTTTTTTAAGAAATTTTTAAAATTTATTTTTAAATTTTTTAATTCTCTTTTTTTTAAAGAGAAATTGAAAAAGCTTTGAATTGAGCCTTACCTGCAGCACACACTTAGACTGTGTGTTGGCCCAGCTGAGCCACAACTTTATTCCAGCTGTGGACATGCAAATGCCGTGCTGAGAGCTGCTTTCTGTGCTCTAAAAAACACAATGGGACTCCTGCCCAGTGGGTCAGCACAGCCCTGCCATGAACCCCTCATCCTCTTGATGTTTATTATTAAAAGCCGCAGCAACAACTCAATTTCTTTTCCCCTGTTCTCTCCTCCACGCATGCTGAGAACTTCTCCAAAGTTACTCATGCAATATATCTGTGAAGGTTAATCCAGGACAAAAATCCCAGGGAGCAAATAGCACAGAAACTACCAATGTATTCTCTTTTTTATTGTTTCTGACAATCAGTAGTAAAACGTGTTGCAGCTACCAAGGGAGCCAGTTGTAGCATTACTCATTTCACATTAGGGCCCAGAAGAATAAATCTTTCCAGAGCTCTTGCTGGCATTAGGCTAAAACATAAGTCTAGGTTTGTAAAGGAAATGTATTAAACAGATGAGACAGCAGAGGAATACAGATTTAAGGGAGAGGGAAGTCATTGCAGATTCCTCCTCTATTAAAGAACAAACTTAAGGCAATGGCATGCAAACAGCTGAGCTGCAAATAATTCATCAGTTAATATAGAGATGGACAATTCTAAAACAGAAATAACCCACTGTGCTCCAGCCACACTGGAGGTTTATACAGGAATAGGCAGAACCTCTAAAAGTGACCACAGAGTTGGGTGGAAACTGCTCAAATTGAGTTTCTCACAGAAAAGTAGAGCTCACGCTGCATATGAGAGAATTTTTCTCTATCAATCATAAAACCAATGTAAAACCAGGAAGTTTGTCCTCCTGGACAGGGCAGAGGAGCTGATAGGGAAGGAACAGAGAGAAAATGAAGGGAAATTCCTTGAGGTTCACGTGAACCAGCTGAATCTCCCCCTCTCACCATAACTCAGGACTGGATTCTGGTCCTCACCTTGGATGAGTCTTTGAGCAGCCTGGATAATGGAAGGTGTCCCTGCCCAGGGCAGGAGGGCTGGAACAAGGTGTTGTGACAGGTTTAGTGCAGCTTCTGAGCCAGGGAAAAAAATAACTGATGAGAGAATGGGCCACAAATGCCTTTTTTTGCTAAATTCATAGGTACGTCCACATTTAGCAGCGGGAAGTGACTGCAGAGGGGAAGGTTTCCATCCACGTTCTTCCAAAGGCCACCTGGATGCACTGTGATGGAAAAGTCTCCTCTACCAGGGCACATGTAATAAATACAGAACAGTGAAACAATCTGCAGATCACACAGACATTCCAATTTGTGCCTTTTTATGTGTGACAATATCCTTTAGGCCTGTCAAGTAAGGCTGCCCACTGCTGGAAATCGATCTGCAAACGTTCAGTCCATCAAATTAATTGTTCTTTTCAAGGCCTTTATCCAATCTGTTTAATATTTCATTATTTTCTGCTGCTAGGAGGGACAACATTATCTGCAGAGGAAGATCTGGCTCCTCTTGGGTGGCTGCCCAGAGAGCCCTTCCCAAAGCCAAGAGAGCAGATGGAAAGCAGTGGCTGGAGCAGAGTTCTGGGGAGCTCAGGACCAACAAACCAACCACAAAGAGAAGCTTAGAGAGCAAGAGCATCTTATTTTCAAAGGTGTGCTGCCGCAGACATCTTTTCATGTAAAACCTGGAGTCCAAGTACATCTAGAGTCCAAGTACAGCCCACATGACAAATTTCAACTCCCCGGGCCTTGTCCTATCACACCAGGCTTTGCAGCAGGGCAGAGCAGCTCCGGCACAAATGTGTGACACGGGACAGACAGGACGTGACAGACAATGGGCACACAACACGGACAGCAATCCCTGGGCAAGAAGGATGACTGCAAGGACTGGGAAGATGCCAAATGAGATGCTGGAGGTGAGACTGATGGTGGGCTGATGAGGCTCAGAGAACCCTGGAGGAAGAAGATGCTAACTTGTTGGGAATTTAGCTGCTAGAGAATGGAAAATTACAAAGCTGTGGCTAATTCCAAGTCCTGCACCTGCATAGATAGCAGTGTCCTTGGGCCTAGCTGTAGTAGGATAACAAACAGTGAAAGAGACATGAGAAAAGAGAGATGTAACCCCTAAAGAATGAGGAAGAGTTCATGGTATAGTTTAACCAATAGATTGCTTGGCTTACAGAATATTCATAAGCTTATTATTTGCTGTATAAGTGTTTGATACTTTCTTCAATAAACTGGACCTGGAGGACCTGAGGGACCGGGACCGGACCGGACCTGAGGGCCTGTGATGAACCAACTGTGGTGTCCTGGTCCCCTTCCTTCGACACTAACTGAATGATTTATTCCAAGAACTGCAAAGATGGATGCCCGAGATTCCTATGGTCAGAATCCTCTAGCATTTCCAGCTTCCTGATCGATTCTCTAAACAGGCAGAGGTTTCTCCCTAGACTTGTTCTGCTAAGGATTACTGAAATTTAACAAAGCCAGTGATGTGCTGGAGCAGACAGTTCAATGTATTCAAACTTCAGCTCTCTGGATCAGCCTCGTCCATGAGAACATGGCAAACACAAAGCAGGCTGAGGGCAGCAAGTTCCTGCTCTGCTTTCCCAATTCACCTCGATGAAAAAAATCCCTGAATACATCCCCAGCCTTGACAAGATGTGATAAATGTTAATGGAAGGAGCTCTGCTTCCCACAATGGTTTCATTATTAGCATCAAACAATGCATTAACATTTGTTTTATTAATGGAAAAATATAGTTTAATAGCCTAATCCATTGCTAGCAGTGCAAGGCAGAGCTTAATCGAAATTGTGTTCTTTGGGATTTTTTTAACCTGCAAAGCAGGCCATGCAATGCTTGGGCTGAACAATTGTATCTGTAATCACCAAAATTTACTGTATCCCCTTCATTACTTGTTTCCTCTCCAAAGCAATTTCCCTGCAATGTTTAATTAAGCAGTCCATTACAGATTCATCAGCTTTACAGCAGAAACATGTATATATATGGAGAAAACCCTCCATTGAGAGCAAGAATATTTCTTATTGCTTACAACCTAAATAATGGAAGGTGTTATTTGGGTTAGTTACCCAGCAAGGCTTAGATTTCAAGACTCATTTCTTTTAAGAAGTCTCTGTCTTTTAAAACTGGCCTTGCATTAAGGATGCACAAATAGATATGCCCTGCTCTGACAGCCACACTTCCATCTGCTCCCATACCCACAACAAGAACTGACAGAGGGAACAAACAATCCTGATGGCATCCAGGTGGCTGCACCAGCAAATTATCAATATTTGGGGTTTCTTTTTGTTTTCAGAGGAAAAACAGCCAGGGGGGTTGGAAATACGTGGTCTTGAGGATCCCTCTCAACCCAAACTGTTTCATGATTATATTCTCATGAAAATATTCTCATTTATTGGAAGCCCTTCTCTAGCAGTATTTATCTCTTTGCCCAAGAATTTTGTCACCTTGGGCAATTCACCTCACCTCTAAGCACAGAGTTCAATTTTAAAACTAACAAAAAAAATTCACAAATTTAGGAGAAATGTTCAAATAAAAAAGAAAATATAAGAATGCCTTAATAGGGGGTTATCAAAGGACACACTGAAAATACTTCATTCAGTCACTCTTGGATTAAGGGTGATGCTGGCAGAGTCAATCAACTGATGGCATTTCAATCCTACCACAGAGTTTGACTTCAGCTGTGAAATGCTTTATAAGGCTTAGGAAAAAAAAAAGATAAATAAGTTAATAGGGACTGCCAGCCTATTTTCAACTCTCCAGACTCCATTTCCAAGCCGATGTCGCTCCCCACATCATCTCCTGACATCCCGTGGGCTCATGCAGTGACTTGACAGGAGAGAACTGAAGGACAAAGGCAAATTTCACACCTAAAAAAGACAGAAAATTTATTCTTACACATTTTTTTCCATTTTCTTACACATTTTTTCCATTCCGATGCCTCAAGACCAAGCAAGCCTCTGTAGAGCAATATCCAGGTGAAGGATTGCAAAGTCTCACCCTTTGCTTGTTCAAATTATAATTTCCCACCTACACCAAAGGATAAAGGGGAAAATTCCCTTTGGATCAGTGATAATACCCTGCCTTTCAAACATAACTTTTTCCCAGTGCAAGGAAATCAACCAGAGCTGTCTCTTGGCAAAAAAACCATAAAGCTCTCATAGTCATAAGTTCACTGCTTGAACTGAGCTGCCTCCCATCTGCTTTCCCCAGAAACTGGGAAAAACCCAAGGAATGCATCAAATGAGATTGCAATTTGGCTTAACTTCTGTGCCCCGTTCTGGGGCTGTACCCAGAATGAATTCTCTGAAATGCATTTGGGTTTCAACATCCACTTTATTCATGGAAAATCTGTCTGAACGCGGGGCTCCACGACGCCGCTCAGCCAAATCCAGATCTGCAATTAAAACCTGCATGGGTGACATCAGACTTTCTGCTGCTCTCTTTAATGTGTGGTTCCTGCCTGTCAATGTGATGTTCCAACAGCAGCTCCTTTGCTTTCCAACCCTCCTTTCTGAAAGCAATTTTGAAACCACCCAATTGGTGATTAACCACCTTCCTCTTTCATTTTTTTGCTGGATACAAAAACTCTCCTTGCTACCCATTTGTAAGGGTTCCAAGCCCTTAAAATCAGCAAATAAAAGGATGAATCCTGGAATTACAGAGTGGTTAGGGTGGGAAGGGACCTTAAAGCCCATCCAGCCCCATCCCTGCCATGGGCAGTGTGACACATGAGTAATGTCATGGTTGACTCTTACAATCAAAAGGCAAATATTATGGATATGTTAAGGGAAATTTCATAGATTTATAGTTGTGTTTTACCTCCCTTGCATTGTTATCAGGGGGTGGCCTGGGTTTGGGATATTTGGGAGGGTTGGTTCATTACCATGGCAGCAGCTGAACTCCAATCAAGGTTTAATGAAGTGACCTCCAAGGTTTAATGAAGGGTTAAACTCCAATCAAGGTTTAATGAAGTGACCTCCACCACTGGACAGCAAAGAAGGAGTAAGTGGACAGAACTTTGGAGGGAGTTAAAGGGTTAAAAGGCAAAACCTCCATTGTGCAGAGGAGCACGTGGTGGGAAAAAAATCCCCTGCTCCCAGAGGATTTTTCTATTCAGAAATTTTTTCTACACTGAATTTTCTCTACTCAGTTTTCTGTTGTATTTTTGATAATGTTTTAATAAACCTTTTAAATTGTTGAAAGTGAGGATAATTTCTCACCTGCTATCCCAGGCTGTTCCAACCCAGCCCTGGACACTTCCAGGGATGGAGCAGCCACAGCTTCTCTGGGGTGGTAACACCAGATTTGCTTGCATGAGCACCTCCATGCCACTTATATTCAAGATGGAAAAGGAAGGAATGACAAAATGGACAAAAATGGATCATTTTCAAAGTCCAGAACATCCAGGATGGAGCTGGCTTAGCACCATCCTGAGAGAAATTAAAATTGTGTACTAAAAACTTCTTGGAAAGGAGTGAGCCCTTCCTGCTGTCCATGGTTATTGCCCGTGTCCCAGAGCTCTGTCTTTTCTCTCAGAGCTTCTTCCATCATCTCAAATGATCCTTATGGGTCTCTTCCATCTCAGGATATTTTATTCTTCCGTGATGAGACTTAAAAAAGGATTCTGGATTTCTTTGTTGCTTCCCTTCCAAAATGCCCATCCTCTCACCCCTGTGCTACTCCTTTTATTCCTTGAAAAAAAATAAAAGTATTTGTGCAATAAAACACTGAACACAAATAGGAAACCCCCACTGTGAGAAGATTGCGAGGAAGGATGGAAGCAGAGCAGATAATCTGTACCCAGGTACATTAGGCATTTAATTTAAATTGTTTGGGTTTGTTTTCTCGTGTTTACATCCTCAAGCAATTTAAGATTGGCCCAGGTTCTGACAGAAGGGAAGTATTGTTTATGTCATACAAATCACTAAACCATAAGCAATTTCATTAAATGTTTCTGCGCTCGTGAGGCAAATGAGAAAACAGCTGGTTATTGAGTTTTACTGAAATCTCTGAACACTCACAAATACTCAGGTTAATACAGGCAAAATCTGGTGCAGATCTTTGCCATGGGATTGATAAGGACAGCTTACAGTAGGATTGATAACAATAGTTTGCAATAGGATTGATAAGTACAATTTGCAATAGGATGGATAAGGAGAGTTAAAATTCTTAACTGTACCGGCCCAGGGATATTGTGGTTGAAAATGAAGTGTTATTTCCCTGTTTTTCCTGATTACCAACAGGTTTTTTTACCTGGATGGGACAGGAGGGGAAATTCCTGTGAGAATCTAAACAGGAGGTTTGTTGTGCATTTTGAAAGCAGAAATGATAAATAAAAAGCCACCCAATAAACCACTCAATCCAGTCATGCAAAAACGAGCTCATAAACACAAAATTTGTATTTTTCCCCTGCAGTGGTGTCCCTTGGGATTATTCCTGGATGCTGCAGGTTGAAAGCTGAGGAGCTGCTGGTTTTTTTGAAGGCCTTTTACAACATACAGGGAAAGATTTGTCTGAAACCAGGATCCATCTTCTGAAAGTGTCCCACCCGTGGTTTACCCCACAACATCTCCCTGACCCCTCCCAAGTGCTGCCAACCCAACACCTGTGGGACACAGCTGTTCACAGGGGTCTGAGGATGAGGGAAGAGACGAGGACCTGACTCCATGTTTCAGAAGGCTTGATTTATTATTTTATTATATATATTTCATTAAAATATCTATAATATAAGGAAAGGATTTTTCCTAAAAGGTGTCTGCGAAACACCTGCAGAGTCATGGTCACAAAGCTGAGCTGGTGAAGGGGCTCCAAGAACATTCCTTGCCCCCACTGCCTTTTCCCTCCTCATTTCCTGGGGATTTTCACATCCTGTGGGGTTTTTTTCTTCTTCTTCTCAGTCCTTTAGCTCCATCTAGTGCTAAAAACAAATAAAAATCTTTGTTCTTTAAATAAACTGAAGAAAAAGCCTTTTCCCCATCCCTGGCAGCAGCCAAGGGCAGGCTGGATGGGGTTTGGAGCTTTTCCCTCCTCATTTCCTGGAGGAGGATCTGGTACTGGGAAGCACTTGGGTTTGGACATCCACAAAGCTGAATTTTTGCTCCTAAACTGCAACTTTGCTGCTTTCCTCCCCAAATCCCCCAGGCAGGTCCATCTCTCCCCTTTTTTCCCACTGAAAGTTGGTTGCTCTTCTCCTTGATTTGTGAGACAAGCTGCAGGTTAAATCTGTGTTTGTGGTATGTGTTTTGAGGGGGGGAAAAGGGGTAAAAGTTGTTTTGTGGTGGCTCTAGGGGAGTTTGGTGACTCCAGAGGGGTTGTAGGTTATAAAGTGATGCTGAAGGAGGATCTGGTGGTGGGTTTGGACATCCACCAGCCAAATTTTGGCCCCTAAACTGCAACTCTGCTGCTTTCCTATATCCTGAGGATCAGCTGTGTTAAATATTCCCCATCTCCTTCCCTAGTGGAAGGTGTACCTGCCTGTGGCAGAGGGTTGGAAGCAGATGGTTTTATGGCACCTTCCAACCCAAACCACTCTGGGGTTCTAAGATTCTAACCCTCGACAGAAATGCTGTTCCAAAACCAGCCTGATCATCATTTTCCCATCAAACAGCTGAAAATCATGAGTTTGGAGTGGCTCCTTTTGCTGTGGGGACAGGTGAAGCCCCAGGTAACCTGTGCAGAGCTTTGGGTGGGCTGGGATAGGGCCATGTCCAAGGCACCTGCAGGAGCTGTCACAGACATCTTTCCATATAAAATCCTTCCCTTAGGATTTTTTTCCTCCTGAGAAGCTGAGAGGCCTCAGGGACAAAATGTAAGCAATGGTTATCTGCTGCTGTGGAATGCAACAGGTGCATCTGTGATTGGTCTCATGGGGTTGTTTCTAATTAATGGCCAATCACAGTCAGCTGTGTGTCCGAGACACAAACCTTTGTTATTCATTCTTTTCTATTCTATTCTTAGCCAGCCTTCTGAGAACTTTTTCCTCTATTCTTTTAGTATAGTTTAATGTAATATATATAATAAAATTAAAATAAAATAAGCCTGAAACATGGAGTCAGATCCTCATCTCTTCCCTCATCCAAAGATCCCTGTGACCACGGTCACATGGAGCTGCCCCTGGAGACAGTGGAATGTTGGTGGTGGAGCCTCCGGTGAGGTCACAGAGCCCGGTGAGGGTTGGAGCAGCCCCCGAGGGGCCCCGCAGCCAGGCTGTGCTCAGCACTGCGGGCGGGTGAGGCTTCAGCAGCACCTGCAGCCCCATCATGATGTGGGGACGATGGTCCATGGCCGGCATCGTGCTGCTGGCTCTGCAGAGAGCCCTGACCGTGCTCGTGTCCCTGGTGATCCTGCTGTCCCTCATAGCCCTGCTGTCCCCCAGCGCCCAGGTCCCCTCTGGTGAGCCAGGACCAGCTGGAGAAGGTAGGTGGGCAGGGAGGGGCAGTGATCCCACAGATCCCTCCGGTGGTGGCGTTCACAGGGGTCCCAGGACCAGGGAAAGGATGAGAATCTGGACTCCATGTTCCAGGAGGCTGATTTATTATTTTATTATATAATATCATAAAATACATAACAATATAGTTTCAATATATCATTTTATTTTAATGTAATAT
Source organism: Zonotrichia albicollis (assembly GCF_047830755.1). Classification (NCBI taxonomy): domain Eukaryota; kingdom Metazoa; phylum Chordata; class Aves; order Passeriformes; family Passerellidae; genus Zonotrichia; species Zonotrichia albicollis. The sequence goes on along the minus strand of NC_133844.1, from coordinate 7,454,754 downwards.
ATTAAATATATTATATTTAATATATTCTATTAAAAGAAAATTACATACTAAAACTACACTAAAAGAATAGAAGAAAGGATTTCATCAGAAGGCTTGAAAGGAATAGAACAGAATAATAATAAAATCTTGTGACTGACCAGAGAGTCTGATACAGCTGGACTGTGATTGGCCATTAATTAGAAACAACCACATGAGACCAATCCCAGATGCACCTGTTGCATTCCACAGCAGCAGATAACCATTGTTTACATTTTGTTCCTGAGGCCTCTCAGATTCTCAGGAAAAAAGATCCAAGCAAAAGGATTTTTCATAACATATGTCCGTGACACCCTTCCAGGAGCATTTAGGTTTCAATATCCTGTTGATAGGAAATAGAATACTTTTTTTGGGATGGACCCAGAACACACAGCCATGCAGGGCATTCTCTCCCAGACTCCAAGGCCCTGAGCTGCTTCCAGCAGGATTGTTGGGTTGGGTTTAGCTCCTGACAGTCCCTGCACAGTTTGGTTTGGATCATCATGGGTCAGACCCTAATCAGGCCCACAGAGCCATTCCGTGCTCCAGTCACAGTTCCTGCCACAGAAAGTTCATGGAGATATTTCATTTGAGCTTCTCTGTCCTGTCCACAGCCGTGGCTGGAGGCAATGGAGATCCAGGTGCTGGATTTGACTCTCCTGGACCCTACATGACTGTGGATTTGTTTTGGGAAGTGCCAGCTCAGAACCTAAATGTGAGCGAGGCATCTCCTGCAGGTACGAGAACCCAGCCTTGCCTGGATGTGCCGGCTCATTCCATGGTCACTCTGGACAGGGAATGTCCACAGAGTGTGATGGAAGCTCCTCATGGGGTCTGGTGTCCCTGGACCAAGCCCCAAGAGGGTCTGTAATGGTGTTCACAGGGGTCTTATGTTGAGGGAAGAGATGAGGATGTTTCAGAAGGCTTGATTTATTATTTTATGATATATATTACATTAAAACTATACTAAAAGAATATAAGAAAGGATTTCATCAGAAGGCTAGCTAAGCTAAGAATAGAAAAGAATGATAACAAAGGTTTGTGGCTTGGACTCTCTGTCCAAGCCAGCTGACTGTGATTGGCCATTAATTAGAAACAACCCCATGAGACCAATCACAGATGCACCTGTTGCATTCCACAGCAGCAGATAATCATTGTTTACATTTTGTCCCTGAGGCCTCAGGAGGAAAAATCCTAAGGAAAGGATTTTTCATAAAAAGATGTCTGCGACAAGGGTCACTGGTCAGTGCTGAGCAATTGCACAGCCAGGGATTTCTGTGCTGGAAATTTTTCATCCTTTCCCTCAAGGTCTGAAGAATGAAACTGGAATGGGAAACAGTTCCTGGCCATTAATGGAACAGCCTGAATTCATTACTTTACTGAAGGAAACACTTCCAGGTACAAGTGACTCTTAACCACAGGAGTTGGGGAGCTGGGGGCTTTCAGACTCCCATGGGGAAGGATGACTTGGAATTAAATTGCACATTTTCTCTCTAAAGTGCTGGAAGCCGAGACTGTGGATAAGGAGGCACCTCAGGAAGGTCAGCAGGCAGTGCCTGATGAGGAAAACACTGAGGCCTTTGAGCCAACAGGTGAGTGAGGGCATCCCTGGTATGTCCAGGGTGTCCCTTGGGCACCCCTCAGGGTGGAGGTTGTGGCCATTCCTGTGCCAGGTGTGACACAGGTGTTCACAGGGGTGTGAGGATGAGGGAAGAGATGAGGATCTGACTCCATGTTTCAGAAGGCTTGATTTATTATTTTATTATATATATATAGCATTAAAACTATACTAAAAGAATAGAAGAAAGGATCTCATCAGAAGGCTGGCTGAGAATAGAATAGCAAAGAATGCTAACAAAGGTTTGTGGCTTGGAGAGAGAGAGAGCCAGCTGACTGTGATTGGCCATTAATTAGAAACAACAAACATGAGACCAATCCCAGATGCACCTGTTGCATTCCACAGCAGCAGATAATCAATGTTTACATTTTGTTTCTGAGGCCTCCCAGCTTCTCAGGAGGAAAAACCCTAAGGAAAGGATTTTCTATAAAAGATGTCTGTGACAGCCAGGGCCACACCCTCTGTGCAATCCCCACCACTCCTCACCCCATTCCTGGGCATTTCAAAGATTTGGGAATATCCTCCAGGTATGGAAAAGAGGTTCAGCAGTGCTGAGGACACCAAGACAGACCCAAACACCGTGGAGGGCATGGCAAACCCAGGCGCTGTGGATGCTAAAATCGCCTGGAGCGTCTTTGTGAGAGCCTTCCTCGTGGCTGTGGTCTGCAGCCTCATTGCTCTGCTGCTGCTCAAGGTGGCCCCTGCATGGGCTAAGGACATCAAAGAGTGAGTGACTTGTGGGGTGTGGGAGGGCTGGACCTGCAATTGGGCATTTCCAGGGGTGCCAAATTTTGGCACAGAATAGCTGGACCTGCCTGAGGCGATTCCAGGGGTGCCAAATTTTGGTTCAGGGTAGCTGGACCTGCCTGAGGCGATTCCAGGGGTGCCATATTTTGGCACAGAATAGCTGGACCTGCCTGAGGTGATTCCAGGGTGCCAAATGTTGGTACTGGATAGAGCTGGACCTGCCATGAGGCGATTCCAGAAATGGAGCTCTGTGTGACGGTGTTCACAGGGGTTCCTGGATGAGGGAAGAGATGAGGATGTTGACTCCATATTTCAGAAGGCTTGATTTATTATTTTATGATATATATTACATTAAAACTATACTAAAAGAATAGAATAAAATGTTCTCCTCAGAAGGCTGGCTAAGCTAAGAATAGAATCAGAAAGAATGATAACAAAGTTTTGTGGCTCAGACTCTCTGTCCAAGCCAGCTGGACTGTGATTGGCCATTAATTAGAAACAGCCACATGAGACCAATCACAGGTGCACCTGTTGCATTCCACAGCAGCAGATAACCATTGTTTACATTTTGTTCCTGAGGTCTCCCAGCTTCTCAGGAGGAAAAAATCCTAAGGAAAGGATTTTTCATAAAAATATGTCTGTGACAACTCTGTCCAGAGCTCCCAGAGGATGTCCAGCACTGCTCCACACCCTCACACCCACCACATCCCCAGTCATAGCAGGGTTTCAGCAGCTTCCTCTTCTCTCCACAGGCGCCTCACAGCTTTGAGAGCCAGCTCTGAGCTCCTGGACAGCGAGACCAGAGACAAGGAATTTATGGTAGACGTCTAAATAAAGATAAGCAGCACAATGATCTGTGTGAAAGTTTTGGATTGAAAGGAATTCTTGCTCTCTGCTCCATTCTCTGGAGACTCCACGTGCAGCTGCCCTGGGAGGAATGAGAATGGCATTCCCAGAATGGCAGCTGTCCTGTCCCTGCTTTGGCCCCTCAGGGGCTGCTCACCCTCACCCCTGCTCACTCCTCCCAGGGCCAGGGGCCCCTGGCCACCATTTCTCTCTTCTTGGGCATGGGCAGCTGTGGGGCCTCGGGGGGCAGCAGGCGGGAGGACTCGAACGTGTAGCCGGCCAAAATGCTCATCTGGGGCTCCTTGAGCACTGTCCAGAAGATCTCAGGCCTGGCTCTCAGGCCCTGTTTGGCCTCCGGCCCCGGCTGCTGCAGGATGAACACCTTGGAGTCCTGAGGCCTCCTGGCCCGGGCACTCCATGGCAGTGCTGTGCTCCCCACAGGGACTGTCCTTCCTCCTCCTCTTCCAGCCAGAAGCTTCTTTTCTCTCCCAAGGAGGTATTTCAGTTCTCCTCTTTTGAGACCAAACTTCTTTTCCTCTTCTCTTCCAAACGGAACTTTCTTTTCTCCTCTTCCGCTAGGAACGTTTCTTTCTCCTTTTGTTCTGGGAGAAACTTTCTTTTCTTCTCCTTTGGGACGGCCTTTCTTTTCTCCTTCACTTCCAAGAGCATCTTTTGCTTCTTTTTCTCTTTTTCGTCCAACTTTCTTTTCTCCCTGTCTTCTGAGAGAACCCGTTCTTTTTCCTTCTTTTCTGAGAGATCCCTTTCCTTCTTGTCTTCCAGAAGAATCTATACTTTCTCCTTCGCTAAAAGAATCGCTTCTTTCTCCTTCACTTCTGAGAGAATCCCTTCTTTCTTCTTGTCTCCTAAAAGAATCTATTCTTTCTCCCTCTCTAAAAGAATCCCTTCTTTCTCCTTCTCTCCCAAGAGATCCCCTTCTCTCTCCTCCTTTTCCAAGCTGAAGCTGAACTTTCTTTTCTCCACCTTTCCTGGGAGGAGTTTTCTTCTCTCCTTCTCTCCCAAGAGTTTCCATTCTTTCTCCTTCTTTTCCAAGTTGAGATTCCGTTTCTTCATCTCTCCCGGGACGAGTTTTCTTTTCTCCTTCTCTCCCAACAGAGTCCCTTCTTTCTCCTTTTCTAAGCTGAACTTTCTTTTCCCCATCTCTCCTGGGAGGAGTTTTCTTCTCTCCTTCTCTCCCAAGCGAGTCCCTTCTTTCTCCTTCTTTTCCAAGCTGAGCTTCCTTTTCTCCATCTCTCCTGGGAGGAGTTTTCTTTTCTCCTTCTGTCCCAACAGAGTCCCTTCTTTCTCCTTTTCTTCCAAACTGAACTTTCTTTTCTCCATCTCTCCCAGGACGAGTTTTCTTCTCTCCTCCTCTCCCAACAGGTTCCCTTCTCTCTCCTTCTTTTCCAAGCTGAACTTCCTTTTCTCCCTCACTCTCAAGAGAATCTTTTCTTTCTCCTCTTCCTCCTCTGCCCCTCTGAGCTCCTTCTGCCTCTCTGTTGCTCTGCACCAACGCTTGGCCCTTGGGCAGAGCCTTGCCCTTGCCTTGGTCAGCCACAGGCTGCTTCCTTCCAGCAGCAGCCCCTGGGATCCCTGGCAGCTTCCTGGAAGACACAGGGAGAGGGGTCTGGGGCCACATTTCCCTTAGCTGATTATGGGAATCCACAAAATTAGAGGGTTTTGGGAAAGCTGCAAAATGCAGGCCCCAGAGACAGCAAAACTGATGGTCTGGGGCCACATTCCCCTTAGCTGATTATGGGAATCCACAAAATTAGAGGGTTTTGGGAAAGCTGCAAAATGCAGGCCCCAGAGACAGCAAAACTGATTGGAGCTAAGCAACAGCCATGAGATTGGTCAGCAGAAAAATTATTTAACTGTAGAAAAGCAAGGGCAAATAGAACAATGGTCTGTGTATTAACACTTGTCTAAAATCAATCCCCAAGCTACAGAAAAGTTTATCTAGAGAGATATTAGGAAGTTCTGAGCTTCATAATGGAGCTCTGTGCATTGTGTTCTAAGGCTCACAAGCAGGTATTGTATTTGAAATAAGCAAGCACTGTTTTAACCAAAGGTACCTGTGCTTATAGTGGTTGGATAGAACTGCTGTCAATGTGCTTTTGCTTTGTGTGATTGGTCAGGAAGTTTATAAAGTGAGTTGTAATATTAAGTTTATTGTCTGTTGCCTGGGATGTGAGCTGCTGGCATCTTCCCATTGTCATAACCACAGAATGAGAGTGATGCTGGAAAACAAAACAGCTCAAGGCACGTTCCCAGCAGTCCGGTCTCATTCGTGGTCTGTAAATTTCCCCCCTGCTCAGGACAGGAACGCCCTGAGCTGGGACCCTTGGCTGACACTTGTCTGTCCCCATGCATGGCTCCAGCTCTCATGAGGGACTCTTCTAGGGGGGAGGAGAGGAACCATTGGGGGCTCCCAGCAGCCCCAATCTGTCTGGTAGGACGTGCTGGGGAACAAGCTCTGGCTGGATGAGGAAAGGGCCCCATGTCCTGAGCCTGCAGGTGCACCTGACCCAAAGGTTGTACCTTTTCTCCATCGGCTCCTCATCCCAGGGCTGCTCTCCTGCCTTGGCTTGCTGAGCAGGCACGGGCAGGCCAGGAACTCTCCCTGCAGTCAGGAAGGACAGAGCCCATCAGGACAGCACAGCAAGCAACAGATGGGGATGCTCAGGCCTCTTCCTAGCACATCCAAGAGGGAATTCCCACTCCCCTCCTAACGCTATCTCCAGAGTCCCCATCCATAGTGCCAGATTTGGGACAGTCTCTTTTGAAAGCAGAGGTAATTTCTGGGAGCAGGTTTGGGCCCTCGGATCCCCACCCTCCTGCTGAACCAGGGATCAGCATCTTGGGCACCTTCCAGCCCAGGACTCAGCTCTTGTGGAGCCAGTCATAGGAGAAAAGGCCATGAAGAGATTTGGCACAATCAGATCCTTGTGACAATCATGGCTGGGGATTCTCCCATCAGATCACAGCCGGCAGTTGCCTGTGCTATGGAAACAAGCAGGGAGCTGCTTTACCTTCCATGCCTTGTCTTATGGGTGGCAAACCCATTTTGTTCCTCTTGTCCTCTCCAGGAAGCAATCCTAAGTCCTTGAGCTGATCTCTGGGCAGTGATGTGGATGGAAATGTCTGTTCAAAGCTGGAGACAAAGAGACAACACAATCCTGTGACGGTGTTCACAGGGGTTCTTGGATGAGGGAAGAGATGAGGATCTGACTCCATGTTTCAGAAGGCTTGATTTATTATGTTATGATATATATTATATTAAAACTATACTAAATGAATAGAAGAAAAAGTTTCATCAGAAGGTTAGCTAAGAATAGAAAAAGAAAAGAATGATAACAAAGGTTTGTGTCTTGGGCTCTGTGTCCAAGCCAGCTGACTGTGATTTGCCATTAATTAGAAACAACCACATGAGACCAATCACAGATGCACCTGTTGCATTCCACACCAGCAGATAATTATTGTTTACATTTTGTTCCTGAGGCCTCCCAGCTTCTCAGGAGGAAAAATCATAAAGAAAAGACTTTTCATAAAAGTTGTCTGCAACACAATCCTGATCCATGTGCTCATGGGCTCTGGGCCCTTGCCACCATCACCTGCTCACAGGTGACTTTGGCAGTAAAGGCCATTGTTCTCCCAAGTCAATTGTGCCCCAACCCCAAGGACTGTCCTGGCAAATAGGGTCACTCAGGAAAGGATTCCTGGCCTTGAAGGGGAAGCAAGGGTTGCCTAAAACACTCCCTCTGTCCCCTTGGGTCTGTTCACAGGGATGACAAACAGGCAGGTGTCACAGACATCTTTTCATTAAAAATCCTTTCCTTAGGAATTTTTCCTCCTGAGAAGCTGCAAGGCCTCAGGAACAAAATGTAAACAATGGTTATCTGCTGCTGTGGAATGCAACAGGTGCATCTGGGATTGGTCTCATGTGGTTGTTTCTAATTAATGGCCAACCACAGCCAGCTGGCTCTCTCTCTCTCTCTCCAAGCCATAAACCTTTGTTATTTTTTCTTTTCTATTCTTAGCTTAGCTAGCCTTCTGAGATGAAACCTTTTCTTCTATTTTTTTAGTGTAGTTTTAATGTAATATATATCATAAAATAATAAATCAAGCCTTCTGAAACATGGAGTCAGATCCTCGTCTCTTCCCTCATCCTCAGACCCCTGTGAGCGCCGTCACAGGCAGGCACAAAGGAGAGTCAGTGCTCTGCAGGGCTGCTGTGGTCATGAGGAGAAACTGCTCCCAGATCTCTGCAGAGGCCAAAGCTGCCAGGGGTGTTTGACTCACTTGGGAAAGATGAGGACACGGCCAGTGGAGCTCAGGGAAGCCACGGGCACGTCCCGGGGAACCACCATGCCCAGCTGCTGGAGAGCCTGCAGCACAGAAACGTGAAAGGTGCCAGCATGTGGGAATTCGCAAAATCAGAGGGGTGTTGGGAAAGCTGCAAAATGCAGGCCTCAGACACAGCAGAACTGTGATTAGTGCTAAGCAGCAGCCATGAGATTGGTCAGCAGAAAAATTATTTAAACTGTAGAAAAGCAAGGACAAATAGAACAATGGCCTGTGTATTAATGCTTGTCTAGAATAGCCCTCTAAGCTACAGAAAGTTTATCTAGAGAGATATTAGGAAGGTTAAATCTTAATAATGGAGCTCTGTGCATTGTGCTTTAAGGCTCACAAGCAGGGATTGTATTTGAAATAAGCAAGCATTGTTTTAACAAAAGGTACCTGTGCTTATAGTGGTTGGATAGAACTACTGTCAATGTGCTTTTGCTTTGTGTGATTGGTCAAAAAACTTATAAAGTGAGTTGTAACATTAAGTTTTTTGGCCTGCCTTTTGCAGCTTTCCCAAAACCTAATTTTATGGATTCCCACACCAGCACACCCCCAGTGTGGCCAAAGCACTCAGGAGAGGAGTTCAGGGCAGGCAGAGCAGGTGGAATCATGCTCCTGGCTGGCCAGACCCTGGTGTCCATAAACCAGCAGTGCTGGGGAGCTGCTCTGGCACTGCCCAAGCAGGGGGGAAACAAAAGGCTCACCTTGAGCGTAGCCTTGTCCTGGATCCTCTCCCCGTTCACCTTCTCCAGCAAGTCCGGGTAGAACCTCATTAGCACCGTGCTGCCCTCAATGAGGAGCACACCCACGCCCCTGAGGACCAAGGCCACGCTCACGCCCTTCTCCCGGCAGTGGTACAGCAGGGACATGGTGCCAAGGATGCAGCCCTCCGCCTCTCGCCGGGACACAAAGGCCTCTGTGGCCACCTTGGCGTATTTCAGAGGCTGCAGCTGCTTACCCCCTGCAAAACCACAGAAATGGGAAGGTGCCACGAGGAACTTCCCTGTGGGAACTCAGTGCATCCCTCTGGATGTCCAGAATTGCTGAGGATCCCGTCAGGGGGCTTGGAGACCCTGGCATGCTGCCCAGAACACCTGAAGACTTGATTGTGACCCTTGCAGCGAGTTGCCAGCTTTGTATGAGGACATGAAAGTCACACAGGTTTGAATGGTGTAATAATAAAATATTCACAGGGTGAAAATGTAGATTTTAGGATTTTTGGTATGGGGGTTATGGGGACAAGATGGAGGAATCTGGGCATGTCTAGTCCTTCTTCTCCTTGTTCTGCATTTTCTACAGCGATGCTGGTACTCTGCATTGGTTTAGAGTAGAAGTGCACTAACACAGGTGATAGGTATTGGGAATTATGTTATATGTAGTTTGTAGTATAAAAGGACAACACAGAGTGCCTGTGGCTGCCCTGCTGAACAGAAAGAAAATTTTATAGATAATAATTAATAAACAACCTCAAGACAGAAAAGTGAAGAGTCCAGACTCGTTCCTCAGCTGTGCGGGCTGAAGCAGAGACATCCTGCACATCTCGGGGCAGAGAATATCAACAGCAACCGGAGACCTCCCCAGTTCTTGGCCAAAGGTGTTTCCCAGGAGATGCTTTTAGAATTGTGGTGTGATCTCCTACTCCACCCTGGGCCTGCAGGGTTAAATGCTCTGCCTTACCTGCCAGCTCATCCTTGTTTTCCCAGTTTTGGGCTCCTCCAAGATTCCTGGCCAGGTGGAACACTGGCCTCTGCAGGATCACAGTCTTGTTCCCCACCACGGTCTCTGTGTGGACCACATCAAAGGAGCCAAGGGTGGGAATTCGGATCCCCTGGAGCAGAAGGGAAAGGCCCAAAGGGTGAGAATTGGACAGAAGGAAGAGCCAAGGATGATTCCATCAAGGGATGATGCCTTTTGTCACAGACATCTTTTAGGAAAAATCCTTTCCTTAGGATTTTTCCTCCTGAGAGGCTGAGAGGCCTCAGGAACAAAATGTAAACAATGGTTATCTGCTGCTGTGGAATGCAACAGGTGCACCTGTGATTGATTGTTTCTAATTAATGGCCAATCACAGTCAGCTGGCTTGGACTCTCTGTCCGAGCCACAAACCTTTGTGATTATTCTTTGCTACTCTATTCTTAGCCAGCCTGCTGATGAAATCCTTTCTTCTATTATTTTAGTATAGTTTTAATATAATATATATAATAAAATAATAAATCAGCTTCTGAAACATGGAGTCAGATCCTCAATCCAAGAACCCCTGTGAGCACCATCACAGCCTGTGACCAAACTTTGCCAACTCCCACTGTTCAGAAGTCAGGACAATGGGGAGAACCCTGGGGAGGAGATGCTGGGGCCTCTTTTTTCCCTTTTCCCACCAAAAAATCCATGCTGGAGTCAGACAGAGGCAGCTCGAGGACAACCCCAGTCTCCAGTGGCAATGCCACCTCCCAGAGGTGACACCACGCTTGCACAAGCTCCGTTTGTCCCTCAGTAGGGGATTTTGGGGTGGGCTTCCTGCATTCTGAGGAGGGCAAGGGGAACTTCAGGCCATGATCCATGAGGAGGGCCATGGGGACTCCTCACTGCTCTTCTGGGTGGGCAAAGGAGGACGTTGGTGTTGGCCCAGGGTGTTGGCCCAGGGTGTTGGCCCACCTTGCGCAGCAGCAGCTGCTGTCGGATGTTGCTGGCCACTGCATCCCAGACAGCCTCTCGCTCTGGAAAACAAGGAAATAGAAAGTGTTGGAGCATCAGGGGGGTTGCACGGTCAGGAGGGATGGAGATGAGAGATCTCTGAAGCCAGGTGGTGGAATTTGGGGTTTATTGCAAAGGGCCTGGGAGCTGCCAGGCACAGCTCAGAGCAGGCCCAAAGAGAGAGAGGTAAAGAGAGAGAAGGCAAGAGCGTGATAAAGAGAGAATGAGAGAGTAAAAGAGAGGATCAGAGGGCAAGGTTCCTGTTCCAATACAATAAATCTTCTTCTGGTCATGGAATTTAGGTTTTATTGCAAAGGGCCAAGTGCAGGGCCCTGCTGGGAGCTGCCAGCCACAGCTCAGAGCAGGCCTGAGAGAAGAGAGGGGGAGAGAGGATGAGAGGGTAAGAGAGCAAAGTTCCCATTCCAATACCATAAATCTTCTTCTGTGTTGAATATTCTCATTCTCACTAACCAATCTAGTACAAGATACAAATCCTACAGCATTTACATACAGCCTATAAGAATCATTACATTACCATCCTGTGTTGCATTTTAAACCCTAAAAACTCCTTTTTGGGCCCTTCTGCCAAGCTGTAGGGTCTGCTCTGACCCTTGGAGCTGTCTGCAAGCAGAGGGTGTTGTTCCATCAAAAGGGGATCACCTTCAGCCAGCCACACCATTGTTTTCCAGTTGTTCAGTAACTGAGGGATCTCAAAGCTTGCTTTCATTTCAATCTCACTTATAGTTTCCATATTCTCCAAATCTTTTGCCAGGCAATCATATTTATAAGGCTTTCCTGTTTCATGTTCCCCAACAACCAGATTTTGCTATGTTTCTGCTGGCTCTCAGCCTTCCAGCACCCCTTGGGCTGTGTGTCGGTGCTGTCCCCAGCTCCAGCTGATTTTCCCTGCATCCCTGTGAGGGCAGCTCCTGCAGCAATGCTCCTGTACCTGTGGGGCTGATGTTGGGCATCATGGGCACGAACTGCATCCCACCCCAGAAATCCATCTGGGATGGGTTCACACCACTGTCAGCAGCCATGGCCTCAGGGGTGAGGATGTTCACCCTCAGGGGTGAAGGATGTTCACCCTCAGGGGTGAAGGATGTTCACCCTCAGAGCTCCCTCCAGAGTGCAGAACCCACCACCCTGCAGCCCCTCTTGTCCTGCTGTGTCACAGGCTCTGTGTGACATCACAGTCCCACCACTATTCCAGACCAGACTTTTGAAAAATGATGCTCTGGGCCCTTTAAACGAGGCTTTGCGCTATAAAATCATAAGCCTTGGAGCTTATGAGTGTGGTTTTTTAGTGCCAGAGAGTGGGTTTGCACCTCAAATCTATTCTTTGGGCTGCCAAATGTGGGCTTTGGGGATTTAAAAGTAATGGTCTTCTCCCCAGTTTTGAGGCTTGTATTATATAAATAAGGATTTGGGCTTGAAAAGCTCAGTGTTGAGTCTGAGAAATACTTAACAATAATCTTTTGAACCTCAAACCTGTGTTTTGACCTCTAATTTTTTCTTTTTATCCTTTTTGTTTAAAATAGGTAGAGGGGTTTCATTACCCAAGGATTTCTTTCTTCAGGATCCCATTGTGAGGCACCAGCTCTCAAAGCAAGCAGAACTCACTGTTGTGCTGGAGGTTTGTAAGTCAGGGAAAACAGAGACAATAAAATACAGTGAAAAAGATAAATGGCTTGACTTTGGAGACATTTAAGGAACCACTCAGTGCTTAAACCCCAGTGAATTGATGAATGCTGTAGACTCCTCTGAAGCAACTGGAACACAAAATACCAGATGACAGGATGAAATTGGCTTATAAAGTGAGCAATATTGTGATTTGGAGTGACCTCAAGCCTCCTTAATCTTTAATAGCAAAACCTTTCTGACACCAAGGAAAGCATGATGGATCGTGTATGGCATTCATCTGCCTCTTGAAAGATGTCAAAAGCTACTTGGGAGAGTTTATCTAACTCCAGTCTTCAGTGATCAGAGATGCCAAGGGGATTAAGGAGGGAATTTGACACAGTCAGAGGTGTTATATTTTGGGAAGATAAACTAGACATCAAACCTAGCGATTTAAAGTCATTAGAGAGAACGAGGGCAACCTTAAAGCAATTTGGGAGGGAAGCAAAAGTAAAGGTTTCTTCCAAGGTCATAACACACAGAGAAGTCTGGGGTACATAAAGGCCTGGAAAGCTGACCCATTGATTACTGGGGAAAAGGAAGAGCATGTGTTACAGACTGGGTGTGTGGCTGTATTTTGGAGCTTGTTATTCTGGTATTGTAAAACTAGATTACTTTGCTATTGTGGAACTCGGTATTCTGGTATTTTGAAACTGGGTTGCTCCGGCGTTAGATCATAGCTGCTGATTCAGCCTGGAACAGCATCGCTGAAGCAGACTGGCCAAAAATCTCTCATATGCGAGGTAGACGTTAAAAACGGGAACGGGATGCCGGTACTGAAGTGATTTCAGCATTTATTATAAAAAAAGAAAGGCCTAAAGCAAGGGGGCCTGAGGGCCGAGCAGGAGCGTTCCCCGCCCGCGCACCGGGACCGGACGCGCCGTGATGCCACAGCCGGAAGCACATTTCATTACTATTAAACTTTTTTATTACTATTAAACTTTTAACATTTTAAACACAAGCGATCGGCGTTTGCCACAGCCGCGGCCCCGCCCGCCCCCGGCACCGGACGCGCCGTGACGCCACTGCCGGAAGCGCCTCGGTGCCATCGCTGCCCGCAGCCCCGGCGGCCGCTCCGTGCCGGTGCCGGTGCCGGTGCCCGTGCCGACCATGAGCAAGCGCAAAGCTCCCCAGGAGAGCCTCAATGAAGGCATCACCGATTTCCTCATCGGTAGGTGTGCGCCATCGCTCGGGTCTGTGGGTGGGAAGGGCCGCGGCCCGGCTGCTCTCACCGCGGTTCTCCCGCAGAGCTCGCCAACTACGAGCGCAACGTGAACCGGGCCATCCACAAGTACAACGCGTACAGGTACCGCTCCCTTCCCCTCACGCCGTGCCCCGTGCCGGGCTCCAGCCCGTTCGGGCGCTGACCGGCATCGCTCCGCAGGAAAGCGGCCTCGGTCATATCACGGTATCCCAGCAAGATACAGAGTGGGGCTGAAGCCAAGAAGCTGGTAGGTGCTCGTGTGTGGGCTGCCCTGGGAGGAGCTGGGGCAGCCGGAGCGGGGATGAGGTGCCCGGGGGTTCGTGGGGAGTGGGGATGAGGTGCCCGGAGCTCCTGGGAAGGATGGGGGGCAGCCGGAGCGGGGCACAAGGTGCCGGGGGTTCCTGGGGAGCAAGGATGAAGTGCCCGGGGTTCCTGGGAAGTGTTGGGGGCAGTTGGAACAGGGATGTGGTGCCCAGGGTTCCTCTGAAGCATAGGGGCAGCTGGAGCAGGGATGAGGTTGAGGGGGTGCCTGGGGAGTGGGATGAGGTGCTAGGAATTCCTGGGAAGTGTGGGGGGCAGCCGGAGTGGGGATGAGGTGCCAGAGGTTCCTACGGAACAGGGATGAGGTGCCGGGGGTTCCTGGGGAGCATTGGGGGCAGTTGGAGCTGGGGATGAGGTGCTGGGGGTTCCTGGGGACCGGGGATGAGGTGCCAGGAATTCCTGGGAAGGATGGGGGGCAGCCGGAGTGGGGATGAGGTACTGGGAATTCCTGGGAAGTGAGGATGAAGTGTTCAGGGTTCCTGGAAAGCTTTGGGGGCAGTCGGAGTAGGGATGAGGTTACCGGGGTTCCTGGGAAGTGAGGATAAAGTGTTCAGGGTTCCTGTGAAGGATGGGGGGCAGCCAGAGCGGGGATGAGGTGCTCAGGGTTCCTGGGGAGTGGGGATGAGGTGCCGGGGGTTCCTGGGAAGGATGGGGGCAGTCAGAGCAGGGATGAGGTGCCTGGAGTTCCTGGGAAGTGAGGATAAAGTGTTCAGGGTTCCTGGAAAAGTTTGGGGGCAGCCAGAGTGGGGATGAGGTGCCCGGGGTTCCTGAGGAGTGGGGATGAGGTGCCCGGGGTTCCTGGAAGCCTTGGGAGCAGCCTCGCTTCTCCCAGCACCTCTTTCCGCTACCCCAGTCAGAGTTTGGGGACACGGACCAGGTGTGGCCACTGTGGGGGTTCCAGAGCTGGAACTGGGCATCCCATCTGAGCCTCTGCCTGTAAAAATGCCTTTCCCCTTTGCTCTCACTCCTTTGTTCATTCAGAGGTCTTGAGCATTAAAAATCAAAGCCTTGTTCAAACTTACTGCTGTGTAAACTTGATATAGCCCTTGCATTACAGTGTTTATGCCATTTATATTGTACCATTGAATTCTTGTGCTCTTTTACCATTCAATATTTTATTGTGGTCTTGGGTGCCCCATAGTTCTTTTTAGACTCTGAATTCTAGGAAGTTTTCCTTGCTTCCCACATATACTGACTTTAAGTGGTTTTTGAGTTAACTTGTTTGTACTCACCCCCCAATATTTAGGATGGAGTGGGTGCTAAAATAGCTGAAAAGATAGATGAGTTCTTATCCACTGGAAAGCTACGTAAATTGGAAAAGGTGAGTGTCTTTCTCCTGTTCTGTATTTATCAATAGCTGCTTTTCTTGATAATTTCCAAAGCAGCCTGTTTGCTCTGCACATTTCTGTTGTCCTTGGAGACTCCTAAGAGTGGTGGTATGATAAGTAGAAATCAAGGATTGAGAAGCCTCGAAACTGTCTATTTATTAAAATATTTCGCTTGCATAACCAGTATGTGCAGGTCTTCTGTCAGAAGTGGAAATCTTGCTGGAAGGCTCTGGAGTTTGTGCTTTAATCCTGCTCACTTTAGCATGGCCAGTTGGGGGTTTTCAGGCTTGTTACATGTGGCATTATTGTAAGGCTTGGTACTGTTTTGTAGGGAACCTCCAAATCAGAGTCTAACTGAGCTCTTTTATCTTCTTAAAGATTTCCTTTTGTTTGTTTATTTCACTGTTTTGGTTTCGTAGATTCGGCAGGATGATACAAGCTCTTCTATCAATTTCCTGACACGAGTCACTGGCATTGGGTAAAAGTTTCTTGGGGTGTTTTTAGGGCTTTTTTTTTTTCCCTTCTCCTGTTCATTTGATGGAATTGTGAGCAGAATTTGGATTATTGCACATAATGAGGAGAATGAGCCTGAGCTGCTGATGTAGTGCCCACACTGACACAGTGTAGTTGTGATTATGGGATTGAATGAGACAAAAGGGTGGAGAATGATGAATTCCAGACTTTGTGGCAGAGGAGTGGAAGTGGGAAACTTCCTGAGAGGGGAAGGAGAGAGATGTGGGTCAAGAATGGAACTGTGGAAGTGAGACTCAGCCTCAGGGTTTCCATAAAAGGAGAAGCAGAGCCTTGAAGGAGGCAACAAAACAAAAACAAATTCAAAAAGCCCATGAGAACTCTGCTGCAATGTTATCATGCATTTGGTATTACTGTCTGAAGCAATATTGCCTATTTGCTGTGACTTTTTTTAATTTCCTACAATTATACATCACTGTATAGTTATATCAATGCTAAAAATGTGCAGGCCAAGCTTTGGATCTCTGCTGACCAAAAGCATAAACTGAAAATGAGTGTGCTGAAAAGATGTAAGCATCACAAGCAACCTCAGTCTTAGAAAAACAACCCACACTTATAAATAATGTCCTGTTTGATGTTGTAAGATTCTTGCTTTTCCTGATGCCAGATTCCCTTGTCTCTTTGCAGTCCTGCTGCTGCCAGGAAGTTTGTTGAGGAAGGAATTAAGACTTTAGAAGGTAAGTGTGAATATGAGGCCTTGCTTCACCCTCCAATAATCTTTTTTTCTGTCAAGCTGCTTCTTCCACAGTGATATTTCTAATAAATATGCCCTAGGCTTTGAGGAGGGTGTGTAAAATGCTAAAGCTGGTGCACAGGCTTAAGGCATTTCATACATATATTCATATATATACATATTTCATGCATATATTCATATATAGACATGTTTCATGCATATATTCATATACAGACATATTTCATGCATATATTCATATATAGACATGTTTCATACATATATTAATATATAGACATATTTCATACATATGTTCATATATATACATGCTTCATACATATATTCATATATATATACATATTTCATTCATATATTCATATAGATATATGTTTCATACATATATTAATATATAGACATATGTCATGCATATATTCATATAAATACATGTTTCATGCATATATTCCTATAGATACATATTTCATACATATGTTCATATATACATACTTCATACATATGTTAATGTATATACATATTTCATGCATATATTCATATAGATACGTGTTTCATACATATATTCATATGTAGACATGTTTCACATATATACATATTTCACACATATATTCATATATAAACATATTTCATACATATATTTTCATATAAAGCAAATTACATGGAAGGTAACAAGGATTTTGGCTTTTTGGTGGTCTGTTAAATCTTGTTGGAAATGCTCTGTGCATTTGTGGTCATCCTGTCAGCTGCTATGTGGGTAATTTGAAATTCCCTCCTTCGAGGTTGTATTCTTTTTATGTGCATCATTTTTGCATTGATAGAAACTTACTGTAAGATGTTTAGTTCTCAGTTAATTATTTTGTTTGGATTTTTTTTTTTCTAGATCTGAGAAAAATTGAGCACAAGCTGACGCATCACCAGCGAATTGGGTTGAAGTAAGCTTGCTTGGGTACAAGGGTTGGTGTTTCAGTGACTCCTTCAGACACCAGGGTGTAATGTGAGCTTACACAGCCTGAGTAAGGGTTTGTCCTCCTTCAGACACCAGGGTGTAATGTGAGCTTACACAGGCTGAGTAAGGGTTTGTCCTCCTTCAGACACCAGGGTGTAATGTGAGCTTACACAGGCTGAGTAAGGGTCTGTCCTCCTTCAGACACCAGGGTGTAATGTGAGCTTACACAGGCTGAGTAAGGGTCTGTCCTCCTTCAGACACCAGGGTGTAATGTGAGCTTACACAGGCTGAGTAAGGGTCTCTCCTCCTTCAGACACCAGGGTGTAATGTGAGCTTACACAGGCTGAGTAAGGTTCTCTCCTCCTTCAGACACCAGGGTGCAATGTCAGCTTACACAGGCTGAGTAAGGGTCTCCTCCTTCAGACACCAGGGTGTAATGTGAGCTTACACAGGCTGAGTAAGGGTCTCTCCTCCTTCAGACACCAGGGTGTAATGTGAGCTTACACAGGCTGAGTAAGGGTCTCTCCTCCTTCAGACACCAGGGTGTAATGTGAGCTTACACAGCCTGAGTAAGGTTCTCCTCCTTCAGACACCAGGGTGTAATGTGAGCTTACACAGGCTGAGTAAGGGTTTGTCCTCCTTCAGACACCAGGGTGTAATGTGAGGTTACACAGGCTGAGTAAGGGTCTCTCCTCCTTCAGACACCAGGGTGCAATGTGAGCTTACACAGGCTGAGTAAGGGTCTCTCTGTGCTCTACATTCTGCCTTTCAGCAGTTATTTAGAGCTTTTGTTTCATTTGGGATGGAAGGCTTGGGAAGTTCATATCAAGTGACTTCCTCAGTTAGCTCATGGAGAATCACTTTAGTGACGTTGTGGAGTTGTTTCTTCACAATCTGCATAAAAGAGGCCCAGGCTGGTTTTTTCTGTGCTATGAACAAGGTAACCTTTGCATGTCTGAACTTGAGAATGTTGTGTTTGTCCCTCACTATTCATCAGCTTCAGTGCTGTTTGTTGAGTGTCTTGGCTGTGGTGGTTTTGGAGAAACTATAGCTGGGTTTGTCAGAAGCTGCAAGTGAACCAAATAAAGCCAAAAGTGTTTCACTTGCCCTCTTTTTCTCCACAGCCAAGCAGCTTGCTGACAATTTGAGTTTTACAATATATGGAATATATGGAAGCAAATATATCTGGAGCTGTATTTGAGTTGAGAGCTTCCATTTATCTCCTTCCAGCTCTGACCCTGGATGGGGAACCTGCTCCCTGGTGGGCTGAGTCTTTTGTATTTTGTATTTTCAGAGGGCTTGTAAACATGAAGCATTTATTTATATGGTAATACCTCTCCCACCTCACAGCAGCTCTTTGTGTGCAGTGGAAATACTGAAACCACTGAGCATTGTCAAACCCACAGCTGTGAGTTTTTACTGTCACCTTGCAAGATTTCTAAGATGTTTAATGAGAGGAGCATTTTGTGATGTGACAGTAGTGTAAGTTAATATTCTTTCCTCTGATATACATTTAATTGACTAAAATTTTAAGATGCTGCCCCTACCCCTCTTTCAGATACCTCTATTTTTATATTTGCAGATACTTTGAAGATTTTGAGAAGAGAATCCCGAGGGAAGAAATGCTGCAAATGCAGGTAAAAATCTCATTGTTGGGAATGTGATGTACTGATGGCCAGTGAATGACTGGCCACCTCTAAACACTTTTCTTTCCTTTTCACATAGGAAATTGTGCTCAGAGAGATAGAGAAACTGGACCCAAGCTACATTGCTACAGTGTGTGGCAGTTTCAGGCGAGGTTGGTACTCTGTGATCTTGTTTTCTTTATTTTGGGATAGCAACAAGACAAATTACTGTGTGATTTTTTCTTCTTGACAGACTGTGCTGGAACCTGGCCTTTCCTGTTAATTTTGTCTTGTCTAGCTAGTTCAGTGATGAGACACCAGAATAAATTCTTGCTTCTCCATCCTTCCCCCATAAAGAGCAGTATCTTGTAACATGAATTGTTTGTTTTGTTTTTACTTCATTGCTATAGAGTACAGCAAGAAATTCTTGGATATTTTATGTATGGAGAATATAAACTTTTGATGAAAGAACAAAATTCTTTTACTTTAAGATTATTTTTTGTTTTGCTAATATCTCTAATAGTGACCATTCCCTGCTAGAAAACCATGTTTACAAGAGGTAAGATGTATGTTCAGCAATATGAGTATATTGAATTTTTCTTTGCTTCTTTCTTGCCCAGGTGCAGAGTCAAGTGGTGACATGGATGTTCTCCTGACCCATCCCAGTTTCACATCAGAATCAACCAAACAGGTGCTTTTCTCAGATGCCACAGATCCCAACTGTACATTGCTTACAGTCTCAGGCTTGTATTGCAGCTTTTTGTGGTTTTATATTTACTAAAATATTGAAATTTTCCCTTGGAATGCCCTGTTTATTTTGAGGAGTTATAATTCTTTCTCAGGTCTGTGTATTATGTTGTGTTTCTCTTGCAGAATTAGTGTTTATTTTTATCCTTCTCTCCTTCCTGTCCCACATATTCCCCCACTCCTTGAATTCCTGTGCTTTAACAATGCAGAACTGTAAATCTAGCTGAATTCATGGTAGATTGATTATTTCTTTATGTAGCCAAAATCATTTAGCTGATAGGAAACTGTCCTGCTGCCCTTGGAACATTTTGGGACCAACTCTGAAATGGTATTAATGACAGTGTTGTTTATTTTTTTCTTATATTCCTTCTATAGATTTGTTGTTTAAAAGCTGAATTAGATTTGTCATTTCCAACGAAAGGCAATCTCAATATTGGTGGAAATTGTTTTTGTCTTGCACAACTGTAATTTTATCAGCTTTTTCCCATTATTTTTATTACATTTTTTTTCCATTTGGGTCAAATTTCATGTAGAATAGTACATATAGTTATACATATAGTACATATCATTATAATACATATAATGATATCCTGTACATATAGGAGCCTCTGTCTAGTAAATGTAGGTAAGATATTCTTGTTATTTGTTAAGTAATTTCTTCTTCTTTGTTACCATTATTCCCAGTCAAAACTTTTGCATAAAGTTGTAGAACAGCTGGAAAAAGTCCATTTTATCACAGATGTGCTGTCTAAAGGGGACACCAAATTCATGGTAAGAGGTTTTTGGTGGTGCAGGATGTTGTGGGGGGATTTATTTTCCTGACAGAAGTCAGGATAAATCCAATTGCTTGTGCTGCTGGAGCTGAGGGTGATGTGGGTTTGTGTTTTAAACTCTTAAGAATTTCCTGCAGGTAACTCTTATGGTGAGATTTCAGTATTAGAAAGTTTAATACACAGTATTATTATTATATAAATACACAGTGTTTATTAGACAGTAAATACACAGATATTTGTGTATTTCTGCACCCTGCTGACACAACCTTCATTACATAATGTCAATTTTATCCTGGGATCTCAGCACAACTTCACTTCTTCAGTTGCACAGTGACCATTTCTGTAATTGTGTCCTCAGGATCTTGGAAATATTTAGCTTTGATCTCAGAACTGTGTTTTCCTGATTTTTGTTAATATACAACATACTTTTGTCTCTTTTTGTGTCAGATTTAATGGATAAGCTGGATTATTATTATATCCTAGACTTAGGATGTAATAGAGATTATGTGAGATGCCTAAAACAAGTAATTAATTACAAAAACTTTAATTTTTTAGATCCTATGCTGACAGTGCAGGGCTTTTTCTCTTTTCTTAACCCACTGACATTTGTATATACTGAAAAGCCTGATAATAATGACAGGGAAATGAGGATTTTTCCTGGTGCAATAAAAATTTAAGCAGCAGTTCTATTTACACTGAACAGTTCTCACAACAGTGTAAAATAGTGATTTGCTGTATTCTGATATCTGGCTGTTCCAGTAAAATATTTATTTAAAATATTAAAATATTTATTTTAAAAATATTTATTTGCTGAATTGCTTATTCAATTCAGCAGGGATTTAACTTTGCTTTCCAGGATTGTTTAGAGGTTGTTTAGGGGTGGGGAGGTAAAGATGGTTCTCAGATCTGTTGAATTTCATCTGAATTTGTTGTTTGCCTTATTTCCTCGCAGGGAGTGTGCCAGCTGCCAGATAAAGGGGATGGAACAGCTCATCCACACCGCAGGATTGACATCAGGTACATGATCAAAATCCTCCTGGTTCAGCTCTCTGCTACACAGGAGGCATTTGCATAAAATTTTCATTCAAATATCTGCTTCTGTGCTCATAACATGGCCATTTGCTATTTTTCTAATGCCTTTGAAATGTGGCAGCCACTGGGCAGCTGCCAGTAATTACAGCAGGTTATCAGCAATAATGCTGTGCTTCAAATCATGATATTCTGATAGAATATCAGAATTGTGTTCTATTTTATCATCCTGCTCTGACACTGATTCTGTGCAGGAGTGCAAGCACCATAACCAGGTAGTTACACCAGGAACTTCTGGGGAAGGGTAGATATGCTGAACCTTCCTTTCATCTGCAGTTCCCTTCATTTTTGCATCTGGTTTGTGGGAAAATTAAATGTACAGAGCTGCAGAATGTACACACATGAACACAGAGTAAACCTACACATGTCTGAATACTGAATTTTAAATTATATTTGTTCTAAGTCTTCCCTTTTCCTTTTTCTTCCAGGCTTATCCCCAAAGATCAGTATTACTGTGGTGTGCTGTATTTCACAGGCAGTGATATATTCAATAAGAACATGAGAGCTCATGCTCTGGAGATGGGGTTCACCATCAATGAGTACACAATCCGCCGCCTGGGAGTGACGGGTCAGTCTGAGTTCCTGCACAGAGCGAGTATCCTTTCTGCTCCTTTCTGCTCCTTTCTGCTCCTTTCTGCTCCTTCCTGCTCCTTTCTGCTCCTTTCTGCTCCTTTCTGCTCCTTTCTGCTCCTTTCTGCTCCTTTCTGCTCCTTTCTCCTCTCCCTACTCTTTCTACCCTTCCTACCCTTCCTACTCTTTCTTTCTCTTTCTACTCCTTCTACTCCTCCTACTCTTCCTACTCTTCCTATTCCTTTTACTCCTTCCTACTCCTTTTACTCCTTCCTACTCCTTTCTACTCTTTCTACTCTTTCTACTCCGTTCTACTCTTCCTACCCTTCCTACTCTTTCTTTCTACTCTTTCTACTCCTTCCTACTCTTCCTACTCCTTCCTTCTACTCCTTTCTACTCCTTTCTACCCTTCCTACTCTTCCTACTCCTTTCTACTCTTCCTACCCTTCCTTTCTACTCTTTCTACTCCTCCTACTCTTCCTACTCCTTCTTCTCTTCCTACTCTTCCTACTCCTTTTACTCCTTTCTATTCTTTCTACCCTTCCTACCCTTCCTACTCCTTCCTACTCCTTTCTACTCCTTTCTACTCTTCCTACCCTTCCTTTCTACTCTTTCTACTCCTCCTACTCTTCCTACTCCTTCCTACTCCTTTTACTCCTTTCTACTCCTTCTACTCTTCCTACTCCTTTCTACTCTTCCTACCCTTCCTTTCTACTCTTTCTACTCTTTCTACTCTTTCTACTCCTCCTACTCTTCCTACTCCTTCCTACTCCTTCCTACTCCTTCCTACTCCTTCCTACTCTTCCTACTCTTCCTACTCTTTCTTTCTACTCTTTCTACTCCTTCTACTCCTCCTGCTCTTCCTACTCCTTCTACTCCTTCCTACTCCTTTTACTCCTTTCTACTCCTTTCTACTCTTCCTACCCTTCCTTTCTACTCTTTCTACTCCTCCTAATCTTTCTACTCCTTCTTCTCTTCCTACTCTTCCTACTCCTTCTACTCCTTCCTACTCCTTCCTACTCTTCCTACTCCTTTCTACTCTTCCTACCCTTTCTACTCTTTCTTTCTACTCTTTCTACTCCTCCTACTCTTCCTACTCCTCTTCCTACTCTTCCTTCCTATCTTCCTACTCCTTCCTACTTCTTCCTACTCCTTTCTACTCCTTTCTACTCCTCCTACTCTTCCTACTCCTTTCCTTTCTACTCCTTTCTACTCCTTTCCACTCCTTTCCACTCCTTTCTACCCTTTCCATTCTTTCCACCCTTTCCACTCTTCCTACTTTCCAAGTTACGCACTTTGTGTGGTGCCCTTCAATTGGTTGCAATTATTTTTTGGAAATACTTCTGATAAATGCAATATTCTGTGGAATTTTTCACAGTGTCCTTTTTGATATTGGGCACCATTACAGCAAGAAGGTGCAGCCTGCTTACACAAGGTTATCTCTTTGGGCCTCCTAAGCTACTTAAAGTCTTAGTGATTTAAAGATTTATTTTTTTCTGTGCTGTGCACAGCACATATTTGGTTTCCTCCTCTTCTCACAGGGTGCGTCATGTCCTTCAATTGCTTTGCTTTGGAGGAGAGGTCATTATATAAACCTACACAAAATTATAAATTTATTTACCTGCATAACCACATGGCCCAAAGTTAATTCATTATTTCCTTTGATATTAATAAGAATCAGCATGTAAACACAATGAAATTTTTTTTCTGGGTGGTTTCTTCAGGTTTTTTTTACCAGTTTTGTCTTAATCTTGCCATGCATTTGGCATTTCTGAATGGTACAGACTTTTCCACCTTTCAAAGATTCTGTGTAATTTCCTTGCAGGAGTTGCTGGAGAGGCCCTGCCAGTGGAATGTGAAAAAGACATTTTTGATTATATCCAGTGGAAATACCGAGAGCCAAAGGACCGGAGTGAATAACAAACTGCTCGTCTGGGTTTAGAGCTTAAAGATATTTCCACAGCTTTTTACAAAGGTGTGGAATTGCATAGTCTTACCTTGAATGTTACTTGAAAAACTGTATATTGCTGATGTCTAAAGCACGTCCATGGCACAGAATGGGTCGTGAAGATAAATCCCGTGAGATTTCACTTTTGTGTAGTCACAGAATAATTTGGGTTGGAAGGGACCCTTAAATGTCATTTTGTCCAGTCCCCCTGCCATGAGCAGGGGTTCTTTGACTGGAGAAGATTGCTTAGAGCCCCATCTTTGACTAGAGAGGATTGCTTAGAGCCCCATCTTTGACTAGATAGGGACTCTATCTATAGGGACTCTATAGACTCCCATTTTTGACTAGATAGGATTGCTTAGAGCCCCATCTTTGACTAGAGAGGATTGCTTAGAGTCCAATCTTGAATGTTTCCAGGGATGGGGCATCAGCATCTCTCTTTGTATCTTATATTTATGTAGGTACCAGAATGAAAAAATGCTGAGTATCATGAAGCACTCCTGAAAAGTACCATTTTTAACTATTCTCTGTATCTCCTCACACCCCTGTTAAGTGTCTTGGGGCAGTGCTGAAGCTCATGATGAGTTTATCCTTTAAAATCTTTCCATATGCACTCCATGCTAAGGTGGCCATTCTCCTGTTACATGGGAATTTTGTTCCTAGACATGTTGTAATATTGATTGCAGTGCTCTGTGTTTCTTTGGGTTTGGTCTGATTAATTTATGCATTGCTACCACTCCTGCAGATGCAATCTGCCCTTTTTTATATGCAAACCTGTCAAATCTTATTTTACACCTCCCCTTTAAATATTGAGTATTATGGATGAGTATAAATAATGAGTGTTTTGGATGTGAGAAAAGTTCTCTTCAATAATGCATTACTGGTTGTGATTGGGACAGGGATTCTGTTATTTAACTTTAAAAAATTCTAATTAGTAACTGCTTCCATGAAATACACAGCATGAGCAGTATTGCTGCTGCTGTATTTGAATAATTTATCTTATTTTCATTTAATTTAAGCCTGCAGAACAATTCCATTTTCAACTTATACAAGGAGAGTTGATCAATCTTAGTAATGGACATTACAGGCTGATGCTCTCACCCATTTAATTTCTTCCATTTTTCTTGTCAGGAGTTTTAATGATTTTCTGGGAATGTTCCCCAGTGCTAATGCATGCATGGTATGGAAGAAAACTAGAAGTGAACTTGGTGCTATGTAAAGTATTTTGATGCCTCCTTGTAAAAATATATACATAGCTGATATATTTAGTATTTTCTGCAGTTATCAGTGGGAATAAACAAATTGAATAGTCCATCATGAATGTGTAGTGGTGTTTTATTATTGTTTTATTTGGTGTAATTTTAGAAGATCAAAAGGTAGGAACACGTTGACCATGTTCACAAATGTTTCCTGGGCACAGAAACGTAACACATACAATATTCATCTTAATATTTGCAAAAAGCCAATCATCAAATGCTCATTTTTCACAGTGGGTGAGGGGTTTGAGAGCGCCTTCAGTGCCTGCTGGAGTCTCATACCAGCTCTGACAGGCTGAGTGCTTGCTATAAAATAAAGTATATTACATAGCATAATCATCATTTCTGTTTTTCCATTGTTTATAACCTAAAACTGTTTAAAACACTACTTGAGAAAATTAATACTGCATAACTTTATAAGATAACACATATAAGTTATGCTGTATTATAGATATTATATATATATATGTTATGCTGCATTATATCTGTTATATATATAATATTATATAATTATATAATATAATATCTATTATATAATATATATAATAGATATATCATATAGATATAATATCTATTATATATGATATAAATATAATATATCATATATATAATATCTATCATCTATCATATATATTATATATATGACATATACATAATATTGTATATATTATATACTATATATACATCTATATACATATATATTATATATATACATATATATACATAATACTGTATATAATATCTACTATATATAATATATATTATATATAATATTTTATATTCTATGCATTTTATATATTATATATATTATGCTGTATTATATATATTATATTATATATAGCCAATCATACAATACTCATTTTTCCAGTGAGTGAAGGGTTTGAGAGGACCGTTAGTGCCCGCTGGAGTCTCATACCGGCTCTGGCAGGCACTGAGCACCGCAGGTCTCCTCCATCCCTGGAAGCGCCGCTCGGTACCGGCGGCGCCGGCTCCGCTTGCGGCAGCCCCGGGCGCGCTCCCGCCGCGCCTCGGCCGCGCGCACTGGGCGGGGCGGGGCGGGGCCACGCGGGGGTGGGCGGGGCCGCAGCCCGGGCGCGTGCGCAGCGCCCGCGCCGCGCATGCGGACGTGGGGGCGCCGAGAGCCGTACCGGAGGCAGCGCGGGCGGCAGGTAGCGCCGGGGCCGCGGCGGGGCTCAGGGCCGGGCCGGGTGGGGCCGGGCCTCGCGGCGCTGGCCGCCTGCAGCCCGCTGCTGTCCTCTGCGCCTCACCGAGGCGGAGGCGGGCGTCCCCTTGCTGCAGGCCCGACGGGGCGCCGGCCGCTCGCTGCGGCGGCAATTCCTCACCCACAGGCCCACACGCTGCCCAAGGGGCGGCCCCGGGATGCGCGGCCGGTTCTCTCTGTCTGAGGCCGCGCGGCCGGGGCTCTTGCCGGCTGCTCCGGCTGTGTCAGCCGGGAGGCACGAACTCATGAGGCGGCTGGCAGCGAGTGTTGCCCCGGCGCCGGCACGGGGGCCGGCAGAGGCTCCGTTACCCGTTGCGTAACGCGGGCAGAGCCGCGGCGGGCGCGGCGCTCGCGCTCCCGGGGCCGCGCAGCCGCCGCCCCGCCGGCCCCGCCGCCAAAGAGCGCGCGGTGCTCGCGGCCGGGCCCCGCCGCAGCCCTGAGGGAACGGGAAACGCCCGCACGCGTGTTGGCAGCGCTTGTGCAGGGATTCATCGTTCGGTTTGGTTTTTCGGCTGGTTTTGGTTTTTTATACTTACCCCACCAGAGCGATGCTGTGTTGCTTTTCCCGCTTCAGTCTGTGTTTCGTCACCTGTTACCGTTCAGATTTAATATTAAGAGTTGTGAAAGCGAGCTCAATTCTTCCAGACAAATCTGTTGTAGAACTGCTTGTTGTTAGCAAAGAATTTATGTGTTTCAGTATGGGCTAACCTCGAGAATCTCTCTTTTTTTAATACCATTTAAATGCTTGCATCAAATTTAACGCACACATTCAAACACACAGAACACACAACATACACCTGCATGCTGTTAGAGAGTGAGCAGGCTTACAATTTTTCTCAGTAGCCTGATTAAAATAAGATATAAACACAAGAGATTGCCATTGCTACTGCTGATGCATTTGTTCATGTTTTTCTCTGCAACACCCAACATCAGAAATCCTAAATGTCACCTTTTTGGATGACAAAGAGTTGTCCTTAAAATCAAGTGAATGGAGCATCTTTTACACCTTTTTTGGAGCAGGTGTGCCTTTAGATTTATGCAAACTTATTTGAAAAGAGGAAGACTCATTTTCCACTGGGAAAGACTTTGCCTGCTTCTTTACTGTGGGTTTTCTGATGCAAAACCCCTAAATTTTGGTAGCTAATAAATCATCTGCACTGCAATATTACATGCCCATCCTTTTGAGCTATGTTCTCACGTAGTTGTAACAATATTAGGAAATTTAGTTTTTGCTGTTCTGTGTGCACAGTGCTGAAATACTCACTGATGGCTACTGGACAGTATACAGAGATCTCTTTTATGTTTTTCACATCTCTGAAAGAGCTTTTTGTGAAGTGCAGGTGCAGATGGAAGTGCCACCTGTTTTCCTTTGGAATTGTTGAGTGTGGGTGTTGTTTGCCACTCCAGGTCCCTTTCCCAATGGGAGTTATCACAAAAGCAACATTTCCTCATTATCAGAACAGCCATGAAGCTCCCATGAGTTCTTTTTGCAGTGTGAGACTGTGAGGCCAGCATTTAGTGGAATTTAATAGCTGGGGTTCAGTGATTATAAATAAAGATTGGCTTTTAGAAATTCTTTGAATCAGAGCTTGTTTGGGACAAAGCAGCAACAATGACTTTGATGAACATTCTCCAAAGATCTGACAGTTCTGTGTTGGTGACATTCTCAGAGCCTGCTAATCATAGATGTTAATTAATGCTTTGGATGTATTTTAGATGTTTTGCTAAGGTTCTTACAGCTCCCTTATTTTGATTATAAATGATGTGTTGCAGATCCAATGGCTTGCCCACCGTCGTACAGTGACTTGGGAAAGTCTGCCAGGGATGTTTTCAACAAGGGATATGGTGAGTGAGATAAGGATGGTTTGATTATCAGTGTCTTGAAAATGCCTGTAAGAACACAGGTACCTCAGAGATTCCCTGAAACCTTCCCAGCAGAGCCCTGGAGCCTCCAGCCCCTTTGGATTCTGAATTTTGCACTTGTGTTATGATAGTGCTGCAGTGGCAGAGAGTTTGGGGGGAAGATTAAAAGTTGGACCTTAATGTGCCCTCCAGAACAGACTGAAAAATGCTGCCTCCTTTTTTTACCTTCTGATTTTTCTATTTAGAGTCATTAAATCAGAAACACTGATACAGATTGCTGCAGGAGACCATATGTGGCAGTAACAGGTTCCTGAGGAAGACTGACCTTTATGTTAATCAGAATAGCTTCATATTAAAGCTGGAATGCAGATAATTTCACAGTATTTGGATTTGTCCTTTTTCTGGAAACAGTACCTAGAAAATGTTGATTTTTTTAAAATCTGAGTTTGTGTGCAATAAAGATTTCATTTGTATCCCAAAATCCCTAAAATGCACTGTGGTCTGGTCTCTCCCACCCTGGAGTTCAGGCTGTGCTGAAAATTAACTCAAATTCCCTAATTTAAAGTCAGTTACTTCAAGCTTTTCTACTTGGTGCAAGGGCCAGATATTTCCCTGGATTCAGAGCAGACAGAAAGGAAAAAAAGCAGTAACACCTCTGTACATGGCACTGATTGAAATAAGTTGAAGCATTTTTTTTGGAGTAGAGGAGAAGAAAAATTTCCTGCCCTGAGGTTAGGAATAAAATGTAAACTGAGTAAATCAGAAGAGTTGGTTAATTGTATTGATGGGTGCCAGACTGCAGGTAGCTGCAGAGAGTGGAGGTATTTGATGGTTGGTGTCTGTTATGACTAAAAAATATATATATAAATGATGAGAAAACTTACTTTGAGTTGTCACAACTCCTTCAATCATCCTTCTCATAACCTCATCATTCTCATAACTCCTTCATCCTTCTCATAACTCCTTCCATCAGTAATACTTCTGTACATGGCACTGATTGAAATAAGTTGAAACTTTTTTTTGGAGTAGAGGAGAAGAAAAATTTCCTGCCCTGAAATCAGGAATAAAATGTAAACTGAGTAAATCAGAAGAGTTGGTTAATTGTATTGATGGGTGCCAGACTGCAGGTGGCTGCAGAAAGTGGAGGTATTTGATGGTTGGTGTCTGTTATGACTAAAAATTATATATATAAATGATGAGAAAACTTACTTTGAGTTGTCAGAATTCCTTCAGTCATCCTTCTCATAACCCTCAGTATGTTCCACCACTGTTTAAACATAAAAACTCTTTCAGGCCAGTTCAGAATCCCCTGTCTGGCATTCTTTGGGTGTGTTGGAAATAAACCTTGTTTGTATCTGTCAGTGAAACAGGTGCTGTGTGCTGTTTTTGTTTTCAGGATTTGGAATGGTCAAGTTGGAGTTGAAGACCAAGTCTTCCAGTGGGGTGGTGAGTACTGGGGACTGAGCCATCCAAAGGAAGCACAAATTCCTGAGCTGCTACCAAGTGTTAGAGCTCACTGGCAGGAATTGCTTCTCTTTCATTTCTCATTTTAAAATCACACCTGACTGAGATATTTCTGCAATAGCATGAAGCTGATGGAGCAGGAATTTTTTTCCCTGTGCCGTGCAAGAATTTCCACACACCTTGTTGTTATTTCCTGCCTCTTCCATTGACACATTCCAAAAATGAATTTCTTCACCTTACATAGCTCTCATTTCTATTTATAATGAATTTCCCTGCAGTTATTAGTTTTAATAAGAATTTTAGTCCAGAGAGACTTTTATCCAAAAAATTCAAGGGACAAGTAAGCACTGGAGTTTAACTTAACTGTGTTTTCACTCATTTCCACTGTGCTTAAAATTCAAGACTTAATTAAATTGAACTGAATTAAATGAAAACTGAAAACAGTCCTGCAGTATCCTATATTTGAGAGCTTGAATAAGTTTTAGCACTCCAAGTAACAAGAATATCCTTTCACCCCCATTTTAATGATGGAGAGGTGGAGCTTCCTTGCAATTTCAAAACTAGCAATGGGTGTGATAATTTTGATTTTAACCACAGGCATGCATTATCTACTAGGTAATATTTTTCTTACACTGAGTTCCCATTGGTAAGATGTTTCTCAGCCTATTTTGTAGCTGCATTTGCCTGAGCTCCCTCCTCTTGCATTCTTATCATGCAAATGGTGGAAATCCTCATTTCTGCATTCCTGTATTCTGCCTTTAATGAGCTTTTGATGATTATTTGCATTGTGCACCAGGAATGTGTGGGCACATGAATTAGGTGGTCTCCACACTATTGCTGCTGCTTACTGACATCTCTTTAAAGGCAATTTTCCTGGCTGGAAGTTTTGGTTCTCAAACAATTTGCTAATAGTTCATTATGCTGTCTCTGATTGTGATGGAACATGAACAATGTATGAAGTTCTAAAATGGGCTTTTTCTTTTCCATGCCATTTTCTTGGGATGTTTATCCAGTTGGTAAGAATGGTGACTGTTTTGCCATGTTGCCTCTTTATTGCTTTATCTGACAAGGCTTTTTGTGCTGCATACTAAATCATTTGTAAACTGATGAATTCTTTTCAGTTGTGTTGTTTTTGGTGTTGCACAGTTTGGCTGCGTCCATAGCCCTAGATCTGTGTGATCCATGCATGGAAAACCATTTGCAATCTTTTACAACCAGTAAAAACAGCAAGAGGGGAAACAAGATAGAAATTAGTTTGGTACAGTTGTCTGTTGCTTCAGGTTTTGAGCTTATTGGTGATTCTGATGCAACAAAAATGGAGTTTTGGGGATGAAATGAAGAGCAAAGCACGAGATTTAATTCACAATGGATGCTGACAGTCCTCAGATTGTTACAACACAAATGTTTGAAGTTTTCCCTGTGGATTTAGAAAGCCACAGTGATATTGTGTGTGTTGATTTTAACTTCCATAGATTGCAAGTGGTTTTGCCTGCTGAGTGCATGGCATTGCTGTGGATGCCAGGCACCCTGAGCTAGAGGGAGTTCAATGAGGAGCTGCTGCTGTGTGACATGGAGCCAGAATGAGTTGGATTTTTCAGCTACAAGAACTCCAAGAAATCGTGGTTTGGTGAGGTGTTTCAGTTGACACAGATAAAACTGATGGCAGCAGATTCTGTCTCTGGTGTCTGCTTCCAGAGGCAGATTGAGTTCTTGATGCCTGACAGAATGCTTTGGCTTTTTTGGACAATGCAAGGGTTTTTATTTCCTTTGGCTCTGAGATTAATGTTTACAACCTGTCCTTTACTTCATCTGAGAAAGAAACCAAGCTTTCTTTATTTTTTAATCAGTCTCCTGTTCTAAGATTAGAAGAAAGTTATTTCTGAATTCTGATGCGGGTTTGAGACATCTTTACACTGAATTTGTGGAAGTGACATTAGAACACTGTATAGAAATTTTGTTTTAAAGTAGTCTTAACACATCCTGACTTCTGTCACATGTTTTGGTAGCTGCTAGATGTGTTATAATAACAACACATTATATTTATTATTATGCTGTTGCAGTAGTGCATTATTTTAAGTAAATGTCTCCTCCTGCCCCAGCAGCATCCCTCAGTGCCCCAGGCTGTGTGTGAGGAGGGTGAGCTGGCTCCCTAGCACTTCACAACCATTAAAGACAATCTTGGTACCCTTGGATGCTCTGCAAAGTCCAGAATTGTCAAACACACACCCAGGAATTCAATCCTGGGACGAGAAGGATCTGCAAAGTCAGGGTTCCAGAGCTTGGATATGTTGGCAATGGATCCATCTCTTAAACTTCAAGAGAGACAAAACTTATAAATGTAATGACAAATGATTTCTCTTCCTTCAAGGGAAATATTGGAGAGATAACAAATGAGAGAAGTTCTCAGATGCTTCCTAAAACCAGATTAATGTACCTTGAGCTCACTGCTGTGGCAATGCCACACTCAGCTGTGCATGGAGCACTGAGCAGATTCTCTCTTGAGCTGTTTCAGTTTAATCCTGAGATTTCTGTTCCACTAAATAACAGGGAGCTGTGGTGTGTGAAGAACTGACTGAATAGCATATAACAAAATAAATGTTAGACAAAATTCCAAGTTCCATTGCCCTGCTGAGGGAAGGAGCAGCCTGACAGACCAAGGAGCTCAGGTCAGGTTTCTGCTGCTGGGAAGGAGAAAAGGTCTGAAATTTAAAGGTGACTTCTGAAGTGGAGCTGCTGGCTGAGGGAATGGAGGAGAAGTTGTCTAAGTCATCACCACAGTACATGAAGTGTGTAAATGAAAATGGCATAAATGGCAGGGGGAACCACAATGTTAGGGTGCAGCAATTCTCCAGAAAACATTTTCACTGCTGAAACTCAGGGAGGGGAAATCACACAATCCAGGAACACACAAGATGTTCAGAGAAATGGGAGAAAACACTTTTTTTCTTATTCACCTAACTTGAATTTAGCATTGCTTCTCCTAAGGGGGAGCAGATTTCCAGTTGCTTTTTCATCCACAATTGGGACAGTACTAGTAAGATGATAAAGGCAATTATTTTTGTAAATATTATTTATAATAATATTGTAAATATTAGAATATTTATAATACAATATAATAATTATAATAATCCTGGATTTTTCTTCACAATTATAGGAGTTTGTGAAGGAAAATCCAGGAATTGTATCCCAAGCAAATATCTTTTTATATCTGGGTATAGAGTCACAGTGAAGGTACAGAGCACATTGTGAAGTGTTGCAAAAACAGCCATTTTGGACTTTTTGATGCATAAACTTGGGAAAAGTGTGGTGAAGTTAAAATGGGGGTAGCAAATAATCAAACTCCCATGATGAGAAGTGAATGAAGGCGTCAGCTTTTTGTGTAACAGCTTTGCCAAGCTCAACAAGTCCCAAAGCTCTGTCAGTGCACCTCAATAAAAGAAATATTCAAAACAGGGATACACCAAATGTTGTGACACAAAAGAAATTATTTTAGGTGGGGATGATGATTTGGAGGGTGTGAGATGCTAAAACTCGTGACCCTGTGATGGCTTGGTTGATGCGTGGCGCTAATAACGCCAAGGTTTGATCTCTGTATTTTTATTTAATTCCCATAAAAATGGGGCTCAGTGATTGTTACTGAGAGTTTGGTGATTGTGATGTTGGACTCAGTGATTGTTATGAGACAGTTTGGTGACTGTGATTTTGTGCTCCTGACAGGAATTCAATGCAGTCGGTTCTTCCAACACGGACACGGGCAAGGCTTCGGGCAGTCTAGAGACCAAATACAAGGACAAATGCCACGGACTCACATTCACTCAGAAGTGGAACACAGACAACACATTGGGAACAGAAATTTGTGTCGAGAACAAAGTAAGAATGAGTAAATACTTTGGAAATATTTCTGCAAATGGTAGGAGATGGTATTGAGATGAACAGAAATATTCTGTTCGTCTCGTTTCGTTCTCCGGGATTGAGAAGAAAATGCACAAATGGAGAATGAAAATTGCACAAAAATATCTGAAGTATTAAAAAAAGTTGCAGAACACACAGGCTGGGAATGAGGGGTGCTAGGTTATGATTTTGGGGTGCAATTACTGCAGTTACAGGTGTGTGGAGTGAACAGCATTGTTGAATAAACCTGACTGTGTAGAAATCACTGCTGCAGCCAGGCGGCCAAAAAAAATTAACAACAGGTCTGATAATTTTATGAAACCAAAGGCAGGTCTGATAATTTTATGAAATCAAAGACAGGTCTGATAATTTTATGAAATCAAAGACAGATCTGATAATTTTATGAAATCAAAGACAGGTCTCTTAATTTTATGAAACCAAAGACAGGTCTGATAATTTTATGAAACCAAAGACAGGTCTGATAGTTTTATGAAACCAAAGACAGGTCTCTTAATTTTATGAAACCAAAGACAAGTCTCATGATTTTAAATGATTTCATGTATAAGAACTCAAATTTGGCTGCCTTGAGGTTGAATCTATTTTGTGAGGTTGAATGTTTGCAGCTTGGCAGTGCTTACACAAAGGGTTGCCAGCAGGCAGCACTCTCAAAGCACAGTGTCTGTGCATTATTAAAGAGATTTTTGAGCTGCTGTGTGGATTGTTTGAACTATAAAGAAAAAGGAAACATGAGTAGTTTTCTTTCTGTCATAATTCTGTGAATAATTTTCTTGTTGCCAGCACTAGATGTGTCAACTTCCTATGTGTAAAAGCAGGAAGTTTTTACAAAGTCTGTGCTGTGAAAAGGTTCCTTGTGGGAAGAATAGATCCTGTTGTAATCCATCATCAGATTTCATTGGAAATCATGAGGGAGACATTCTAGTTCTATTTTGTTTTCTGTTTAAACAGGGAGTTCTAGTAGTGGAATATAAGAAATTCTGTTTCAGCTGATTTTTGAGCAGATGTGTGTTTTTCTTTGCAGATGGTTGAGGGGGTGAAGGTGGCTCTTGACACTACATTTGTACCAAACACAGGGTAAACATTTTCTATTACCTTTATCTGCAGACTGCTAGAATTTCCCAGAACTTCTCAAAATACTTTGGTTTTCTAAAAACACTGATTTTACATGGATTTTACAACTTTGCTCATTGGGTAAAAGCTCAGCATTTATTGGAGAAGATTCTTCAATATCTGTAGAATCTTCTGCAGGCAGTGGATAATACTTAACTCAGAAGGAATTAGAGAATTAATTCTTTCTCTTTAATTAATAAGTATTAACTTATTCTTTCTGCTTGAAAGGATTCTTCAGCTTTTTGGCCAGTGGCAAATTTATCATTTTGCAGCAGGTGCTAATCTCTGACTCCCCTTAAACAATTAGATCTTCATGTTTTGACAGTCCTAAGGCTGTCAAATCAGTAAACCAATTTTTATATTTTTTTTGCTGATGCTTTTGGCCAGATGATGTCTGGGCACAGTTGAATGAGGAGGCAGAATGGGCAGTGGAATAACACTTAGTTTTCTATCTCAATTCTTTCTTTCTTTCTCAATTCAATAGATTTAAATTTGGTAAGTAGCAGAGCAAAGGAGGGGAGTTTATATCTGAATAATGCACAAAGGTTGAGGCTGCTGATAAGGATTGGTGCTAATTTATTGATGGGGAGAGCCTGCCAGAAGACTCTTGAGATTGAAATATTGCTTGGATATGAGGAATTAGAAGCTAAATCAAGAATGAGACCCCAGGCTGGGTGTGGGTCTGGCAGCACAAATGTTGTGCCAGGAGAAAGGAGGTTGGGGGAGGATTAAAGAGGTGCTGAAGTTTTGTTGTGGTTGTGTTTGAACTGGTACCAAAATCAACAGGAGGAGGTGCCAGAAGAGGGCCAGGAAAAGGCAGAGTGAGGGGATGAGGTCTGGAGGGTGAAAAATCTGGTTTTGGTAGAGGAGCAGTGAAGAAAGGAAAGCAAGGAATGCAAAATTGAAGGACAGCTCTTGCTGCAGGTTTATGATGCTCCTGAAATAAACTGATGATGCCATAACACATTCCACTGAGAGAAAAAAAAATTAAAACCAGATGGGTTTTAAAGCGTTAAGGAGAAACAATTTTGTCTCTCTTGCTTCTTGAGGATTGTTTGGAGTTGGTAGGAGGAAAAGTGAAAATACACAGCACCATTATCCTTATCCTGTGCCCTCTTCAGCAGTTAAATTTTGAGTAGGGAATACAGCATTGATTAACTGCCCTTAAAGGACAGCTAATAAATATATATCAATAATAAATACATAAATAAAAATAAATAAATAATAAATATTAAAACAAATCTACATTCCTTACACACCTGCTTACTCCTGTGGATAAAAATTGCTGTTTGTGCAGGAAGAAGAGCGGGAAGTTGAAGACCACCTACAAGAGGGATTATGTGCACGTGGGCTGCAGCGTGGACATCGACCTCTCGGGGCCCACTGTGTATGGCTGGGCTGTGGTGGGCTACGAGGGCTGGCTGGCTGGCTACCAGACAGCTTTTGACACAGCCAAGTACAAGATCACACAAAGGAACTTTGCCTTGGGCTACAAGGCAGAGGACTTCCAGCTGCACACTAACGTGTAAGTGGCACAGAGGTTCTTGCATAGAAATCCTTTCTTTTAGGATTTTTCCTCTTCTGGGAAGCTGAGGCCTCAGGAAGAGAATGTGAACAGTGGTTATCTGCTGGTGTGGAGTGCAAGAGGTGCACCTGGGATTGGCTCATTTCCATGTTTACAATTAAGGGCCAATCACAGGGCCAAGCTCTCTGGAACAGGCTCAGAGAGCTCTCTTGGTTTTAGATTCTGTTCTATTCTTGGCTTAGCAGCTTCTGCAAATTTTCTCTCTATTCCTGTTAGTGTAGTCTTAATGTACTACACTATATATAATATAGTGTAGTATATTATATATATATATATATATCATATATATATATGATATATATATCATATATATATATGATATATATATATCATATATATATCATATATATATCATATATATATGATATATATGATATATATATCATATATATGATATATATTATATCATATTATATATATGATATATATTATATATCATATAGATATATAATATTATATATTATATATCTATCTATATAATATATATCATAAATCAATAAATGCAGCCTTCTGATCATGAAGCAAGATTCTCATCTACCTCTCTCACCCTGAGGAAGCCTCACAAGTGATGTAACATGTGAGTATTACTGAGCCTGGAAAAACATCACAGCAGCCAAAGCTGCAGGAATAATTAGCAGCAATGGCCTTAGGTCAAAGGTGGGAGAAGGGAAGGGGATGCTGATTTGTTTGCAATTAATTTATATGCAGTGTTTTCATTTCCAGTACATCTAAAATAGGGACAACTCCCCATCTCTTGGCTGTCCCAGCACCTTGTTTCAGAGTAATTTTGGGATTTGTCTATCTAAGATGGTGATGCAAAGGCCCTTGATGGTAATTTGTAATTAAAAGCTGTGAGCTTTAACTTCTGTAATGGCACAGTACAAAAAAAGCCTGCAATTAAACTCCTGTACCTTCTCCCCCTCTCAATCAAACAAAGTTTCTCCCTCAGAAATGGCCAAAGAAAGGAGAAGGGCAGGTGTAGCATTGTTTGTTTCCAGCTGTCATCCCTGCCTTGGTGTAATTTTGGCATTCAGATGCCTGAGATGGAGATGGTGCATTTAAACAACTGCAATGGTGCATTTAAACAACCTGGTTTTCATTTGCAGTCTCCTCATTGCCATACCTGAAATCTCCTTTGTGTGTTACTGCACTTATTGGGTGGGGTTTGGATTTTATTTTTTCTCAGAACCTCAAGCTGTAACGTTTCTGCCTGTTGGAAAGTCCTGCTCCATTCTGCAAAGCAAAATATGTTTTGTGTAGAAAAATACGAGCAGCACTCTGCCAGCTCCAGCTGTAGCAGTGAAATATTGAGCTTGGGCAGTATTGGATTTCTTGGTTAATTTTAGGAGATAATGATCAAATGATTGTAGGGGTTAATGTAAGGAGTTACTGAACAAGGCAGGGCTTGACACAGTTGCTCTGTCACCCCCAGGAACGATGGCACTGAGTTTGGTGGGTCTATTTATCAGAAGGTCACCAACAAGGTTGAGACATCAGTGAACCTGGCCTGGACCGCTGGCAGTAACAACACACGCTTTGGCATTGCTGGCAGGTACCAGCTGGATGAAAAGTCTTCTGTTGCGGTAAGAATTCTGTATTTCAAACTCCCCTAAAGGCTGGAAATTGGTGTTATGAATTGGTTTAATTAGTTACTGAGGAAGTGTGGTAGATTGCAAATTGTGGCTTCTGTTGTGGTGCAGATTTAAATTGGGACCTCACACATCACATTTGGTGAAATTATTGGGGAAAAGAATTCTTAAATATAATTTTGTCCATAGTGAAATAGTCTGACCAGCGTGCTTGGAATAGTGGGTTGCAAAATATGTTTTAAAAGGTAATGAAAGGACACAGTGTCCTTTTAATTCTGAAATCCATAATGTAAAACCATATTATGATTATAATGGTGGAAATTCAGCCCTCTCTGAACAGTGAGTTAACCCTTGAAAGTCAGCTGACATGTGAGTGTTTTAAATAAGAACTGAAGTAAGAAGCATTTATATTTCAAAACAACAACTAGTTCCAGGACCATTGAACCAAAATTAAAGATGAGAAATGTAAATAGCTGAAAATGTAGCAATGCAAAAAGGGGATTGCATATTGATGTATTTCTTGGTCATGAGAAGAAAAATCTTGTAATGGGTGATGTGAACAGGCTCTGAGGGACTGTAGTGAGTATTTAAAGGTATTTAAAGTATGTAAAGTATTTTTAGTATTTATATAATATTATATATTATATAAATATATATAAATATATATAAATATATAAATAAAAAATAAATAAAGTATTTAAAGGATGGAAAGACACAATAGAGGAGGCAGTGAAGAAGAGCAGGGCATTCTGTGCAGGCAGAATTGGTGCAGGATTACCATTTGCTTAAGGTGGAAACTGCTGAGAAAAGGAAAAGATTTGAATTTGCTTCTGATAGAGGTTGGTGTAAAACCAGCTGAATTGTGTTAATGCATAAAGCCCCTTCTCAGGGCACTGGGACACTTGTGTATGAATATTTTATAAATACTGTGATTTTTATTTCTTGTAGGCCAAAGTGAACAATGCCAGCCTCATTGGAATTGGTTACACTCATACCCTCCGACCTGGTAGGTAATTCTCACTGCAGATGAGTAATTAGTGTTAATTAGTGCACCGTGGTTTAATTCCCTGTTGTCTTAAGAAAGAAGAGATGAACAGAAGGTTCAGAGGATGTGCATGCCCACGGTTCCTGTGGGCTCAGAGCACTGCACAGGGAGCTGTCAGGGTGTGAGGGCTCTCATGATTTGCTTTTGCAGGTGTGAAGCTGACACTCTCAGGCTTGATTGATGGCAAGAATTTCACTGCTGGAGGTCACAAACTCGGGCTGGCATTTGAGCTGGAAGCTTAACACAGCTTGACGTGAACCAACTGGTGGTGCTCTGGAAGATGAAGGAAAAGTGAACCCCATGCATTTCAGCCTTAAGATTACTCTGAGATTTGAAGAAGTGTGAACTTCCTGCTCTTCCCAAGAATGACTTGAACTCGATGCTGAAGTCCAGAGAGTGCCAGCACAACAAAGGAAGACACGTGAAGGCAATGCATGGAAGTTGTGATGTTTGTGCCACATTTCAGTTTCCTGTATTTTAAATCTGTTTCAAAAAAAAAAAAAACAGAAGAAAATCCAACCTCTCCCCACTATTGTATTGCATTTTGCATGTCCTATACTTCACAGCCTTTTATAAAAGGAGGTCTCTGTGCTGTAGTGGAAATTTGGGGTTACATCAGAATGAAATAAATTGGTCACGGTCAGAACACAAGGTTGGTGTGTGTTGACTCTCACAAGTTCCCATCCAGCTGAGTTTTTTGGTCTTTTGTTTTCCTTTCCATGCAAATTTAAGCATAGTTAATCTGCAAATCCCTGTACACTGAAGATTTCCTTCTCCTTTGGTTTCTAGGATAACATTTTTACCCCTCTCATGTTTTAGAGACCCGCACAGTGAAAGCAGCTTTTTCCATTAAATTGTTATTGAGCGCATCAAAAAGAGCAAACCAAAAGTTTACATGGTTCAGATCATTTCGTTCCCATACAGGAAACAAGTATTAGGTAAGTACAACCATTACACTTAAAGAAAAAAAAAGTGCAAATCAGCAAAGTTCAGAAATTGAGTTCACAGTTCATTAGGAAGGTGACATCTACCAGTGACTGTGTCTCCATGTCCATTGTTCATAGAAAACCTAAAATGCAGCAAAACAGCCCCAGGTGATGCCTAAGGGAGGATTTATCAGGACAGAGCATCTGCTGTCTTAAGGCACAATTAAAACATTTTCCAAGCAGTTAAGAGCAGGCGTTCCCTACTGGATCTCTGTGAAAAAGTGTCAGAGAGGTGGATGCTGAAAGCTGGGCCGTGTCACAGCAGCACTTGGTGACAGGAGAAGGAGGCAGGTGATGTTCCCTTCTCAGAGGCAGCAGCTTTTCACAGTTGGCTTCCAAAGCAGCTTCAGAGCAGCCACAGTGATTTTACATCTCTGTCTGTCCTGGGCTGTTCGTTTCTTCCACCTGAAGCTGCAGCCAGCTCCAGTCTAGAGCCTGAAGAATAAATGAAATTCAACACTAGCTCACACTTAAACTTCCTCTAGAATAAAGGTGAAGCATGTTAAAAACAAGTTGGTCAATGTAATTTCATGATGAGCTATCAATGAGACTTAACCTACTTGCACTCTGGTATTTTACAATATTTTTAATATTCTGCATCACTAAATAAAGCATCCCTGCCCACCACTGTACTGCCACCCACTGATCTAAAATTTGGGTGCAGTTTTGCAGTATTTTAGTACAACAGCCAAGGGTTTTGCCCCATCCTTTACTGTTCAGCACAAGTTCCCAATCTGGGCAAGCAGAATATGTCAGACAACAGATTATGAGGAACAGGAGCTTCCCATCTGTGCTGCTCCTGCTCTCCCCTTGTCCAGGAATAAATTGCAGATTTCAATTTGCTAAATCAGTGGTGGCAAAGCTGCAGGAGCAGAACTTTGAAACCATGCACTTCCCCAATCCATTTAGAGAAGAGTGAATCCATTACCAAGAAACTCTGCTCTTGATCCTTCATTGTGTCGTGCATCACATTTTCCAGCTGGCTACAAAGCTTCCGGGATTCCAGCAGCAGCTCCTCACTGAAAGGGACAATGATTGCATTATTAATTTCTGTGAGAAAGGGACAATGATTGCATTATTAATTTCTGTGAGAAAGGGACAATTATTGCATTATTAATTTCTGTGAGAAAGGGACAATGATTGCATTATTAATTTCTGTGAGAAAGGGACAATTATTGCATTATTAATTTCTGTGACAGTTTAAAGAGATGCTGCCTTTATCAGCGAGAAATATTTCTGGCAGATACAGAACACTGAAGTCAGTAATTCATATTGCTGAAGTCAAGTCTGTAATTCATATTCCAACTTGAAAGGTTGGTGGCAGCCCCTGAGTTACTACACAGGAGAAAGGAAATTAATTCCAGGGTGGGATTGGGTTCTTGTTATGTGGAACCATTGTTTAGTTAGAGAAAAAGCTGAGCAGCCTGGAAACTTCAGGATGGAGCAAGATGGAAATAAATAAAGATCTCTCATTCCAAGTGGTGACCCAGCTCATTTGAGGAAGCCAAAACCACCCAAGCTTGGCCACAGGATTCTCCTCAATGGCACAGCTCAGCTGCTGTGACCTCACACAACAACGTTCAACACTTCTTGCTGGCAGCACTTCCAGGTGAGCCCAACCATCTCAGAATAAAGGCAGAAAACCAAAAACCACCATTATGAGTGAAGCAGGGGGAAGTAAAGCTATACATGATTCCCCATTTTTTGTAAGGAAGATCTGCAAGCCCCAGGATGTCTGACTACTAAATAAACCAAGAGCGCTGCCAACACAAGCTGAACACAAAGTGTAAAATACGAGAAACCCTGTGTGCCATAAAGGAATCCCAGCTCTGTGGTGCTGTTTGAACTCCAGCCTGAGGAACTCCAGGCTTTGCCTCACCTTTTCCTCACGGAGTCTGACAGACTGTACGTTCCAGAGGGGACCTGCAGCAGCAGCTGCCCCGAGCTGCTGAGCCGTGAGCTGCTCGTGCTCTCCGGGCTGCCACTGACAGGACCACGGACTTTACTCTGCAGAAAACACAGAATATTCAACTGCAATTATTTCCACCTGTTTTCAGCAGGCAGGAATATGAGACAAGCTGGGATTGGCTTTAATACAAATTCAAAATAAAGAACCATATGACATAATCAATTTACTATTATTTCAGGAAGCTATGGTACAAATCCCATTCTTGGGTTAAAGTGGAGTTTTTATTTTACTTACACAAGCAATTTTCAGCAAGTTCCACAGTTCTTTCTGTCGTTTCTCCTGAAGCCTCACAACTGTTTCTTCATCTTCACTCATCAGAGTCATCACTTTCTCCACTCTGGGGAACAACTCCAATGCCTTCTGTTTGCAAACTACTGTTTTACTATCAAAAAAGTAAAAATTAACCAGATCACACGTGGGCCACTGCAGTAGGAGAACATTCCTGAAGTTCTTTATTTCCTGCAATACTGCAAGATCTCATGAGCTGTATGCACTGAGATTTAAACCTTCTCTTGCTGGAAGAGAAAATGCCTTCTCTGAACTCTGAATAAAATGTACAAAGCTCACCTGAGCTGAGCATAAATGACTCGAACTTTCTTTTCAAAGGTCTGGATTGCCTGCAGGAGCAGCCGGACAATTTCCTGGCTGTCACCACTCGTCCTCTGATCTGCAATGAGAGTCAGGATCCCACAGAAAGGCAGGTTTAGAGGACACTGAGAAGATTCTTAGTGCCTTGGTTCCACTTCTCCTTCAATCCTGAAGCATCCAAAGTTCAGGATATGCAAGTTTCAGTGGGATGAATTACACTGAATTTTGGCCACCTTCTTCAAAATTTAAAAACTTTGAAAAAGAGAGTTGGGAATGTATCAAAGGAGCAGCCATGTCTTTTATCCTTCCCACACAGAAGCATTTGCTTGTGGCCACAGCCTGCTCTGAGAGCTCCAGAGGAGTTTTCAGAACAGCTTACAAAGCCACACAAAGCAAGCTGAGCTTGAGCTAAAGTGCCTTTTACCTCTTGGCTTCTCTCTCAGCCTTCGGTACAGCTCTCTGGCTTGTTCTTCTCTAGAAGGAAAAAAGCAAGAAAAACAAAGAATTTCCAAAGAACCAAAATTAGAACAAATAGTTTGAGAACTCAAACCTTTCTATAGCTGTCTGCCACTTCTGACCAGTGACAGATGAGTCAAAAGCCATCTTTGGTGTAAAGTCCCCATAATTTGGGTGGAAATAACAGAACTTTCATTGTCCTGTACGCTTAGCTAGAAACACTCCTGCATGTGAAGCTCCAGGCAGTTCAACTCACAAATCCTCCAGTGTCCCTCCCTGTTTACGGCCCAGGGGGCTCCTCTGCAGGTCCACAATGTCCGTCTGCAGGGCCATCATCCTCTTCACCAACTCGTCCACATCATCCTCCTGGAAGCAGGGCAGAACATCAGCAACACAAGTCTCACACTTAAAGACACTACCATTCATATTTTTTCTTCTTCATTCACATTTCTAAACACTTATTTCTTGCTGTTAAAGACACAAACAGCAGCCTTGGCCAAAGACAAATGAGAATATGAGTCCCTTCAATTCAAGGAAATTAGGCTGGTGCTCTTGGATAAAACAATTTCCAAGATATTTTTGGGTTTTCCCAATATCTCCCTTTTTCCCCTAGACCTTAAAACAGAATAAGCTTCATGTAGTACTAGTAATGGACAAAAATGGTGCCATGCAAACCAAGGCAATGTGAAATCTGGAACCAGTCCAAACACAAGGAGTTCTGTTTAAGGCAGGGACCTTAATGAGGAAAAAGGGGGAGGAGGGGAGAGAGAATAAAATCAAGGCTCTTTTTCTTTATGATAAGCAGTTAGATTTAGAAACATACCCGCCCACAAA
The DNA here is from genome assembly GCF_047830755.1 of Zonotrichia albicollis. Lineage (NCBI taxonomy): Eukaryota > Metazoa > Chordata > Aves > Passeriformes > Passerellidae > Zonotrichia > Zonotrichia albicollis. Next base: position 7,411,170 of record NC_133844.1, on the reverse strand, counting down.
GTTCCACAGCTTGCTCCATCTCCTTCCAGGCAAACAGCAGCTTCTCAGAAGCTGCAGGAATGAAAGAACAGTGAGTGGCTTCCTCAGGTTCACCAAGAAAGGGAGAGGTGTTTCTGGGAGGATAAGAGACAGAAAAAGACCCATTTGCCAGATGCTATACTCACTAATTCCAAATTCAATCTGCTCTTTGTACTTCTCCAGATCGATCTGGATGCTTGTTTTAAAGAAGTCCAGCTTTGCTTTCAGCTGCTGAGAAAGGGAGGCCATGGAGTTCTTCATCTTGGAGAGGGTGCTGTTGTAACGCAGCAGATTCATCCTGCACGGACAGCAAGGTCCTGTTAGCCTCCAAAAATAAAAATCCACCAGGCTAACACTTATACCCAAAGTAGAAACTTGAGATGGCAGTGAGGACAAATGCCACAGGGCTAATTCTCAGCTTTTCATTAATTGTTTACAGCTCCAATCAAGGGCTCCCCCATTCCAACAGGGCCCCATTTCTGTCCTCCCTCTCACCAGAGCACAGAGATAAGCACAGCAAAGGCAGAGATAAGAATTTTAGACCCTGCAGCATACATGGCTGCTCGCTGGCCCTGCTGCAGGCGGTTGCAGTCCTCCTTCAGCATCCGGATCGTGTGCCAGATCTGACCCCACACCTTCCGCAGCTGGAAAAAGTGCAGATTCTTCTTGGGATCCTGGACTGGAAACACAGGAGTGGGGAAAAGGGAAATGTACATATCATGAAGCTGGAAAGTTGTGTTATCACAAAACAGACCAAAACATTGCTCCTTTGAGGGGCCTGCAAAGCCCAGAGCTGGATAACCCCTGTGCAGCCCCCCCAGTACATCAAAATCAAACACTTCCTTTTTTCAGTTATTCTGATAAATGCAATGACTGACAGTCCATTTTACTGCTTCTTGATGCAAAAGCTCCCTCTGCTTTTTTTTTTACATGACACCACTCTCAACACAGCCCCCCCTGGACATTCATGGCAGAGAAGTCCTTACGGATGCAGTCGACGCTTTCGGGATGAGGCCGCAGGGCCACCTGAGCCTCGTAGGAAACCTTCTTGGTATCAAAGAGGAAGAGGAGGTCTGTGTCTGCAGCTGCAGTGTCATTCACCTGCAGAAGACAAAAGACCCAAATAGGTTTTCTCAGAAAAAGCAAGCTGTGGTAACACCATAAACAGAGCAGTCCTCAGCTAAATGCAGAACACCAGAGCAACAGAGTGCCCGTGCTACAATGGCTGTGAGGTTCCCACAGCAAAAGCATGCCAAGTCCTGTGATCCCAAAGTGAGAGCAGTGTCTTCTGACTCACTAAAAAGCTAAAAAGGGAGTATCCAGACTCACCTTGCCATCAGCTGTGTGTTTAGTGACCAACTTCTGAGAAAACAATGCAAGTCCTGCTTCCTGCAGCAGCTCCTGGTCTTGTTCTGGAATTCCTGTATCTGACTGAATCCTGGCCTTCACACTCTGCAGCGTCTCCTCCTCCGTCACAGGGTAGGTGTGCACAGTTCCCGTGACCATGTTCAAAACGTGAAGCAACTGCAAGAAGAGCAGCAGGGCACGAGCAAGGCTGAAGGTGCATTGCCCATGTTAGAGCAGAGATGGAGGCACTGAGACAGTGACCACCAAAAACTGTTCAAAGCACTTGGCAGACTCAAGAAGTCACTCTGCAGTTAATTCCTAACATTATGGCAAAGTTGTGTCCTCCACCAAGTGGGAGGAGACATGGCAACTAAATACCTTCAGCTGTAGAATCCTCTATCAGAATGTGGAACCAAAAATGCACAGAAACTTTCACTACTCCTAACAAGCTCAGGAAGTGTTTGTCCTCAAAGAATCACGAGGAGAGCACCTGTCACTAACAGTTCTATAAATTTCTGCCTCGCTCTTCCTCCTTAGTCTACGATTCACGCCTCTCCTCTCACAGACTACAGGCAACGACTCTCTGGAAAACTTTTCAGGGTAATCTATTGCTTACCTTCAAGTTCAAAATGTCATCCAAAGCCTTGAAACACCCGTTGGGTCCATAGGTAGGGTCTGTCCCTCTCTGACGTGGGTGCCACATTAACATGAGCTGCAGCCACTTCTCCAGCCTCTCCGACAAAACACTGAGCAATAAAAACCAGGAGATCAGAGGAGGTAAAAGTGCATTTGAAGTAATTAAATGGTCTGTTCTGTGTGGGAGGACTAACAAAACTCCCCCTCACCTCTCCCTATCACAAATGCAGTGTTTAGAAGGTAAAAACCAAGACTGAAAAGCAACAATAGCACTGCCTGTGTCATGCACTCAATTAATTCACAGATTAACACTGTAAGGCACAAAATATAATCTCGGTCCTTTTAGAAGAATCAGTTTTATCTCAGCCCAGCAACTTCTAGAACTCACCTGTTCAGATTGTTTGGGCAGGGCAGACTGCTAGAAAACTTGACTTCTCCAGACAAGTCCTCTGAAACAACAATATCCAGCTCACTCTTCTGACGCACTTTTGTATGCCTAGTGTAAGCAAGCACAGTGGTGAAATAACTGCCTGCCTTTCCCATCCTGTAAGTTAGTAGGCTCTTAAAACTACTCTTGATAGACCTAATACAGATATATATAGATAGATAGATAGATAGATAGATAGATAGATTATGAGATAGATAGATAATATATATATATTATATTTATTATATTATATTTATTATATTATATATATTACATTACATTATATTACATTACATTATATTATATTACATTATATTACATTATACATTATATTACATTATATATTATATTATATTATATTATATTATATTATATTATATTATATTATATTATATTATATTATATTATATTATATTATATTATATTGCATTATATTATATAGAATATATATTATATATTATGTATAGATTATATTATATACAATATATAGAAATATATATATATTATATAATATATAATATATATTATATATTCTATTCTATATATTCTATTCTATTCTATTCTACTATATTATATACAGATGCCCCTTTGGTTTCTGTTATCTGCCCTGCAGGAGCCAGCCCTTATCCCATTCAGGAATGCTGAACTTGCTCAGGTGGGTTAAACTCTTGTGAAGGAATCAGTTTCCATAAGGGGTGTTCCACAGGGGTGTTATCCTCAGAATCAAGGGACCACACTTCCATTTCCTGTAAATATGAAAGTCACCCCATGCCCATTTTCACCCAGCCAGGGTCACTCACCACTGCACTGGCTGCCAGTTGGGCAGGAACGGTCGGAAGCCTGTGATGCACTCGAAGGCAAGCGTGCCAAAGCTCCAGTAATCCACTGTCACTGTGTACTTCTGCTGCTCCAGCAGCTCTGGAGCCTGACACAGGTTATGCACACATGAGACAAAGCTCTGAGCTTCCCCTATCCCTGAACATCCCGTTAACATTGGTACAAATGAGTAAAGACATTACTGAATGTCTTTACATTAATCTTTACGCTGCCTCTCACGTGCTTTAAGACCCTCTCACAGTGAGCAGCATTGCTGGTTTCTGGCACTCCTGCTCATTTTTGACAGAAGCAACAGAAAACCCAGAGTCAGCAAAAAAAGCAGTCACCTTTGCTGGTTTCAGCACCCCAAACACACCCCACACCACACAAGCACCTAACCCCAGCCCAAAGCTTGGTAACAGTTAATTCTACCCCACTAGAAACTCTCGCAGCTGAATTCCTTTCTTACCAGGTACTGCAGAGTCCCAACAAAGGACGTGCACAGGCTGCCCTGATCCAGCTCCTTGGCGTAACCAAGGTCAATGATTTTGTGTATTAACTGCAACACACAACAGAGAATAACAATGCTAGACCAAGTCCTGTTAAAAGCACATCATAAGGCAGAAAGAAAAGGTTCAGCTCTTCAAAGCTACACCGGAAAGGTGCCAGTGAAGAGACAGAAGTGAAAACAGGAGGCTACTGTGGATTCCTAAAACCACAATGAATTTGAAGGTGTTGTAGCACACTTCGCAGTTACGTGTCTAGCTCCTTCCAATCTTAGATCAGTACAGTCTGGCTCTTTCCTTAACAGCTGAAAGTCAAAATTTCAGGTGTTAACAGATGTCTAACACAATGCCTCACCCCAGCTGCACAGAGAACCCTATTCCTCTGACACAGGTGCTATCCTGGGGCAGGGGCCCATGTAACTGTACAGAGCACGGGCATGTTCCTTGTCTGTGCAGGCAGAGAAAACTGCTTCCTGCTTACCCTTTGTTCCCCTTGCTGCAGCACAATGTTCTCTGGTTTCAGGTCCCTGTGGATGATCCTGTTCTCATGAAGGTATCTCAGAGCAGAAGCTGAGACAGAAAAAGCCAATTGTAAGAGCATAAACAACAGTACCTAGCGTGAGCTGAGTAAGGATTCAGTTCTATCTATAATAAGCATGGCTTTCACAGCAAACCTTGCACAATCAAACAGTGTAAGGTGTAAAGAACATCACAGAACCCTGGACACAACTGAGTTCTCTCTCTGGGTGCTCCCTCACACCCCTCCTTTAAACTGCAGTGACACTGGCTGGCTTCCATCAGGCAAGGACCTCCCCACACTCCCAACACTTTTGATGTTCAAGATCAGTCTAAAATGGAGTCACTAAGGTCACTGCTGGATATTTGTAGGGTGGATTCAGGACTAAAAGGGGACAACTGAAGGTGCTGCCACCACTTACCAATGTCAGATAACAAGATAAGAATGGCCTCTTCCCGCAAGCCACAGCAATTCTCCAGCTGGTTCAGGTACTGCAAGTAAGCAACACAGAATGCAGTCTTTCCCTCTTCTATCCTTGCATAAGGGATGCAAGAAATTTCTGCAATTAAATTCTCCAGAAGCACAAAACTCTATGGGCTGTGACCCGTGGTAGCAGCAATCACAGCTTTGTAATTAAACCAGCCTTGTCTGATTGCATGGGAGGATAAAGGAGCAGATAAAAGAAGTCACTGTCATCCCATTCTCATCCTTCTGTCTGCTCCATCCCTCTTTGCCACTTCCCCTGTGCCTGCCAGTATCAACTCCAATCTCAGGCCTAAGGTCTGTGTTTTAGCTATGGGCAGATTCTAGCAAAGTCAGAAAAGCCTCAGGATTAGAAGTATCATGTGTTATTTTTCCTATGACAGACAGGAGTTAATCACTTTCAGGAAGGGCACAGCCTACAGCTGCACCTACCCTCCAATGGTTTTGGCCATACTCACATATTGTTGCACATCCCTCAGCACCTGCCCTCATTCTTTATGTGCAAACTCCTCACAGTGTCACTTGCATCCAAAAAAATGAAAAGAGTTTCGCAAGGCACTTAAGTCTTCAAAAGCAGAACATAATACCAAAGACCAAGCCACCAACACCTGTTGATGCCATGACTAGAATTAGGAAGCATCAGGATGTGAAAGCAAATGTTTTAAGGGAAAACTCCAGTGGAAAACCCAGGATAAGATTAGAAGCTGGTCCATTCCTTGGTTACCACCCCAGGGACCTCACCTTGCGGAGGTCTCCACCCTGGCAGTACTCCATGGCCAACAGTGGCAAATCATTCGGTGCCAGCTTCTGCATCCCCTCAGGGACATCGCGGGCGGCCACCACGTTGGGATGGTTCAGTCTGCAGAACAAAAATTAAAAATCAGGCAAGTACACATCATCTTCTGCAACTGCTATACAGGTTCACAATCTCCTGCTCATCACTTAAGGTCCTACATGGTCACAAATCCTTTTAGAATCTAAATTAGCGAATTCTAAAGGAATTCTAAAAGAATTTGCATCTTTCATGGATCTGGACTCATTCCAACTCCTGGCATTTCATATGCAAGCCAATGTGTTTCTTGAACACACATGCATTATAGATCTGCCTAGAAGGTACAGCAACAAGTTTTGCAAAGGGATGCAAGGCAGCCTGTTGCCGCGTCCAGAGAACACCTAAACTGCAATCAGACCAAATTAAATTGAATGAAAAATGAAATGAAATGAAAAATGAAAAAACACCCCAAGGGGCTGCCCCAGCACGCACATTAATTCAGGCTAGGCAGCAGCGTTGTTGTAGCGCTGAGGGCAGGACAGACGAGCCGAGGACGGCAGCGTGACACCCAAGAGCCTCCCGCAGCACAACGTGAATTTCCTCACGCGTCAGTTTCCCCGCACTTGCGGAGCCGGCAGCTCCCGGAAGGGAATCCCCGGCGGCCCAAAGCCTCTCCCAGCCTCTCCCTCAGCTCCAGGGCCGCCCCCGCCGCGGCACCGAGCGGGGACCCCTCCGCCCGGCCCGGCCCCACAGCCCCCGCCTCACCTCTTCATGATCTGTATCTCCAGCGCCCAGCGGTCGCGGTTGCGCGGGCTCAGCTCCTGCCGGCACTGCTTGATGGCCACCTGCTCGCCGGTTTCCTGCGGACACAGCAAGAGTTGGGCTGAGCCCGGCTCTGGAGCCGGGGCGCCGCGGGCCGGGCCGCCGCTTACCTTGTTGTGCCAGCGGATGACATTGCCGAAGCCGCCGGTGCCGAGGCGCTCCCGCATCTCCCAGGGCCCGCAGGTCAGCGCCTGCAGCGCGGGCGGGCGGCTCATGGCGGGCCCGGCTCCGCTGTGCGCTCGGCGGGCCCGGCGCTTCCGGCTCCGGAGCGAGCGCCGCCCTCAAAGGGAACGCTCGGAGCCGCCCCGATCGCCGCCCTCAAAGGGGACGCTCCGGGCCGGCCCGGGGGAATCGCGATCGCCGCCCTCAAAGGGGACGAGCGGGGCTGGCGCTTGATCCGCTCGGGGCCACCCCGGTGGAATCGCGATCGCCGCCCTCAAAGTGGACGAGCGGGGCCAGCGCTTGATCCGCTGGGGGCCACCCCGGGGGAATCGCGATCGCCGCCCTCAAAGGGATCGAGCGGGGCCGGTGCTTGATCCGCTCGGGGCCGCCCCGATCGCTGCCTTCAAAGGGGACGCCGGCACTCGGTGCCGGCCCGGTGGAATCGCGATCGCCGCCCTCAGACGGGATGAGCGGGGCCGGCTCTTGATCCGCTCGGAGCCGCCCCGATCACCGCGGCACCGCCCGGAGTCGGGGGCTCGGGATGAGAGGACAGCTCGTGGGCTGTGTAAGTAAAATTGCAGAGTTGGCAATTTTCTTCCCGCAGCATCTCTAAAGTTTGCCAATCCGGAACGCAGCGTTTGGTTTCCCAGCCCGAGGAAAAGCGCTGTTCTGGGCATTTCATCGGTTTGGATGCTTCTTCCTCCTGGGTTGGCTGGAGTGAGGAGCTTTAATCCCGCCGCAAAGAATACAAGAATACGGGGTGGAAAGTGCGCTCCGAGATCTGCCACAACTGCGATCGCCTCGCTGGACCTGCCAAAGCCGCCGGCACAGAGGGTGACATTGACCTGCTGTGGATGTCACGATGTCACCGTTCCTCACTGCCATTGAACAGTCCGGCTGAAATTATCCCGAGCATCAACTTAGAGAAAAGCCAGTAGATGGTGCTTGAGAGAGCAGACACTTTCCTAAAATATGTTAAGCCCCACAAATGGCACCACACTTTGTAGACAATTATAGTGGTCCTTAAGCTGTGAAAAGCCAGGAAATAATTTCTGCAAGCTTCTTTAATCTATAAGTCAAATGGCTATTATCTTTAAAAATAAAATAAATTAGGCCCTGCTCACTCAGCGGCGTTCAATCTCAACAACTGTAAGTCCCTTCCAGAAACAGCCAAATGCAGCTACACTTAAATTAGACTTATGGCAGTAATGTTATCACCAGCACTGTGACTCTTGGAGAAATAAATTTTATAATCTTGACATAGATCTCCATGCAGAGACGAGATAAACACACAGAGTACCCAGCATTTCATCTTTACCATTATGCAAAATATCCAGTGCTGTGCTTTCCAAATGAGGACTCACAGAGTCTGCTTCTAAAAATGGAAGTTCCTCCCACTGAATTCTGTCAGGAGCTCGATTGCTGGTGTCTCACATCCTCAGTTCCAAGCAGGTAGGATTCATTCATCACTGTAACAATTGCAGCACTGGCTGCTTTCATAACAGTGCCCCAAGATCAGCTCTAAAACTGATCATCACATTGCCACACTCTGATAACTGAATACCTCATCACCACGTTCTCATGAATAAATCTTCATTTTCTACGATGAGTAATATCGGTGAACATTTAACTCTGACCCTGAACATGCTGTTCCTTATTTCTAAGAAGTTTTGCTCATTTAACTTGAAAGCTGCTGTGATTGTTTCTTCTCCCATGACTGTTCAGGGCATGCTTTGCTCCACAAGCTGGTCAGTGCCTCTCTGCCAAATATCTTAATTAGGACTAAGTCTACATACTGCAGACTTCTAATTATATTGAAATAGATATATTTTTTATATATATAATTATATATATAAATTATAATTATTATATATAATATATTAGATATAATAATAATTATAATATATAATTTATATAGTGTATAAATTATATATAATATATAAAAATTTTTATAATATAAATTATATATAATATATATAATCTAAATTATATATAATATATAATATAATTATAATATATAATTTATATACAATATAGATTATAATATTTTAAATATATATGTTATTATATATATAGATTATATATATAGATTATATACATACATACGTTATATATATACATATATATGTATATACATATATATGTATATACATATATATACACATATATATATGTATATATATACATATATATGTATATATATATATATACACATTATATATATATAGATCTATATACAATATAGATTATAATATTTTAAATATATATATTATAATACATATAATTATATGGAAATATAATCCAGCTGTGCTTTCACTCACACTCCTAGAAGCATCATGGCACAGCACAGTTCATCCTAAGGGATGAGTGCATTGAACAACAAGGTGTTCAATGGAGGAAAAAAACTGTTTTGAAACCTGAATCTGCTTTCTGACTGGAAAAGAGAAAGAATAAAACAAGCAAAATGTAAAATGCATGGCAGCGAGCAGCTTTCCAGGCCCCCTCCTCGATGGTCCATCCCCTGGGTGCTCGGGAAGGGGTGGGATGCTTTCAGTACGCTCCACCCCTTCCAGCGGAGCTGCGAGAGAAATCAGAGCAGAGACACACAGGAAACACAAAGCCAGGCTGGAAAGAAAATCTGGAAAATTTCTGGAAGGAAAATCAAGAGAATACAGAAGAGAAAAAGCGAAAAAAAAAAAAGGTAGGCGCTACTCTGCACCTGTTTGAAAAAGGGCATTTCCTGTTTTCCACATCAATTAAATACTATTAATATTTAATAAATCCCAGTTTAATAAGTGAAGCACCGTGATATTTAACTAACTGAGCTCTTGCCTTCCTGCTTTTGAAGAGATTCCCAGTGCAGATAAAGCTGCTGGCTTTCAGTTGTTTCAGGAGAGCTGCAGCGTCCCAGGCTGACAGCCCCGGGCTCTCGCAGGTCAGCAAGGAGGAGTCTGCACAAAGGACATTGGCAGAAGAATTTAGGAGCTATGGACAATTTAATAACTTGGTGATAAGGAAAGGAGACACAGAGAACTAGCAGCAAAAGGAGAATTTATCTAATATTTATCTCATTTCCCAGGAGGAGATGAGAGTGTGCCTTTCACCCAGGGTACAAAGCGTGAGAGTGGAGGGACACAGAGGAGGAGGAGGAGGAGGGGGGAGTCATCTTTGATTCTCCTTAAATGTGGCCAAAAACCACAGGAAATACTGGGAATGATTCCAGAAACAAAGACTTCAAAATATTCATTTCCTCCAATGCCTTCAAAGACTACAGCATCTTACTTTTGTTTTCTTTTGGATTTTTAGCTCTTTTCCCCAAAAACAAAGTCTGTTCTAGAGACTACAGCATTTTGCAGTATCAACACTTGCTGTGCACAGCTAGAACCTGCTTGCACAGATGAATATATGAGATAAACTTGATTAAGCCATGGCAAAGAAAATATAAAAAGGACATTTTTAAGTTTAAAAGATGTTTCTTGCTACCCCCTGTAAATGATCTGCAGTTTCCTGCTGGTTTCAGGTAGCTGGGGCTTATTCCAAGATATCAGTTAGGCCAGCTGTCCTCCCACCAAAAAAAACCCAACGAAAAGAAACAAGAAAACCCAAAAAATCAAAATAATAAAAAAAAAAAAAGTGATGTTGCCTTGTTTTTGGGCATTTTAGCAGGCAGCTCAGAAATAAGTTCTTAACAGGCAGGAATTCCAACAATGCAGCTCCACTGTGATCTAAGTAGTTTCACTGAACAAATCTTTCCTTGAAAGCTTCTTAGCTACCAGAATCTTGTTTCTTACAGTTGTGAGAACTTCAGGCCTTCTCCACAGGTGCAAACAAAGATCACCAGTGATACCAACAAACATTGGCACTGTGGGATGCAGAACGAGCCTGGGAGCTGTAAAAATGAGCCCCAGCTGCAGGAGTGAGCACAATGCAGGGTTAGGGCAGGAACCAAGGGATTGGAGCAGTTCAAATAATTCACTTTGGCTTTGGGAATGCTGCTGATTTAGTTCAGGTTCAATTGAAATTAATGTTGAAAATCAGTTAATTGAAAATCACTTGTACCACTTTTAAAAAGGTTTGCTGTACAATATAAAATGTTTCCTAAGAGGTGAAAAATAGGTTGAAAGTGTATAAACAGTGTATTGTGAAATCTATGGACCAACACTAATCACTGACAGATGCTCCAAATGACAAGGATTTTATCATCAAGATGTGACCCAAAGATAAAGTATGGAGTAATAGGGTTCTCAGAAAATGTTCTTGGGAATCTTTTCAGTCTGACTTGCAACTTAAGTCCCCTCTTTCTGCAGCCTGATGATGAGAAATCACATCCTGTTGTACTCCTGGTTCTGCTTCAGAAACTGGACTATTTGTGCCTTTTGGACAGATTTTAAAACAGACAAACAACAAAAAGAAATAAACAACAAAACTACTAAGAAACCACAGAGTCTTTCTCCATATTAGCCCTGAATCCCAATTTGTGACTCATCTATCAAACTTCAATTTCACCAGCTGCTATCCAGCTGCCTTCTCTGCCTTTATATAAACAGAGTCTGAGCTCATGATTCTGGAAGTAGTAATTTTCTCAAATAATTGGGTCAGCTTTCTGCATATAACAAATAAAAAAAAGGTGATAGTGTGGGCAACAGTGCTGGAGTATTATTTCAAATATTTGGAACTTCAGGGCAATCCTAGAGACTGGAAATTAAATTGTAGCTTCTTGCCTCATCTTGTGTCTGCTGCTCTATCACACTCCCAGCTCTTGGTTTGTAGAGGAGGTATTAAATTTTAAAAGGAAGAGAGAAAACACAACTGTAAAACTGATTTGTTCAACATCTTATTTTTTGTCTCTGCAGGTGATTTGAGATTTGGAGCTGATGTGGAAAACACTCAGGATGGAAGGGAAACTCCCATGTCTCCTTCTGCTGGTGGGAGCAATCATGACTGCCCAGTGCCAGGTAAGAAGCAGCAAATCATTCTCTTGCCATCTTCTTGTATTTTAGCAGGAAAATAAAATACATTCCTTAGCATTGACTCCAGCTGTCTGCATCAGGCAGGAGAATCTGCTTAGCTCACAAGAAATCAGAGGAATAAATGTTACATCTGAGTGACAATGAATCACTTGGTAACTCATGGCAAATAAATGATTTACAGTTCTTAGGAACCCATCCCGAGGTACTAGAGGCACTTTTTGCTGGATTTCTGACAAGAGGGCAGACAGTCCCTCAGAGCCTCCCTGATTTACATGCCCTCAAGAAAAGGACTGGCTTTTTGGAGGGATTTGTTCTCTCCTATTTTTAAGAGAGCAGTTGCTGACAGAATTCACCTTCTCTGCTTGCAGGGCTTCCGCACGCGTTTCAAACGAGGAGCCAGATCCAGAGGTAAGCCAGGCTAACTAAAAAGGAGCCAGACCTAGAGGTGAGCCAGGCTTACTAAAACCATGTTAGCTGGAGCACTGTGAACGTGGGAGGGGAAAGCAAAGGATGCTGAAGGAACAGAGCCTGAAAGCTTTTTGTCATGGTTATGTGGATGAGAGATTCAAAAAGCAAAATACCAGACCATTAGTATCATCCACAACAAAGTTTTCCCTTCCTTCTGCTCCTCCTGAAATAAAAAGAGGCCAGCCAAGAGTGGAATAGCACATCTGGCACACAGCAGAGAGAGATGGGACAGCTGTGAGAAGGAAAAAGGGCAACCCAGCAGACAGATGCATCACAGATTCTTTTCCCCTGGAAACAGAAGGGAATCCTTTTGCTCAGCCAGGTCTTTTCCCTGTATCTCTAAAAGAGGATCTCCTTTCTCTGATTACAGCCATTTGCACAGATAATTCATCTGCAGAAATTTACCAACACGGGGGGATCTGGCTGAGGCTTTCAGGGAGCAGAATAGAATACTGTAGGTGCGACAGTGGTCGGAGTTGGTGCCACACTGTGCCTGCCACAGGTATGTATGACAAAGGAAAAGGAAATGGTGAGAGGTTGTCCATCTAATCATCCTAAAAATGAACAGTCAGGGCCACAGTTACTGCACAGAAAATTTGTCTGGGCATAGAAGAGGATAGAAATGAAAACAAAAACAAAGATAGGCTGTAAGAACATAAACAAAAATATTAAAGGCTGTAGAAACATGGCAGTAACAGGTGGGTAGGGAAATACAGAACAGGCAAAAGGAAACTGACAGGAAATTGAAAGGTGTGTATACATTGTCAGCTTCTTGCTTCTGTGAAATCTAACAGTGTTTCCTGGCTTTTGCTTATTCCACAGTCTGCACTAGAAATAAATGCTACAATGGGGGCCGATGTTCACAGGCATATTATTCCCCACAGCTCTTCATCTGCCAGTGCCACCCAGGTTTCTCAGGGAAGCAGTGTGAAATAGGTGAGTGCACCACACAGCTGCTGGCAGCAGAGCTGTTGATGTTAGCTTGCAGTGCTCAAGGATGAGGTACCCAGAAGCTCCTGCTGTAGGCTAACTCTAATAAGTTGTATTTTTTTTTATTCTAAAGCTAATACTGCAAAGAACTTTTAAGGACACCTGAGTTGTTTTAGATGTCTCTTAATAAAACTGTGAATTTTGCAACTGAAGACCTTCATGTCCACTCACAGTCTGCCTGACAGAATTTTCACTGACTTACTAGACAAGACATCTGAGAGCCAAGTTTAAACAGAACAGAGACTAGGGAAGCTGTCTGGGAAAGAATTTGGATGCTGTCCTTACATTTTGCTCCCTTTTGTTCAGATACTGGAGTTAAATGCTACAAAGACACCGGAGTAACCTACAGGGGTACCTGGAGCACGACAGAGAGTGGAGCTGAATGTTTAAATTGGAATAGTGGTGGCCTGGTGAGCAGGAGGTACAGTGGCCACAGAGAGGATGCTGCTGAGCTGGGACTGGGCAATCACAACTATTGCAGGTGAGAGGCTGATGGAGGCTCAGAGCCACAGGAATCGGCCTTCAGAGAGCCTGGAGCTAAAGAAAGGCTGATTGCTGTGGCCAGATTCCGAGCAGGGAACACTCTGCACAGGGACAGACACTGTGCAGCCCCTGAGCAGTAATTGCAACATCTGTAAACCCATCTGAACTTCAGATCTTCCTAGACTGGATGTTTGTGGCATCTCTCAGCCCACAGTCTTCCTCTTGCCCCTTCCCAGCCCTCCCTAAACTCCATTTGTGATTCAGTTTCCTATTGCTTCAAATCCTGGTCAAAACTGTAAAAAAATAATGTTTCCTGTACATGACCTAAACTGCACAAACATGCTGTCCACGCCTGCTGCTGCCATCTCATCTTCACCTCAACTCCAGTTTTAGAATTCAAACTTCTGATGGTTCATCCACATCTTCACTGCAGAGCAGGACTGTTAGCATGGATGGCCCACATGACATTATTGGCAACAGCTTTATAATGATGCATAATATTGGGACTCTTTCAGAAACCCAGATGAGGATTCCAGACCTTGGTGCTACATCTACAAAGGGGGAAGGTACACCTGGGAACACTGCAGTGTGCCCTCCTGTTCAAAAGGTACATGGACAGGGAATGGGCTTTGGAATTTCCATTATTCACTGCATATTTAAAGGGTTCTCTGTGAGCTTGGGCAATTTCTGTAGCCTAAAAAGTTGAGATTCTCATGGTATATCATATTTAGGCTTTTAGTGTTTATGACACTGAGAGGATGAGATACATAGAGGTAATATATAAATACTTGGATAGAAATCACACCTAGGAACAACAGGTTCACATCAATCTGGTAATGTGCAGTTATTTTATTGAAGTTAGGAACACCAACTGCAGCTCTGGAAGAGGCACAGAGTACCGTGGCAGCCACAGTGTTACCAGCTCTGGAGCCACCTGCTTGAAGTGGAATTCTCTAATCCTCATCAACAAGGTGTACACTGCTTGGAGAAGAGATGCTTACCAGCTGGGCCTTGGTACTCACAATTTCTGCAGGTATGTAGTTGGTTATAGAATTTAAAAAAAATAAACACCAAACTGCCTTGCAGTACTCTTGATGCAAGGCTCTAGTCCATGACATGGATTAGTAAAGTACACAAAATGCATTAGTGGTGACCATGAAACTCACTCCCAATTGTAATTTTATTCCACCTGACCTATTTGTGCTTCTCTAAGGTCAGACTCTGCAAGTGTAAATTTAATCTGTCCTTAGGACCCTGTGTATGTATCTCTAAAATGAATAAACTTGGGTCACAGTCTGACACCTTTAGGTCTCTGCAGATCTGATAATAAAAATAGTTCTTCTCTCTTATGCTGCAGGAATCCTGATAATGACAGCAAGCCCTGGTGCCATGTCCTGAAAGGGAATCAGCTCACCTGGGAGTACTGCAATGTCCCTAAATGCTGTAAGGATACCAGCACTCCTCTTGCTTCTCTTTCTTTGAAGCTTTACTGCCCTGCATGTCATCTGTATTAAAATAAGATCTAGAGGAAAAAAAAAGCTGTAGTACAGGCCAGCATCTTCCAGTGAACAAAGAGCTGGAGTTAAACAAACAAACAAGAAAAGCTTTTTGGAGCAGAAAGAGATTCTGTGGCTCCACTCTCACAGAAATGCCTTTTGGCCTGCCAGAAGGGAAGATTGCAGAAATGGAGAACAGGAAAGGCAGGGTTTCCTTACTGTATTTTTCAAATCAGAATACAAGTTTCCTAGGAAACAGGGATGACTCAAATACTAAATAGCTCATGGCAGGCTGCCTCAGCATGGGCTAGGAGGCTCTTAGCCCTAACTCAAAGCAAGAGTGCCTGAACAAAAATTTGGTCTAATTTTGGACATTTTGGGTTTGTCCTCCACAGCCACCTGTGGCTTGCGGCAGCAGTTCAGGATCAAAGGAGGCTCCAGCACTGACATTGCTGCTCACCCATGGCAGGCTGCCATCTTTGTGAAGTCCCCCCGGGTGGCTGCAGAGCACTTCCTCTGTGGGGGGATTCTGATCAGCTCCTGCTGGGTTCTGTCAGCTGCTCACTGCTTTGAGGAAGGGTAAGTTGAGGATTCAGTACTATGGGGGGAAAAAATCTGGAAAATAGAAGCATCCAGAAGGGTACAAGACTTGGAGAAAAACCCTCTTTATCCCATTAAGTCTGCTCTAAAGATTATAGTTAATTTTAAAGAGACATTTAATTGGGCAAACTAGCAGGATGGCATTAAGGTAGCACAGGAGAGTATCAGATACCTGAAGAACAAAGTTGTCAATACAAATGCAGAATCATCTGAAACTCGAGAACAGCAAGAGGCTGGCAGAGGAGCTTTGCCCTGATGGCTGTAAGCACACAGAACAAAAATAAAGGTAAATAAGTCACTTTGAAGTCAAACTGCCTGGGTAACAAAGTAGTAATAGAGCTAAAATAAAAATAAATTTTAAAAAATTTAAAAGGAAAAAAGCAGACTTTCCAATAGGGAAGGGTCCACTGTAGTAAACACAGGATAGAGACTCTCTTTGCTTCAGTTTTAGAACAAATCAGCTGAAGGTTGTGCTGGGCAGGACCTCCCGAGCAACTCCTGAGGAAAATGAACAGACGTTTCCAGTGAAGAAATACATTGTGCATCAGAGATTTGACCCAGAAACTTTCAACAATGACATTGGTAAGAACCTCTCTGACTTTGGGACTGGAAGGTCACCTCAGGTTTGTGATTAATGACGTGGGGATGTTTTTCCCTTGTTCAGCTCTGTTGCAGTTGGGCTCGGATGCAGAAGAGTGTGCTGTGACAACAGGCACTGTGGGCACGGCCTGCCTGCCCAGCCCAGAGCTGCAGCTGCCTGACTGGACTGAGTGTGAGATCTCTGGCTATGGCAAAAGTGAAGAATGTGAGTAGAACATGCCTGTGTACATGGCCAGAGCTTCAGTCCTGTGCCCTCGGAGAATCCAAGCCTTTAGCACCACTGAATGTGTAATGTGACATATTGGCTTATATGAGCACTACAAAATGTGTAATGTATCATATTGGCTGATATGAGCACTACAAAATGTGTAAAGTATCATATTGGCTTATATGAGCACTACAAAATGTGTAATGTATCATATTGGCTTATAGGAGCACTACAAAATGTATGTAGGAGTTACTCAAAATCAAGTTTTGCTGTAAGTTACTCATCTTAGTTTTGTCAGCTCTAGTGTCTTCCTTGATACTCTCTGCAGTGCAAAACTAAAAAAAAAAAATATGGCACAATGAAAAAGGTAGGAGAGACATAAGATTGGCCATCAGGGCTGCCCCATCTGCTGTACTCAGTACATTTAGATACTGTAATTTAGACAAAAATCCATTTCAGTTCAAGCCTTGATATAGTTGCAGATTGATGCCTTATTCTAAGAGAGGTTGGCTATGCAGAGATTAGCAAATAAAATAACAATCCCAGCTATACATGAAAAGGCTGGTTAAATTGTTTTTAAAGTGAGCTATAACAAACAGAAATAAAAGCTGTCTGAAAGTGTACACAGGCAGACCTGTATTTAAAGCAAACAAAAAAAAATCCAGCCCTTACTTTACCTTCTTCCTTTTCCATCTTTAAGTTCTCTAACTTGTAAACTTAGTAAGACAAAAACTGTGAAGCATTTATCATACAAAACCTAGTCACAGTTTGGATCCAAAGGGGTTTTGGAACAGACCTAAAGATGTAGCATGGAACTGAGGCATAAATTATTTCTAAAGCACTTTTAAAGCTTGTCCTCAGCATTTCTTACAGGGAGTACAGAAAAAACTCTGAGAGGGAAAAGATGCTGCAATTGTAATTCAAAACTTGACTGAATAACAACAATCCTGCCAACTTTCAGTTTTGTGCAATTGTAGCTCTGCAGGAGAAGAAAACCAATATCCAAACTGACCACCCAAATCTCTTCCATTCCAACACAAGTGTACCAATTACTCAGTATTATCTATGACAAAGCATTTAACTTTTGTTAGTGCAAGTTGAATGTTAAAAAGTTAGGATTCTGTTTCATACAGTTATTTTCATAGATATTTCCCATGACTTCACTCTGATTGATGTAACCATGCAAAGATGATTTATCCACCCAAGAAACCCAGCAATCTTTTAATTTGGAGCCTGCAGAAACCTCTCCAGCTTGCTGAAGAACCAGTATTGTTTCTCAGCTAGATTTAAGCTGTTCTGATTATCAAAGTGCAACACCCAAGATATAAAAAGACCCTTTGGAAGGAAATTTTAGTTTAGCCACAGAGCTGCTTCTGTTCACTCTCCCCTAAACTATGAAATGGAATGGCAACTTTTAAAAAACATACATATGCACATACACAGACATAGATATATATTTATTTTGTCATTTTTCTTGCAGATTCTCCATTCTACTCAGAGCACCTGAAGGAAGGCCATGTCAGGTTGTTCCCAGCCAGCCGCTGCACAGCTCAGCACCTGGACAACAGGACAGTGACAGAAAACATGATATGTGCAGGAGACACCAGGAACCTTGATGATGCCTGCAAGGTAAACCCAATTCTGTTCTTTTTTTTCTTTTCTTTTCTCTGTACTTCGAGCTAACCAAACAGAAAGTTTCAGAAAATAGTTTTAAGAAGTTATGCATTTGCCTACATGGCAGTTCTGGTAGACTTGTGATGAACAGAGCTGCTGGGTTCTCTTTCATTTCTCTTCCTCTCATGGAGGGGAGGGCAGGGAACACTTAGGCAATCAAACCAGAACAACACAAACTGAAAATCCCAAATACAGGAAATACCACAAAACTGAACAGGAAAACCTAGCCCAGCATTTCCTACTATTTTCTGTTATGTGAGCAGGCAAAACACCCAGCAGGAGGTTCTGCACAAGGAAGGGGGTGACCCTCTACCTAAAATAGAGAAAATAAAGGCTGGAAGATGCTAAACAGCAATGACAGTGAGAAAGGAAGGTGTGCATTCAATCCACATCCTTTCTGTTTAAACAGCTATTTAATAATTTTGCTTTACTGGTACACATAGCAGTTTAAAACCCCTTTGATCTTTATAGCTTGAATAACAGCCTTCCTCTCTTTTTTATTTTCAACATTTTATCTGCATTTCATAAATGAGCCCCATACAAAGTTAAGACACTTCAGTGTTACATTTTTCTGTGTCTCTCCCCATAAGAGGAACACTGAGGGAGTCTGGAACATAAAAGTGCCTTAGGTAAAAGTCTGTGGTGGTCTTTGAGGGAGTCCTAGGATGAGGGAAGAGATGAGAATCTTGACTCCATGTTTCAAAAAGCTGATTTATTATTTTATTATATATTATATTAAAAGAAAATTATATACTAAAATTATACTAAAAGAATAGAAGATTTCATCAGAAGGCTGGAAAGGAATAGAATGAGAATAAAATCTTGTGACTGCCCAGAGTCCAAGACAGCTGGGCTGTGATTGGACATTAATTAAAAACAACCACATGAGACCAATCAAAGCTGCACCTGCTGCATTACACAGCAGCAGATAATTATTATTTACATTTCGTTTCTGAGGAGAAAAGATCCAGCAAAAGGATTTTTCATAAAATTTATCCGTGACAACGAAGAGCTCTTGATTTGTGAGCATCCTACATAGGGTGTATCTGTGAACACCCCTAAAGCCAGTGAGGGTGGGAAAAGCAATGCAAAAATAAAGAAAGAGATTTTTACTGACCTGCTGCTTCTCTGCAGGGCGACTCTGGAGGGCCCCTGGTGTGTCTGAAGGACGAGCGGATGCACCTGATCGGGATCATCAGCTGGGGCATCGGCTGTGGCCGCAGAGACGTTCCCGGCGTTTACACAAAAGTGATTCGTTATCTTGGCTGGATTCAGGACACCACGAAACTCTGAGAGAGGAAAATGAACCTTTCCAGTCCTGTGACCATGCCCTCAAAATTTCCTTCTTTAAATGTGCTGACAGGGCTTCCTGTTTGTCCAATACTTACAACTCCTAGTACAATAGGAAGACAAACTGCAATGTGTAGGAAGGGCATGTTCTCATAATAATCTCCCTATTACAGGTTATTAGAAGTTAATCACTCTTTTCCCCAACATCACCAAACTTTCACTGTGCATCAAATCACAGAAGTACAATAAAAAATTAATTCTGGCCCATGCCCTCAAAACTTCCTTCTGGGTGCCTTAAATGTGCTGACAGGGCTTCCTGTTTGTCCAATACTTACAACTCCTAGGACAATAGGAAGACAAACTGCAGTGTGTAATACTCTCCCTATTACAGGTTATTAGAAGCTAATCACCCTTTTCCCCACCATCACCAAACCTTCACCTTGCATCAAATCACAGAAGTACAATAAAAAATTAATTCTGGCCCTGAGTGAATAAACCAAGAGAGATCATGCATCTCTTCAGCAATATATTGTTTTAGGAATGGGTGTGAACTGAAGGGGACATTTAATTTCCTAAAAACTTCATCTCCCTCCTTACTTGGCTGTACAATTGGAAGCCATTGAGCTCTGTCCTTGTACCATTAGGCTTTGCCAATTTAAGCTGGTTTCAATAGAAGCTGGTTCCCAATAGAAAGAACAAAAGCTGTAGGCATGGGCTGCTTATTTCCAGATTAAAACACTACTTACTTCTTCAGTTTGGAACCAGTTAACTAACTGAATTTAAGCTTTAACTCTCTGAGCAAATTCAGGTTGGATTAATTATTAGGACATTTTATTCTTTAACTTGGTTTTGCTCCTGGTAATGGAATAGATAAAAATTTTAATACTGGCTTGATCTGCCACAGAATCAATGCATATTTTTTGACTATTAAATTTCTATGCATTATCGTGTGATATGAAGTAAAAGCTCTCCCTTCTGTGCAGCAGGTCAAAACAAAGGACAGGTGTATTGGAAGCTGTTTTAAGTTCCTGCTGGATTTACATCCACAAGTAAAGATATCACAAGGCTGCCTTTGTCCTTTAACAGAAAACAGGACAGGTACAACAGAGTCACCATGAACCAGAATCAGTAATCAGCAATTTCCTTGTAATAACGCAAGGAAATAATGCTGATTACTGCAGCTGCCACATGCTGCTGAGTGCCATCTATGCACACCTAAGAGTGAAGCCTCTCTGAGAGCTTTTGTCTCATTGTTTTGTAAAGAAAATAAAGGTGTAACTACCATTTTACAAAAGGAAAACATTGTATTGAGGGTACAGAATGAATTTAGTTTTATCATCAATCAGTAACTCAGAAATCCCTGAGCTGGTTTCCATCTTTGCATCAGCTTTCCCACTTCTGACGGAGTTTTTCTCCCTACCTGTCCTCTTCCAGCACACAGCAGCTCCATCTTGAGCCAGGATCCAAGAATAACCTCTGCCATCTGCCTGTGCAGCTGACATGGTCATACCCTGTTGTTTCAGAACCTTAGTTTGACATCTTTTGTAAATGAGCTGCACCTCATGCTTCCCCTCCAGAATGTCCAATTTATGTCATTGAATTTCTCCATTTCCCCTTCCTGCCCTGTTTCATCTCCCACAGGAACTTGCAGCCATCTCAGGCTGCTGTGTCATAAGAACCTGATGCCCTAATGTATATAAAAACCTTTCAATATCTCAAGTATGAATCACTTCAGCAGTAAATAAAAGATCCTTTAAAAATCAAAGCTACAAAGCCAAAGGACAGTATCAAGGAGCAGGAAGGTGGTGAGGTATTTAATTGTCTTCATAATCAAAGCACTGCCCTTAGCATGCTGCCAACACAGTAAACAGAAATGGTTCAGCTGCTTTCCTAAAGACATTTTCACTTGAGGCTCTAGGAAATGCTCAGCACTCCTTTTGGGAAACACAAAGAAAAATCACCAATAAATAAATTAGTTTTAGATTTTCAGACAGTGACTTAGTGCCAGGTTTACAATGCCAACTGCATAAATTTATCTCCCTAAGGAGATAAATTAATATAACTGCATACATTTATCTCCTTAAGGCACCCGCTATACACAATCAAATTGCCATCATTTACATTCCTCCTCAAATACCACCTTTATTTCTTATAAAGCCTGCACAAACCACTCTGACACAGATGACATGTAAAAATTCATTTTATTGGTGTCATTGTTGAAGGTTTTGCTTGCACTGAACATGCTCAGCAGTACCAGCACCTCAGCAGAATGTGCCTGCTATGGAACCCTGCCCAGGAACCAGCAATGCCACAAGCCAGGTAACACTCGTGAGGTGTCACCACATGCAAGGTGCAATGAATGCTCTCCCTCATCCAGGGTTGTAGTAAACCCCTCAAGTTTAGCCAGGGCCCCTTGGAGAATAGAATGCTGACACAGCAGCAAAGAAGTTTCCTGTCTCCAGGGACATCCGCCTTGTACCTTATCCCTATAGCCATGTAAGGCAATATTGTGTTAAACCCTACCATTGGTCACTTATAGTCACCCTAACACCTTTGCCATTGGTCAGGATTGGATCCAGGCCAAGGGTATAAAAGTAGCATACTGTACCCCTGCTAACTGGGAAGAAGAAGAGCTGAGACCCTTCACAGACCCCTACAATAAAGCCATACTCGTGGAACAGCCAGCGCCTTCTGCTTCTCCTCTCTCTACCGTCTGCTGGAGCCTTAGGCCAAGGGAGAAGCTACCTAGCAAGCAAAGCTGAAATCACAAGAGCTGCCTGATCACTAAGAGCTGAATATCTCCCTGCTTGCTAGGGGCTGACCCGCGGCCTTGGTCTGAGAGCGAGCTGGCCTCTGGCACCCAGTGCCCTTGGGGACTGAGCTCTGGAGCTGGAACAGCTTGCATAAGATACGACCAAGCAAAGCTCATTTACAGGGTCACCCTGTTCTGCCCACAAACATGAACTGGACTCCACTGCCACACGTGTGCAGCAGCTCAGTGCAAGTTCTGCTACCAAGGGAAAACACATTGGCATGTAGTGGCCACAGAGCTGTTACAGACAACAAAACAGTGCAGGTGCCTCTCATTTCCTATTTCTGAGTACACAGGGATGGACACAGGCTGGGATGGGCAGAGACAGCAACAGCTCCTGAGGAAGAGACGATCCCAGTGGGAAATCTGGCGTAGCCTGGAATCCATCTGCACAGCACCTGGCTGGTGCAGAAGCTGAAATGAGGTAGGACAGGAGGAACACTACAAAGGTACCAAAGGAGGACTCAGTGAGCAGGAAATCAGCACTATCACCATCGTTTGCAATAGGAAAGGAGAGGCAAAAAGAGCTTCCAACAAGTTACTAAGACAGGGGTTATCTTCATGTGGGCACAGCCTGAAATTCCATCAGTACTGTCCCCACAGAAGTTCCCCTGTCTGTCTCTTCTGATTCCCCAAATGAGCTAGGAGAATTCCCACCTTCCAACATTGATGCAATAAATTGGAGAAGCAGAATTACATGGAGATACCACTGCCCATCAGTTACAATATTTCAAGTCTGTATTCAGAGACTCAAGATCCTTGATCAGGATGCCATATGAAATACCCAGAGAACAAATGCAATTCTTCCTTTCTTCTCTTTGTGGCACCATTCCCAGTCTCAGGCTTCTCAACTTCCCATCCTGGGCAGAACAATCTTCCAGTTTCTTCCAGTGCTTTTGAGGCAGAACAGCTAGAAGTTCTCCCTGCTGTATGAGCTACACAGCTCTACCCCTAACCCAGTGACACAGGAATGGAAATGCTGGATCATCACATTGAAGTTTGTGGAAATTCAACTTCGTAGCATGTACAACAGGATAAAAGCCAAACAAAATACAAGAGGAGCTACAAAAGGCCAATAAATCCCTAGAATTTCTTCTAAGACAGCAAAATGAAGGTGATACAAGCTTACATAGCTGACTTGCTAATCCTAAGGGACCTGAGCAACTCTCCCATCTAATATTGTTCCAAAAAACTTCAGACTCAGGGTAGGGATGAGGTGGTTTCAGGTCAATCTTACTTATCCCTGCTTTCCAGCACTCTGAGCACTTTCCTGCTTATGCTACTACAGACAAGGGAGCAACCCTAAAGAGATGGATGGGATAGGAGGCTGCATCCAACAGCCAGGGACAGGGGAGGAGGAAAAGTGCTCTCCTTGCTCTCAGGAGGAGAAGGGAAGCAGGAGAAGTGCTCTCCTTGCTCTCAGGAGGAAAAGGGAAGCAGGAAAAGTGCTCTCCTTGCTCTCAGGAGGAAAAGGGAAGCAGGAAAAGTGCTCTCCTTGCTCTCAGGACAGGGGAAGCAGGAAAAGTGCTCTCCTTGCTCTCAGGAGGAAAAGGGAAGCAGGAAAAGTGCTCTCCTTGCTCTCAGGAGGAGAAGGGAAGCAGGAAAAGTGCTCTCCTTGCTCTCAGGACAGGGGAAGCAGGAAAAGTGCTCTCCCTGCTCTCAGGAGCCTCTAGGTTCGGACTTGGAACTTGCCAGCCTTGGTCATGTATTTTATCCCCTTGAAGGGCTTGTATTTCTCCCCATACATGTCCAGGCGATTCACCTTCAGTCCTAGAGGCAAACAAACACAGCATCAGACAGACTGGCAGCCACAAACAAAGCTGACAGGCCTTGGGGATAAAGGGACAAAGATCATACTGGTGGTGCAGAAAGAACAGGGAAAGTTTTAGCAAGCAGTGACAGAATGGAGAAGAACTGACAACTGCTAATTGTGAGAATCATTCTTTACAAACACATCCATACCCTTAATTTCTTTAGAGGTCTGTAAGGAAATGCAGCTAAGTTGTTTCACAGACCACTACAAAGAACAAATCCATATATCTGTAGTCAAAGCAACTTTTTTGCTTGAAGAACATGTTTCAGGTTGAACATACTTCAGAAGGTTTGAAAAATTACTTCAGCTACATGCAGAATGAGCACAGCAGAGAACACTGCACTTCTTTACCTCAGTCACTTACCAGATATAGCCAGCTGCTGAATTTTAAACTGCAGGTTAATGGTGGGGTTTTCATCTGGCTTTGATGTCCCAGCTTGCAGGCTCACGCTCCCCTTCAGACTTGGCAGCTTCTGGGGGTTGATTTTCCCAACATCCCATGAGAGTAACTTGAAGGAGCAGAAAATGCAGCAGTGAAACTCAAATGCTGCACCTTGTAAAGAAGAGTCCCCTTCCAATGACAGCTTTTAACGTTTCTCTATGAAAAATGTCTTTTTCTTAGTATCTTACCTTTCATATTGGGCAGACACAGGATTAAGGAGGGGATACCTCACTCCAAACTTTTTTTCTCCTTCTCTTTCCATGAGGCTCCCCAAAAGTCTACTATAAATGCTATTTCTACTAATTGCAGAGTGTAAACTCATCAGATTTATGTTTGCAAGAAGAAAAAAAAAAGTTCAAACAACAAAACCAGAACACCCCAAACCAAACCCAAACCATTGATCAACCCTCAGTGTTTGCAGAAGACCAACATGCAGCACTGGGCATGACCAGATAAGTTTGTAAGGCATCCACCAGATTGATTTCCCATTATACAAGATCTGTGCTTGGATTTTCTTCACACACCAAGCAGCCAGAACTAAAATTCAGACACCAAGGTATTTGCTCTGGGGATTAAGAAAACCCTAGTATGCAGGGTTTCCTTAATCCCCAGATTATTCAGAATTTATTCAGAAAACTTTTTCTGAGAACTTATTCACAAAAAGTTCTCACCCCAACACACTGCCTTCAGCAAAGCCGTGTTCATGGAATTAAGCATCAACAGGTTGACTGCATTTTCTGATAGATAAGAAAGAATTTTTTTAAAAATAATATTTAATTTCTTTCCTCTTACCTTTGTAACTGGATCAAAGGCATGTGTTCCCTGGGAGGGTGTGAGGGTCATATTTAAGACACTTTTTGGCATCTGGCTGGTGACCATCACCCCCTCTACAGTTTTCCCCATGGTCTGCTTTGGCCCCACTGTGATCTCGAAGCGTCCCAGGGAGCTGCTGTCACGAAAGCTGATGTTGTGCTTGACATAGACAGGAATTGCCACAAGGCTGAATAAAGAAACAAACAGAAAGTCCTTGTCAATCTCTTGGCTTCAGATTTGCTTAAAAGAGAAGGAAATCCTGCACTTGTATGAGAATGGAATCCTGACTTTGCTCCTTTCTCATGTCTTAATTGCACTTTTTGTAATCAAGCTTGTGGTGTCCTGTTTGATCAGAAAAGGGAACTACAGCCAATAAAAGAGGAAGTGTGACCAAAAGAAATGGTTTTACACGTCACAGCCACGTTGGCAAGTACCACCACCTGAACTTCATTTTTGTGCTTTTGGTTGCATTTGCCACTCTTTTTCACCTACTAAAGACAAATCTGACAAAGATCTAGCAAAATTCTTTAGCAACTGTAACCCCAAATAGTACTTGGCAAGCTGCTTCTAGAAAAGAGTGCAAACTTGGGCAAGAACTTGTGGTTCCATTGGGAGAGATGTCACAAACCTAACAGGAGCACCAAACTATCTTGTTTTATTCTAAAAAGTTAATTTAAACATATGAAATCAACACTGTCTAATTATTTTACTTTCTAGCTTGTTTATCTGCTAGCAGTCTTTGAAAAATGCTGGCTGGCCAGAAAGAAATTACAGAATCACAAGGAGAAAAAATGTAATTTTAAAAAAAGAAAACACAAATCACCATGCACCTCTACTTCCTTTGGCTCAATGTGCCACCTCAGCTTTAAAAGTTCCTTTTTTAATCCTCTTCCTAGCCAGAAGGATCCAAATTTCCTAACTCACAGCACCAGACTCATCACCTACTTCTGAGCACTGACATGGTAGGAGAGCAGGCGGAAATTGCCGTCAGGGGGGATGAAGGAGAGGATTCTCTCTGACTCCCAGCGCTTGAAACGCACACAGGGGTGAAAGCTGACATCATCCAGGAGCCGGGGGTTCTGGAACAGAAATCACAAAGTTTGTGAGGGCAGCACAGCTTAAAATGACCTAAAATGACTTAAAATGACCTCCCCTTCTTAGCAATCTTTTGTCCATGAAGGGCCTAGCATTTGACACACTCTTGACCACCTGAAGTTGTCTGATGCTGTTATATCCATGTAAAAGCAGCACTCAATAATCTCTATCCTTTTCTAGGATATTTTTAATCCTATTTTAGAAAACTGAGTGATGTCACATAATTACATTGGTGCATACTCATAGAAGAGGTGGCTCTTCAGGATATCTGCTTTAAGCACCACTGTATCTCAAAAACTTACTCACAGCACCCATCACAAACAAATCATCTGAAAAAGCCTTTTTGGGCTCCAAATTGCTGAAGTTCCTGATGATTTCCCATTGTCATTTCTTTCTCTGTTCATCCAGCACACCCTTGTTCTGATGTACATCACCACAAGATCACAATCTTAGCAGCAGGGAAATCTTAGGGCTTAAGATTAGGGCTTAGCAGCACAATCTCAGGGCTGGGAAATCCCTCTCAAAATTCTTAAGTGAAGATACATCCCTGAGCTTTACCATAAAGGACAGGGTAAGGTCTGGCATCCCAGTCAGCTTGACACAAGCATCAATCACTCCTTGGATTTCAGCTGTAATAGTGGAACCTGGAACAATAAGGAAAACACAGCTGGGTTTGTGAAGCTGATCAAAAACATCCCAAAGTGTAAAAACTATGAGTGAAAAGGAAGGAAATGTATTTTCTTAATGAAGCCTGCTCAACATTTGTATCATTCCCCATGACTCCTCTTAGAAGATTCATTCAGAAAGATCATGGACACCAACAATGTCCATTTCAATGGCCAATGACAACAGCTCCCAGCTGTAACAAGACTAAGAAGCACAAACACTAAAGATAAAGTGCTGTGCACAGTTTTTACTCATCTTCTATTTTCCCAATACAGAATTGCTTATGAGACCTCAAGAATGAAAACCCTGGTGCCTCTGTAAGATTTTTGACTGAATAGCACACACAATTTAGCATCATTCCAGAGCAAAAATAGGAGCAGAGCTTCCCACACTTGGATGAAGGTGCACCTATTTCAAAACCTAACTCTCTCTTCAGCCACTAGGAATTCTTAACCAGGAGCAGGTTCCATACCTGATTTGTCAATGATTGCATCAATCTCCTCAACCACATCAAAATAGGCCTCATTGTTGGTGTATTTGACACCAGTACGTCTCCAGGGCACCACTGAGAGCTGTCCAGTGGGAAGCTGGTCACCCACATTTGTGCTTCCTGGAAAAAGAAAGGGAATCAACACCCCCAGAATTAGGCAATGCTGCAGAGCAAGTCCCTGGCTTTGTTGAGCTTAATTGTAATTAATCCCCAAAAACCTCTGTTTTTTTTTGTAGGAAATTACTCTTCCATTTACTCTCCAGACTCCCAGTACTCCAAAAATTTACATCTCTCTTACACCCAGCTCTAAAATAGATCACAGTAATGCATGGGAAAATGTCTGCACATGGGGATGGGTAAACTCACATGAAAGTAACTCATCCTAGAAGTCATGTCATGTCTAACTGAAAATGTAATCTGACTTTTTAGGTTAAAATACCCCAAATCAGACCAAAACCAAAGTGCAGCTGGTGCTGAAATTGGAAGGAGCCTCAAAGCAAAGCACTAACACATGACTCCCTAAACACACCTGTGCTGCATGAATAAATTTTCTTCTCCCATGTCCTAATTACGCAGGAATATTTCCACCTGGAGCCCCCAGTTTCTCTTCTTCTTGTTTCCCTGTACCTGTGATGGTGTTGACGACTGTTCTCAGAATAGTGGGAGGTTTTATCAGCTCCTTCAGAATATTGGACTCTGTTGCCAATGGAAAACCATTGTCCAGCATCTCCTCCAGCACCTCATAAACCACCACAACATTGTCCTTGATTATCACCTCTGAACAGACACCAAAATAATCCTGTGCAAAAGAAAGGATTATTCAATGATCTCTGAAAGAGAATCTTAGTGAACATTAGTGAACACAGGAATAAATCAAGTCTCTTCTTGCAAAAAACCACTGAAACTCCCTGTATTACTACAAGCACAGCAGACACACACAACTCTGAGCACACCTTGGCCACTGCTCCAGTGAGGTGGCAAATTCCCCCATCAGCTGTCCCAACTAATTCAGCAATTTTTAAAATTGAACATTTAATTTACTTACTGTCTTATTCTATGTGAATTTCAAGCATCTTCCAGGAGAGAGCAAGTGCACAAACACAAACCTGAGCTTCTAGTTACAGCAATTAAATGAGATTCTGCATAAAGAATGAATATATTTATGCTGTGACAGTAAAGAAATTCTAATTCTGCATTACAAACACTCGTTTTCAGACATACTAAATTTTAATATAATTTTTTTACGAGGGTATGAGTGACAACACACTCATACCCTCATAAAAAAAAAGACCAAAGGGTCTGACACGATCCACTGCTGGCTTAAATGGCCAATCCACTTCTGAAAGTCAGAGAAAAATAAGTCAGCACACAGTCTGAGCTACAGGTTCTGACTGACATCTTGGAAGCAGAAGCTCCCATGACACTCGTTTGGCCAAGCACACACATTTCCTGCATGCTGGCAACACGCTGGTCACAAGACATTTCAAAGGCAGACAACACAGCCCTGTTGTTGGCAGGAGGAAGAACAGACAGACATCTTTGCTGTTTTCCTAAACTGATCAGGAGATGTGTCAACCATGGCACAGAGGGAATGCAGCTCCTCTGGGGCAACTCCTGCAATTCACTGCTTTAGGAAGCTATTAAGAAGCATTGCTAGGTGTAAACGCACAGGTAGGTTGTCGCTAATTGATTAAAAAACAAAAGCTCCTTATGAGAACAAGGCCAGCTTGGTATTAGTTCACACTTCCCAGAGCACACAAGGCTGCAAAATGGAAATACTGATTTATGATTTATGGGCACAGGTAAATCCCGAATCCATCCTGGGCAGTAAATTCCCAACTACTCCCTAGTAATTCCTAGGCAGTAAATTCCCAACTACAGCAAGCCTGTCCACATCCTCACAAACGCAGGATGAAAATTACATTATAAGAAACAAAAAAAACCCTAAGAGGTGCAAACCAGAGGGGTTCATTGCCGAGGCTCCCGAGGGTCCCACAGCCCTCGGCCATACCTGGAAGGTGTCCACGACTCGGTGCAGGAATTCGATGACGAAGAGCGGCGGCACCTCGCTCTGGATGACGGCCACGAAGAAGATCTTGTGCCGGTAGACGCTGAGGAGGTAATGGTGAGGCGTGGGGATCACCGGCGGCACGTTCTCCGCCTCCGAGGCCCGCTCTTGCGCCTCAAAGAAATAATCACAGACGGAGCGGCTAACCACGCTCTTCCAGTGCTTCTCCAGGAAGATGTCCCCCGAGGCGTTGATGAGGAACAGGCTGTGGATCATGGTTGCTGCGGGGCCGAGCCGGGCCGGGCCGGGCCGGAGCGAAACCCCTCAGAGCGCTTCTCACACAGGCCCCGCCCCCGGCAGGCGCCCCACCCACCAGGGGGCGGGGCTTCCAGCAGCGAGCGCTGCTATTGGACGCCATAGGCCGATGAGGCGCACGGCTCGTGACAGGACGCAGCTCCCGCTCCGTGACAATCCCGGGGATGTCGGCGGGTACAGATCGCGCCCGTCTCTGCGTCCCATGTCTCTGTCCGGCCACCGATTCCGTGTCCCGTCCCGTTACACACCTGACAAGGCAGGGAGCATCGCGGCTCCCTCAGGCCCGGAGCTACGCAGGGCCGCCTCCGCTAGGCGGCGCCGTCGCAACCTGAGGATTCCCCTCACGGAGGGCGCTGCGCGCTCCCCCGGCTTCGGCCGGGTGTTCGCCTGCCACTCATGCTCCTCATTCGGTCTCTTTTCTAGAGGGGAACTGAACTACAGTCCATGAAATGAGGAAATAACCCGGCTTTTGCAGGGAGGGACAGCTAGGGAAACGTTTTGCCCCTCCATTATTTTGCTGGTTCGTTCAACACGGAGTAACAGACCAGAAATAATTCAGCTGGCGTGAAAAAGTTGTGATGCCAAATTTACCGAAATTCTCTAGCAAATTATTCCTTTGCATAACTAGAACTAGTGTTTCATGTTCATATAGCAGATCCCTGGACTTCTGAGTAAAACATGCCATGACAAATAACTTTCCTACTACACTGCTGGAAATATACAAAAACAGTGGAAAAGTAGTCCTTTGTATCCTATTAAATGAAGTATCTGAGCACATAGTCTTTCTGACATGGGAGCCTTTTCTATATGGGAGCCTCTTCTGTATGGGAGGAAGGTCGGACTGTTGCCCCAGCATGAAGAGGCTGAAATCTGAGATTTCAGACCCAACTGTGATTCAGGATTGTGGGTGTGAAAAACGCCAATCACTTGTTTTTAAAATTGTAAAAGTTTAAGAGTAACAAAATGGTTATAAAAATAGTAATAGAGTAATAATAATTTGGACGATTTGAATTAAGACAGTATGAGACAATAGCAACAAAGAGTTATGGATGTCCAGGTACCTTTTTTTGGGCAGCATAAGCCTGAAAAAGGACCCACGTTAACAGAGGATTGACCCTTAAAAGCAATAACCTGTTGCATATTCATACACCTCATACATGATGCATAAATTCCATTCAAACACAGGATTCTGTCTGGTCAGTATCAACTGATTCCTCTGAATCCTGATGGTGTCTTCATGGCTGTGCGAGGTGGGAAGAAGTTAATTTCTCCTGGTAATGGAGCAATAAATTCTCTTTCTCTGAAAGATTTAGGTGTCCTGTAACTGCTATCTCAGTGCGAGTCCTTTCTTTAGAAAACAAAGCATCCTACAGAGCATAGTTTCTATTTTAACATTTTGTTACAACCCAAAACTATATTTAACATACTAGTTAAGAAACTTAACACAGCATTACTTTCTAACACAACACATATAATATTCACTGTAATATTTGCGAAAACCCAATCATAAAATACGCATTTTTCACAGCGGGCAAATCTTTTAAGCGGGCCGATCCGCCTCGCCTCACGTCACCTCACGGCCGGGCCGCTCCCCTCATGCCCCGCCCCGCCCCGCGCGCTCCCGGCCTGGCCCCGCCTCCCCCGCCCTCAGCGGCGCAGCCGCGGCCCCGCAGCGCCCCCTGGCGGCCGCCCGCGCCCCGCCGCGCTGTTCCGTGGCCTCGGCACCCCCCTCCCCCCGCGGGCTGTTCCACCTCGCGCCCCCCCGCCCCCCGCCGCAGCGCGCCGGGCCCAAGATGGCCGCCGTGTCAGTTTCGGGCTTCGCTGCCGTCCGGCCTTCACCTCCCGGGACCCGGCGCTCGCGGCCCTCGGTAAGTAACGCCGGCGGAGCCGCGCCGCCTCGGCTGGTTGATGCCGAGGAAGTCGGGGACAGGCGGTTGGCGAGCTCCGTGGCCTGGGGAAGGGGAAGGCCCAGTTGGGCGCTCCAGGCTCGCGGCCTGTTCCGGCCCCGCCGCCGCTCTGCGCCAGGCCCGGCCCCGCCGTCCGCTCCCGCGGCGCTCGCCAGGCCCACGCCTCGGGGAGGTGGCGGCCGCGGCGCGGCACGGCCGAGGCGGGCGAAGCGGACGGGGCTCCGCGAGCTGAGCTCCGATCAGTGTCTGGCGCGGGAGAGCGCGGCTGAGGCGGGCGCGGGCCTGGCCGTAGCCGTGCGAGGAGCCGGCCGGGCCGCGCTGCCCGTGCCCGGGAGGACGGAGAGCTGCGTGGGGCCCGGCCGGCTGCCGCGGCCTGCGCCCCGCTTTTCCCCAGTTCCCCGGTGCGAGGCTCTGTGCTGAGGCAGTGCGCTGCTTGGGGCGCCTGGCGCGGGACTACCCGCGGTAGGGATGGGGACGAGCGGTAGCAGGTGCAGGGGTCGCTTGTCACCCAGAGCCCGGCGAGCCCGTGACCCACCGGCGCTGGGACCGTCCCGGTGTCGCCCCGGCCTGGCCGGACGGTTGCATAACGCACGGAGCTGGGCCGGGGACAGGGCACGGAATCCTTCGGGGCTCGGGATGCAGGGGCTGGGCGGGAGCGCATCGCTGCTCTGCGAGCAGGGCAGGTGCCGAGGACCGCGTTTCGTTGTCCGCAGAATAAAAGAACTCAGTGCATCTTTTCTGCTTTAAGCAGTCGTTCAGAGTGTTTCCAGTGCTGGCCATGTGGAGCTCTGCTGTTGAGTCTGATGTCTGTATGCAAATGTGTTCCGTGTGTTGATAAATTCT
Source organism: Zonotrichia albicollis (assembly GCF_047830755.1). Lineage (NCBI taxonomy): Eukaryota > Metazoa > Chordata > Aves > Passeriformes > Passerellidae > Zonotrichia > Zonotrichia albicollis. The sequence goes on along the minus strand of NC_133844.1, from coordinate 7,378,681 downwards.
TCAGTACTTACTAGAAAGCAGAACACGATAACTGTGTTGTCAACTTCGCTCTTGTGTAAAAGTTCCCTTGTAGAAAATCATTATTTCTTGTGATAAACACTTTACAGATCCTTCTTGGTTAGTGTACTCTTGAAGTAGAACTTCAGCACAACAGTTATCACACCCAGAAAAAGCTATTTTAAAGATAACTGACTGAAGTCTCTAAAGTAGAGCCTCACACCCTTTCACCAGCATCATTAATTAGCAGTGCCATAAGCATTCCTTTTATTCTATGGTCACCTGTTACTTTGTCCTCAGGTGTTTTCTGTGGGCCTCATCAATACTGAAAATTAAGTTGTATTTTTTCTGTGCCCTCTATAAGTAGAGCATTTAATTGCAATCTCCACCTGTGTTTCTTCACTTTTTTCCTTTATGGAACAACTGTCATAGCTTTTCTTCACAGATGGGAAACCCATGATTACACTCCTGAAAGTGCTCTGAAACTTTCTTGCTGTTTGCTCAAGAGTTAGTTATTCCTTTTTTCTGTCAAAATTTCAGGCAGTGTAAAAATTAAGAGAGCTGCTGCTCTTTCAAGGTGTTTGTTGTGGTTTTCTTTTTCCCTCCAAATATTAATTTATGTTGTGCTCAGCAGCGATAGACTAATAGATCAAAATGGAAAGGACATTTTTCTCTAGGTTGCATGGGGTAATTTTAGTGCTAAAGTGTGCTTTTATTAGTGGTGATGATAAAATCTGAAGTATTGCTTCAGTATTTCAGAAATGTAGTGGCTTAAAACTCTGCTATGTGTATGCTACTTTTTTTTATTTTCTTCAAAACTGTTTTTTTTTTAATGTATCTCTTGTTTTCTTCTAGGCCTAACATTAGAGCTCTTTTGGTTGTGAGACCAGAAGCTCAGGTGAGAGAATGCTGAAATCTTCATATATTTCTGTAAAGCTGGTATGGGATTTATTTGAAAGAGTATGGAAGTTTCTAATTGTTTTGTTTTCTTCTTTTCAGTGTGAAAACAAAGAATGTTTGAGAAAGGAGGATTAACTCAGAACAGCAAACGTGTATGCTATGGTTAGGTGGTTCCCATCCTTCGAGGATCTGTTTTCTCATCATTTGAAGCTCCTTCAGCACCAGGATAAGGGATAACGACTCTATGGATATACAGAATCCTTCACCATGGTGAAACTCGCCAACCCCCTGTACACAGAGTGGATTTTGGAGGCAATCAAAAAGGTAAAGAAGCAAAAACAGCGACCTTCAGAGGAGAGGATTTGCAATGCGGTGTCATCTTCGCACGGTTTGGACCGCAAGACTGTTCTGGAGCAGTTGGAGTTGAGTGTTAAAGATGGAACTATTTTAAAAGTCTCCAACAAGGGGCTCAACTCCTACAAGGATCCTGATAATCCTGGCAGGATAGCACTTCCCAAGCCTCGCAACCATGGCAAGTTGGATGGCAAACCAAATGTGGACTGGAATAAACTCATCAAACGGGCAATTGAGGGCTTGGCTGAGTGCGGTGGCTCATCCTTGAAGAACATTGAGCGCTTTCTGAAGGGTCAGAAAGATGTGGCTGCGTTGTTTGGGGGCAGTGCTGCCTCCATTTTTCACCAGCAATTACGATTAGCTGTCAAACGTGCTGTTGGCCATGGCAGGCTCCTTAAGGATGGACCTCTGTACCAGCTCAACACTAAAGCAACCACTAATGCTGACGGGAAGGAGAGCTTTGAGTCTCTTTCCTGTCTCCCTCCAGTGTGTCTCCTTCCCCACGAAAAGGACAAGGTAAGGAAGAGTTTTTGTGCAGTTGTTTTCTTGTGGTCGATGGAATGTGTCAATACAGAGCTGCAGTTTGAAGTTCTGATTTGATCTTGAATCGGGTGTGTTGGAAGTTATTGCTGTGTATTCAGGATCCCATTGTAGCCAGTTTTCTAAACATGAGAGGGAATGGACTGTAATTCGTAGTTTGGATCAGAAAATTGCAGATGGGCTACTGTGGGGAATTTACAATTTACAATACTGTGGGAAATTGCAATTTGCAATATTTACAGAACGGTGGGAAATTGCAATTTACAATATTCACAATACTATGGGAAATTTACAATTTGCAATATTTACAGAACTGTGGGAAATTGCAATTTACAATATTCACAATACTATGGGAAATTTACAATTTACAATGTTTACACAATTGTGGAAAACTTACAATTTACAATATTTACACTATTATGGGAAATTTGCAATATTCACAGTACTGTGGGAAATTTCCAATTTGCAATATTTACACTATTGTGGGAAATTGCAATTTACAATATTTACACTATTGTGGGAAATTTCCAATTTGCAATATTCACAGTACTGTGGGAAATTTCCAATTTGCAATATTTACACTATTGTGGGAAATTTCCAATTTGCAATATTTACACTACTGTGGGAAATTTCCAATTTGCAATATTCACAGTACTGTGGGAAACTGCAATTTACAATATTTACACTATTATTGTAAATTTGCAATTTACGATTTTGGTGGAAACCCTGCTTGGCAGCAACTGAAACATCAGTGAGTTATCCAAAATATTCTCATCCTACAACACACAGCTCCTAGGAGAAGAATTAACAGGATCTCAGCCAAAGCCAGGACAATGTTCAGTAGTTAATATAATATTCCTACAATGCAATAATTACTTGGAGAGACTTGTACAACACAATAATATTTAATATTGTTGAAGAGCAAGGAGCTCTTTTATGCTACACCATCATGAGGAACTTAAGACCTGCAACTTACTACAGCTTAAGGATGGATTCCTTAAAGATAGCTTGCTCTGCTTTTATTTTGTATTGTTACAGAAAAAATCTTTGTAAAAACATTATTATTAAAAAAAAACAGCAATAAAATATCAGCTAACTGAAGGAGAAATGGAAATAATTGTTCTGTGTGTTAGAAGTTCCCAAAGTATCTGAAATTTGATCTCAGGACAGAGCAGGACTGTTTATTCCTCAATTAGAAGGAAAATACAGGTGGTATATTTGGTATCCATTTGTACTGTCCTTGAAACTGCCTTTTATGTCAGTTTAAAGTGACAATAGTCCAGATCTTTGTGTTATCCTGCAGTACAGGTGAGAGTTTAAACCAAAATTCTGGAAGTTCTTCCTAAAAATAATAAAATGAGAGGAACTTCTGTGGCTGAAAAGTAGGAGTGATATTTAAATCAGATTCCCTTTTGGTGTGTGTATTTGTCTATTTGCTAGTTTTGTGTTGCTGTTTATATATTTTGGTGCTTATAAATCAGTTTAACTGTGAATTATTTTACATGCAGGCCTTGCTTCCTCCCAATAGTAGTTCTAAATCCCAACTCACCTGAATCCAAACTTTTTGTATCTTTTTAGAACCTTCCTATGTGAGGGCATCATAATTGTTTAGAAGGCCTTTAAGCATGCAATAACCATTGCTATATTGTGCCTGTTTAAAGTTAGTAATTGTTAATTCCTTGTCTTCAATGAAACAACTGCCCAATTACTGTAAAGGGGTTATTTTGGGGTTGATTTATGTGGGGTGGAGTACATAAATGTAATTTATGTACATTACACATGGAGAGCTCACCCATCTCTCCGAGGGCACTGCTCAGGCTCTCAGCTGGAGGAGGATTAGGATTCTCTGTCCCAGCTGCTTCTGAGCACAGAATTCTGCAGTTCTGTCTGAAAAAACCCTGTTGTTGCTAACAGATGGCCTCCATCTGTACACTGGGTCACTCTGGAAACACAAGGGTTAAAAAATGATTTGGAACTTTATTCACTCCATTAGTGAACAGGTGAAGTAGCTTGGAGTAATTGAGCAAATCTAAGGAAATCCTAAATATTATTGCCATGGACAATAGATGTTATAATGAAACTTTAGAGGCAAAACTTGTCACTTGGGAAGGCATCAGATGTTAATTATCTGTTTCAATGGGTGCTACTGTGGAGAAAGTATTTTTAACAGGATTCTCTCCATTTTGTGCTCAAGGTGGTAAAGTTTAAAAACCTGAGTAGGATTTGGTGTCAGGGTTGAGCTTGTGTGGGTGTCCTGGGTAAACCACAAGTAGCAGCCTTGGATCAGGTAGAAATCTTTAATGTGCATGAAACCCTCACTGACAGTTCCTTTTGTGTCCTCTGATGTCACATTCATGGGGCCCTGCATTCTGTTAAATCCTTATTTACATTTTCTAACTGAAGTATTTTCCGTTCTTTCAGGGATGCTGCTAATCTTGAAGTAAAGCAGTGTAAAGTATTTAAAGATAGAATAATGAGGTTTCACCAAAAATCTCATCCCCAAAGTAACTTTTTATTATTTCTTCTTATTATATATAACTTATTGTTATTTCTAGAAATCAATAAGTTTTTTGAAATTTGAAATTCCTTATTTTTTGTGACCATCTGAGAATTGTAAATGCAAGGTTTTTTGCACAGTGAGAGGAATTAAGATTTCAGCTTGCTCTTGATTCCAGTGGTGTGTTTTTCTCTTGCACCTGTGGAAATCTGTGACTTCTTAGAAATCTCTTTTCATCTAAAATAGAGTAATATCATAATCTGTGACTCCCAAGACAGCATCCTACATTTTCTCAAAACTTGTGAAGCTGTAGGTGAGAGCTCACAGGATGTAACTTTGGGGGAAGAAAACCTCAATAATTTGAACTCCTGAATCAATGTAAGCAAAGGGAGTTTCTTTATGGTGCAGAGAAGGAAATCTGAGAAATCTGAGCCTCTCCTCCCTCCCTGCCCTGAGTTTGCAGTCAGGAAGTCCTGGCATGTGATTCTGATTGTCACTAACAAATCTTGAGTGGTTTTAATCCTCTGTTAGAGAACTTGTTCGTTCTGGGAAGGTTATTTAACAATTGGCTGTCTAAGCATTTCCAATTGACGTTCTATAAGGTTTTTACCATGTGCATATCTGATAGAGAGATAATTTCATTAGTTTGAAGTCAGCCCCAGATACCATTCGCCTGATTTTTTGCATTGATTTCCAGATATCAATAATCACTGCAGAAAATTCAGCCAGTGTATAATTAATATTATATATTCATATCCAAGCTATTGGCATTTGCACTTGACTCTACTCTTGTAGCAGCATTTCAGATTTTCTCAGAGTTGTATTAATCCTTCTTCAAACTGCAGCATTTATTTTAAATGTTCTTTAATTTTTCTATTTAAATTACTCTTACATTTGTTTTAATTAGTTTCATGTTTTAGGCCTTCATTCTGCCATATAAATACACTTCTTCCTTGCAAGTGAATTGGACACAATATCCATTTACACATAAATGTTTGTGTTATGATAATAGCTTTTCTTGGGTGTATTAAAATACATTTAGCATTGTTTTCTTGAGTAAAAACAGTATTTTAAGGGGTTGCTTTATTGTTTTCCTTCACTATACAGTCTCTATTAAGAGTTGTGATTTGGTAACTTCTATAGAGGAAGGGTTAATTACCAACCCATTGCTGCTACAAATTGATATTATTTAATAGTATTTAAATTCTGCAATTTTCTCTATATACAGCAAAAAAGCCTGCACAATTTGTAAAATCACTTTGCCAATATGAAATTCATTGGTTCAGATTTTATGGAACTGAAGCATTTTCCTCTCCAGCACTGATCCAGAGGGATGGAATCCAGGCTTTGTGATGCTGTGCTCACTGAAACACATTTCCTCATGTTTAAAATCATTTTTTCCCTGTGGTGTAAGTTGTACTTTCCCTCTTTTCTGGTTCATCTGCTCTTGCCAGGAGCTCCAGCTTTTGAGGAAAACCTTTGCAAACAGAATGGGCTGTTTGAAATGAGGAGTAATGATTTGTCACTTGCTTAAAAACAGACCCACAAAAAGCATTATCTGGTGTGAATTCTCAGAAACCATCTACCATTGCTCACATTCAGGGATCTTAAAGAGCAAAGCCAAAAACAAAAGTTGGTGTGAGTGTTTGTGTTTCTTTTATGCTGATTTAAATTTTATTCCAACCACAATGACTACCAGAATTATATATGTGAAGATGGGACAGAGATAATCCTGGTGATTAGATGGCCTTAAAATATCTGTGAAATAAAGTGATTTAACATTACTGGCAAGGTGATTTAACAGTTTAACATTGGCTGAATTTTCTGCAGTGATTATTGATATCTGGAATCAATGCAAAAAAATTATGTGAATGGTATCTGGGGCTGACATTCAAACTAAAGAAATGATCTCACTATCAGATATGCACGTGGTAAAAACTGCACAGAATGTCAACTGGAAATTGTTGAATAACCTTCCCTGGTACTTCTGGCAATTGTGACATTGTGGCTGCAGATTTGATTGTGAGTTCTGAGGCTTTTCCCAAATTAAGACTACAAAGATTGGGTTCACCAAAAATGAGATTGTGAAATTACTACACACTCATTTTTCCTTAAGCACTTCTCCTTTAGGATATCACACAGAGAATCTGAGGATCTTGAGGCACATTTGGTTTCTGGAAGCCCTTTGTACAGTAACAGCCTGTGCAGGGAGGCTGGCAGGCTGGGAGACACCGTCAGTCCAATTTGTTCTGGCTCCCTCCCTCCCTGGATCTGGTGACATCACACAGGGAGATGTGCTTGCAAGCAAAACAGCAGAAGGAGTTGAATGTGTGCCAAAAATGTGCAGTATGAAACTGAGCTGCCTGTTTGCAGTCTTGTTTTCACTGATCTTTCATTGTGTGCTTGCATTTTTCCCTTGCCAGGATGTTCTTTGCTGAACAAACACGGCAGCAGAGAAATCTCTCCATACTTACACAGAAGCTTTGGGAGAGTGGCCTGATCTCCACGTTCAAAATTGTTCTAATTTAATTAATTGCTCTAAAACATTCTGAATTTTAGTAGAGCCTTCCCCCAAACTGTAGATGTTTGGGGTTTTTTTTTAATTGTGGTAAAGTGTTTGCTTGCAGCTTGCCAGGGTGGTAAATACAGGAAACATTGAAGGTGTAAAGGATGGTGTTTGATCAGGTTCTTCCAAACCTAGACAGTGTTACATGTGGGCATCCAAACTTGAAAAACTGTGGGGATGAACACAGTATGCACAAATACTGGCTAAAAAAAGAACTACTATCTTAGGTTATTGGCTGTCTATAAAACTCTTTTTGATGAAATAAATTGCTCATGCACTTCCTGGAGAGAATACATGAAATAATTTTATTTTTCCCCTGAAAAATTGCATGAGTGTTAGAGCTTTCCTTTCCAAAGGTAGAAGTTAAAAGTAATTCTGAAATCTTGGTTGCAAGAAATGGAAGCACTGATTGACCCATACACAAGGGTTTTTCCCCCAGTAAATCTGATACTGGCTGGTAGCAGCTGTGAAGGATGATCTTTGATCTGGTTCTTCCAAACCTAGAGATTGTTACATGTGGGCATCCAAATTTCAAGAACTGGGGATGAACAGAGTATGCACCAATACTGGCTAAAAAAAGAACTACTATCTTAGGGTATTGACTGTCTATAAAACTCTGATGAAATCAATTGCTTCTGGAGAAGATATATGAAATAATTTTATTTTTCCCCTGAAAAATCGCATGAGTGTTCGAGCTTTCCTTTCCAAAGGTAGAAGGTGAAAGTAATTCTGAAATCTTGATTCCAAAGAGATGGAAGCACTGATTGACCCATACACAAGGGTTTGACTCATATATAAGGGTTTTTCCCCCAGTAAACCTGATACTGGCTGGAGGCACCTGAGTGCAGTCATGAACAGCAAAAGAACAATTTTCTGCAGGAAGATTTTATTTTAGTTTTTCATAACAGTGTTAACAGTTGCCCAGTTTTTGTACTTTGGAGTACTAACCTCTATTCAGCTAGTGCTGTATTGTATATGAAAACCAGATAAAATCTTTGAGACATGATGTGTATTACATCATATTTATGTGATTTATAAACATCTGTGCCATTTTGTGTGTTTCATTTTGCTCCCTTGAGTTACCCAGTGCCCTTCCTGTCTGTTTTCCTCCCAGCCGGTTGCTGAACCAATCCCAATTTGCAGTTTCTGCCTTGGTACAAAAGAGCAAAATCGGGAGAAGAAACCTGAGGAGCTCATCTCTTGTGCTGACTGTGGCAACAGTGGTAGGTGACCATTCACAGGCCTGCTGGTTTTACCCCTTCCTTGAGACAGAAAAATGCACAGAGGGAGTGTGCATCTAGTAAGAATTTTGCTATTTAAGATAAAAAATCTAGTGTGGTCACTCCTGCCATGTGAGGAATATGTTTCTATGGCATGCAATACAGGTATAGTTCAGCTGAATCTTAGGATTCCAAAGAGGAGACAGCTGAGTTAACCTAGCACAAATAACTCATTTGGCTCCTGGAAGTTTTTAATATAGCAATGAAAACTGGTTTCACCATATTTCTCAATTCAGTTATGAAGAATTATCTTTGGGTTCTTTTTGTGTGTGAGCCTCCTGTTTGCTATCTAGGTTTGTGTTATAAGTAGGTAAGAATAGAAGCACTTAAATAGAAGCACTTAAAAATAGGAGTATCTGGATAGCCAGAATTCTGCTAATTGATTAAGCAGTCTCTACATGAGCTATCTATAGTGAATTTAGCAGTAATATTTTCTCTTTTTTCTCCAGGTCATCCGTCCTGTTTGAAGTTCTCTCCAGAGCTGACCGTGCGAGTGAAAGCCTTGCGGTGGCAATGCATCGAGTGCAAGACCTGCAGTTCCTGTAGAGACCAAGGAAAAAATGCTGTGAGTACAGTGAAATATGGATTCAGTCAAGTGGATACCAGCTTTTGTAGCTGTTATGTTAAACTACACAATAAAATTATATTAGAAGCAAATATCTGCAACTTTCATTTTACTCTTTCTGAGACCTGTGAAATGCCTTGAATTGTAGTTGAAAACTCTGTGCCTGTTCTCTGAAATAGTGGCAGATTAATGGAGGGCTTGATGCTGATGCACATATTGAGAGAGATTATGTCTTCAACAGGATAACATGCTATTTTGTGACTCCTGTGACCGTGGCTTTCACATGGAATGCTGTGATCCTCCTCTTACCAGGATGCCAAAAGGTGAGGACTTTGTGGTGAAAATCATAATTTAAGATGGAAGAGATGAGTAGGCAGGCAGTGCTTCCACTTATTTGGTCCTCTTCACTACGTTTAGCTTATTTTTGTGTGGAATTACCTTTCAGGTATTAGAACTTCACATCCAGATTTTTTCACTATCTCCTGTTTTCTCTACATTGCTCTCTGTGAAGGATTTTAAAAATAATTCTTGAAGTTTGAAGGAAAAGAAGTGATCCCTACAGGTTAAGATGATCAGCTTGAATACCCTTGTACAAAAGAAAGAGATGGCTCCTGTGTTTTTGAGGAGATATCCATTTGGACAGTAGAATATTCTGGAGAAATGAACTTCTCTTTCCAGTCAGATTATCCATGGAAGATTCTTCCTTGGCAGTTAGAAGAAAACTTCTGTATATAAGATAGTTGGGAGAAGTATAGTCATAAGCAGAAAATGGGATAATTAACCATTTAATTATGGTTTTCTGATGATGTGCTGCCAATTAAGTAGGCTTCCTTTGTGTTTGGAACTCTTTGGGGTCTTGGAAATGTAAACAGGGCTTGAGTTTAGATTGTTGAAGGAAATCCATAATTTTTCTCACACATAGAAGTGATAATCAGTGCCTTTGGTAAAGTTCCTCCCCTTAATCTCAGAAGGTCTCTGGGTTGTGTTTCTCCCTTTTGTGCTCTATAGATCACTTTTGCATTCAGTGATGGAGACTTTTGTCTTACAGGTATGTGGATATGTCAGATATGTCGACCACGGAAGAAAGGAAGGAAGCTTTTACAGAAGAAGGCAGCACAGATCAAGAGGCGCTATGCTAACCCAATAGGACGTCCCAAAAACAGGTTAAAGAATCAAAACACAACGTAAGTGTCTGCAGGGAAGAGTAAGATGTGAAACTCTGTAGGATGGGGGTATTTCTAAAGTCTCCATTCTACTTTGTGAGAAGTTTTCTTTCACAATTAAGAGCTGTTCATGACACATTTTCTGAGAAGGGCTGTGAAAGACTAGAATTAACCTTAGTGCTTCTTTTGGCCAAGATTTTTTACTCTTTGTAGTAATTTACTATTTCTTTTTGAACTATTCCTTATAATCATGGACAAATTTTGCTGTTCATGTAATCTCTTTTGCCGGATGGCTTCCATTTCAATAGAGTTTTAAAGTTTTAGAGTTTTAAGTTACAGCTGGTTGGAGAGCAATGCTGTTTTCAGCTAAGGTGACCCTCAGTGGTGTAGGTTCTTAGACAATAGGCAAATCATTTGTGTTTTAACTTTCTGTGGAGTTTTTACAACAATTTCCTATCAGTACAAAAACTATGGCAAATGACAAGTGTAAATGTTTAATGATTGCATAAATTGAAGCGTGCTGTGCAATTTATTTAATCAGGTTGGTTAAGATATTTTAAAATCTTATGTTGTGTTAATTTTGGTGAAAATCTATTGTTTATGCTCAAATTAATTTGACATAATGTTCAGTGTAGAGAAAAATAGTACGGCACCTTCTCCTAAGATGTTTAAATCCTGGTACACAGACTCTTAATGGCTCACATATTATTAAATTGTTCAGCTCACGTTCTGTGAGGTTGATAAATAAATAGAGAAGATGGTTGGCCACCTTTCCGTATATTTTGACTTTATTTTTCCCCTTTTTATCCTTTAGATCAAAAGGTCCTTTCAGCAAAGTTCGCGCCGGTCCCGGTCGGGGTCGGAAGCGTAAAATGGCTCTGTCCAACCAGTCAGCATCGGCAGAAGGAGCATTCCTGGAGCAGACAGATGTCCTGGACTTCTGCAGAGATGGCAGCAACACCTTGAAGTTTAACAAGAAAACCAAAGGGCTTATAGATGGCCTTACTAAATTCTTCACTCCTTCCCCCGATGGACGAAAAGCTCGAGGAGAAGTGGTTGATTATTCTCAGCAGTACAGGATCAGGAAAAAGGGTACCAGGAAATCCAGCACTTCAGAGTGGCCCACAGGTAAAGATTTTTCACCCTGCCAATGTAAGTATCCTGTATTCCAAGCAAAAGTTCCAAGGCTAGGGTGTTGAACTGAGGCTGGAAAGTTTGAGCTGAAAGTTAACACTGGATTGCATTTACCTTTGGTGCATTGAGGTAAAATATGAGCTGGAAAAAGGAAGTGATCTTAGAGATCTTACCCTCTTTATGTGTGATGGCAAGGTTACAAAATTATTCCAGTGAGGTAGCATCCCATTGGTGAGGAGGCATTTGCAGAGAGCCTTGAAAATGAGTAAATAATGTCACATTTGAAAGAAATAACATAGGCAGTGGTTCATAAAAATTAACAGCAGCAAGATAGAAGTGTGAAATGGAAAATAGATAACTAAAACCAGTCTGACAGACCTGGGAGTTTCCAATCTATGGATGTGTGCAAATGTTCCTTAATTTTCTCAGCCACAGAGGAGCCTGTTTTTTCAGCAAGAAAATGTCAAGCTGCACACTGTCCTTTCCCTTTGGAATGCAGTTCGGCTTTCCTTGGTTTTTTGCTTTTCTAGCTTAAGATATTACCTATGCCTGGACCTTTATTTAATTTCTGTATTCAGATATTTACAGTTTTGTTGGATGGTCCTGAATTGTTCCTAAGCAGGCATTGGGAAATATTCCACAATAAAATACTATATTTAAGCTTTAGAATAGTTACCTGCATTAACCTGGCTGGTGCTGGAAGAACAGCAGTGTGACTTAATGCTTTGGGAGTGAGGTGAAGTGTCTAGAGGGTTTTGTTGGGTTTTTTGTTTAGGTTTGTTTGTTTTTGTTTTGGTTTTAAATAGTTGTGATCCTTGTTTGTGAAAAACAGGCTTAGTGGCAAACCATTTATGCCTTCATGTACTATGAATATCTCAGTGGTGACATTTGGACCAGCTTAAATGTAGGACAGTACTACTTCCATGGTCCCAGTCTAGAACCTTCTTCCTTTGTGGTCCCAAATCTGAACAGAAAATCCCATCAAAAACCCTGGCCCAGTGTTTGAATGCAACCAGGAGCTGTTTGTCACTGCACTAAAAGCAAATACTTTTTAGTCAATGTGTGTGAAGACAATTTTCTCTTTCATTTGCAGACAATCAGGATGGCTGGGATGGAAAACAAGAAACTGAGGAGCGTTTTTTTGGAGGCCAGGATGTCTTGAATGAAAAGGACATGGAGTTGTTTCGGGATATTCAGGAACAAGCACTGCAGGTAAAATGAAATTTTCACTGCTCTTCACGTTTGTTGCTGACCTCCTGCATGAAGTGTTCTCATTTGTTAGTGACTGCAGTCCAGGTGTTTTATATTGCAATATTATAATACTTGGATTTTTGTCATTCTCTGAGTGACTTTTGAGATAAAAATCTTCATGAGTTGAGAAAACATTTGTTTTCTTTGAAAGAGGAGCATTTAGCATCCTTATTTTTAGTTGCTATGAAATATACAGTTACTCTCAAAGGACAGGGGAAATAAAGGTTGTAAATAAATAAGTAGTCTAAAATACTGTATTTTCTATTTTTTTTTTCTAATAAATGTGAGGTTTTTCTTGAATTCTTCAGCATTTGTGATGATAAGGAGATGTTGCATCCTGAGTGTTGGTTTGTAGCTGCTCCATTCACAGTAATCCATCTTGTCTCAGAGCTGGGAAAACACCAATGTGTGATTTTAAATACTTTCATATTCTAGATTTTAACCTCAGGAGCAGTTTATATTTCTCTTCTTTACTATTTAAATAACAAGTAAGAAAATTACAAGAAGACTCAAAAAAGATTCTATTAAACTTCACTTTCAACTAATTTGTATTTAAAACTATGACATGTAACATTGTGAATGGTAATGGAGATACATGGTATGATAATGTTTATTAATTCTTTCTTTTTGTGAATCAAATGGTTGCTTGAAGTGTGATTTAGTGGTTTTTAGTGTCAGAGAGCAACATCTGCATCTTCCTAATTACCAGTGAGTTTTAACCAGGATGGACTGTCTAGATAAAAATGTTTTCATTTATTTAATCTTAAAAATCTTTCACTTGGAAATTCATGAAAAAAAAACAAGGGTTTTTTTCCCCTTGCATAGAAAGTAGGGGTGACTGGGCCTCCTGATCCACAAGTGCGCTGCCCTTCTGTTATAGAATTTGGCAAATACGAAATCCAGACCTGGTACTCCTCCCCATATCCCCAGGAATACTCAAGGTAAGATTCTTCTTTGTTCTTCTTCGGTCTTTATGGCAAAGTTTTACTCCAGGCCTAGAAATCTGGTGGTTCCTGCATTTTGGTGTCTGAAATATTTCTCTGCTGTGCTGCACATGTAATTGCTTTGTTGTTATCTTGCTTAAAAACTTTGCAAATTGTTTAAACGGCAATCTCTGAACTTTATTCAGAATGAGGAATGACTTGTAAAGGCTATATAGCTAGAGGAAGAAAATTAAGTGAAACTTTATTTTGCTGTGTGGTCTGCTATGAGAAATTATTCTATCTGTACAGACATTCCTGCTGAATGGAATAAAATATAAATGGAATTAAAGCACAAGAATTTTGGGATACTTGAATTCCACTTGTTCGTGTCAGTGTAGTATGTAAATAGTTTAATTTATTTAATCTAAAAGTCTGTCACTTGGAAATTCATGAAAAGCAAATGGGTGGGTGGTGATGTGACCCTCACTCAAGGGTGTTTACAGACAGCTGGGATGTGTCTGTGACAATGAGAAGAAGAAGGAGATAAATTCCTATTTAGAACAATTTATCTCATCCATCCTCACATCATTAGTGCAGAACTGGGAGGGGTTACTGGTTTTGTTCCTAGGATTTTAATGCCTTTCTTCTGGCATAACTTAATAATGTAAATATAATTATGCAGGGCATTAAAGGCATTATTAAATATGTATTTGTGACAGAATAAGTGTCATGACTTTTATGGTAATGTGGTTTTGCCCTCATTAGCACACACACAAGGTGAGTGTATATTGGGTTTGTTTTCATCAAGCTCTGTGTCAGCAGGAGTGAGGAAATTTATACAAAAATCTCTGTTTCAGTCTCTGTTTTTTCTTTATTTTTGCTTACAGGCTACCGAAGTTGTACCTTTGTGAATTCTGTCTAAAATACATGAAAAGCAGAACTATTCTCCAACAGCATATGAAGAAATGTGGGTGGTTTCATCCTCCAGCCAATGAAATTTACAGAAAAAATAATATATCAGTCTTTGAGGTAAGCTAGAAAATGAAGCTGGGTCCTCAACACCTGATCATTGATGAATTTTTCATAGTGCTGAACATCTTCATTCTTGAAACATTGGAACTCCTGAGTGTTCAGGAGTGAGGAACAACAAGCAAGCAGCCACTAGGAACTGACCTTGTGTATAGATTGTTCATCACAGAATTAGACTCACTTTGTAAAAATCTGGGGGTTTTATTTTACAAAAATTCGCTTTAATCTATTGAGTGTAACAGTGACTTGGTCACAGCCTCTGTTCTGTGGAAGTTTTAATTCCTTTGAGATGCCACCTGTGACAGAGCAGTCTTCTCTCATGTTAGGACATTTCAGATGTCCAGGGACACTTGAGTGAGGCCTGTCCTTCAATAACAGCAGATTTTCCTCCTGTCTCTAAGGTTGATGGCAATGTCAGCACTATCTACTGCCAGAATTTGTGCTTGTTAGCTAAACTCTTCCTGGATCACAAGACTCTCTATTATGATGTGGAGCCATTTCTTTTCTATGTGCTGACACAGAATGATGTTAAGGGCTGTCACCTTGTTGGCTACTTTTCCAAGGTAAGTATTTGGGTACAAATTGTTTGGTATGATGACTTTGGATTCTTTAATTGTAATTTAGCCTCTTGCATTTTATATAATAAATTATGGAATACTGGTACAGACATCTGTTGCTACCAGGTTTTATTTATTTCAGAGACCACCAGTTAGTAAACCCAAATTTCCTGTAATATGGAATAGCAAATACTTGCTAAGGAACTTGTACTGCAGCTTAGTGGCTGAAAAAAACTTTTCAAATTACTTCCTGCTCTTGGTGGAGATTCTGTGGTATTGTTTGTGGGATAGAACTGCTTGGTAATTCTGTTTATCTCACCTTTTGTTCTATACATACATTGTTTCCCAAACAAGTTTGGCAAGTTTGCAATGATTTGAAGCCTTTTATTTATTTTTTTCCTGAGGGAACAGGGCCAAGATTTCAGATATAACTGTACTTAAGGTTTTTAATCTTAATTATTTCAATTATTTTAAAAGAGTTTTATTTGAAGCTTTTTATTTAGTATTCAGAACAGCAGATATGAGACTTGATTTTGGTGTGTTATACTTGTAACATTGAAAGGATCACTGGAGTATTTCAGTCTTCTGCAATGAGCTTAGCTACCTTCAGATTTATTCTTAGAATTTACCTTTTCTGCAGCCCGTGTTCTTTACTGTATACTAGCTAAGCAAAAGATTATGTCAAATTTTCATTCTTTCTGCTTTTATCTGAAATGATGGCAGAGCTTTATTATTGTCTCTTCAAAGCCTTTCCTTGGCTTTATCATTCCTAAGAAACTTTGACTGTGACTTCCTGTCTCACTTTTTGATACAGAACTACTTAGGCACTCTTACAGAGGAACTTAAACTATTTCTTACTGATCTGTTATTTAAATGATGATGCTTTTTGTTCCAACAGGAAAAACACTGCCAACAGAAGTACAATGTTTCCTGTATCATGATTCTTCCACAATACCAGCGTAAGGGCTATGGCAGGTTCCTAATTGACTTCAGTAAGGAACTTTTTCTTTACTTTTTTCAGTCTGTCTTTTCATATTTTAAAGGACTTAACAGTAGAAGCAGATATTTTTCAAGATAAAGCACATCTCAGGACAAAGGCTTCTAAAGCTCACAAAATGATCTGAACTTCACCATTTGCTCTTTTTGTTGGAACTTCAGCTCCTAAGACAAATTGATCATTTTCCCCTTAATTCCAGTGTTGTCTGTGTAAGCAGCTGAAGGTAGAAACTAAAGGCATGTGGTGGCAGTATAGTGATTTTTATAGCAGGAGCTTTTCTTGTGAATGTAGTTCCTTGTACAGAAATCCAGCTGTAAGACTGCATGGTCTGTGGAAATCTTCAGCAGCTTGATTAGGTGAATAAATGTCTTAAGCAAAACTGTCTTACACTTTAATTGAATTTTGAGAGCAGTAAAACCAGACATACTTAAGCTCTGAATAATAATTCTGAGATTTGTGTGTGTGCCTCTGTAATTTCATGGGAAGCTTCCCCTGTAACTGTACGTTGTTTATTGTTTATTAATACAGACCTCCCTGTGGACATACAAATTTTGGAGTTCAGAGGAGAACTCAATTGTTAGAATTACATCAGAATGATGTCTTTTGTAGCTAAGTTTTTGTTCTCCTGAAAATACTTGTGAAGGAAAAGAACTCAAGGATGTATCCTGAGAAATGAACAAATGCAGGTTATGGTAGAACAGCAGTGAGAAGGCACTTTTCATTTGTCATCTCTCTGGGTAGAATATAAACCTTGGCCTTCATTGAACCTGTGCAATGTATCACAGTCTTAAATTAATGAAATCTCTCCAAATAGAGCTTGGTACTCTCCAGCATGGTCCTGAAGTTTGACAGTCGAGAATTTTCAAGAAAATTATCAATCATATTAGTTTTAAGAGTGTGTTTTACCTCTGTCATTTCCAAAATTGCTCTTGGAAATTACAATTGTGCTTCAGGCTCGGTGTAATTCCTGAGTAGACACCTGCTGCCATCTCGTGGCATTACCTATAGTCAGAGTTCAGAAATGTTTTACTCCATCACTGAATAACAGGAGTTTAAACAACAAATAAAAAATTGACCCAACAACTCGAAATATTCTTCAGATATTAATAATAAAATTAATTCAAATAAAAGAGTGAATCTTTTATTTCTGTGTGGCATGTCGTTTATACTTTATGCTTTTGGAGGCAGAGCTGACAAAATTTCAAATGTGGAGATGTCATCTACATCTTGTAGGAAACACTAAGGTATTTTATGAGGAATTTGCAGAAGTAAGGGTGGGAACAGAAGCTAATATTTTGAATTTTTTCTCTTCTGTGTGTTTTAGGCTATTTGCTGTCCAAGCGTGAGGGTCAGGCAGGATCCCCAGAGAAGCCCCTGTCAGACCTGGGGCGCCTGTCATACATGGCTTATTGGAAAAGTGTCATCCTGGAGTGCCTTTATCATCAGCGTGACAAGCAATTGAGCATCAAGAAGTTGAGTAAGCTGACTGGAATCTGCCCTCAAGACATCACTTCCACCCTGCATCACCTACGAATGCTGGACTTCCGTAGTGATCAGTGAGTACAGGAGTCCCATTGTAACCCCAAATACTCCAGGTGTATTTCATTGAGATTTATTGGTGTTTGAGGACAAGTCACATCTAATAAACTTGATTTTACTAAATATTTCAGTGTCCAAATATTATGGTACTCATGTGCAATGCAAGAATCATTCAGATGTCCAGCTGAGCAGAACTGCAGATGGGGAATTTTGAGTGATTTGCTGCAGTGAGAGAGAGCAAGTTGGTTTCTTGGTCATGTTTTCTTGTATCCCTCAGCCAAATCGGTCTAATACACTCACAAATAGAGCAAAGAACAGCAAATTCCCTTTTTTAGATGCAGATCTGCTCCTCAATTTCAGACAGTTGGTTTCCTCCTTTTCCTTATGTCTCAAAAATGCCACAAACTGTGTGGATTGACATGGAATGCTTGAGGAGTGGGACAGACCCCTGGGAGAGATGAAGAGTGTTGGTATAGAGCAGAGCTAGCCTGCTTGCACAGCTGACAAGGCAGGTGAAATACTGGGAATTAGTCTTGTTCCAGACCATAGCAGATTGGTGAGTGGGGTTGTATTCTGTTGTGTTGAAACTTATTTGGAAAACTTGAGAATAATTTTATATTCTCATCTCCCAGTATACCTTTAACCTGTGATATTTCTCTCAGACCCTTAAAATGCACTATGGTAGTGGGACTGCAACTTTTCTTGAGCAGTTCTTTTATTTCTCTTCAGTAGCTTTCACCTTATATTTCTCATTCCCTAAACCATATACCCCTTGTCCATAATAATAATAATACTCTGCAGCTGAATGTTAGCTATGGAAGGATAATGGTTTCACTATTAACAAGAAGTGGAAGGAATTTTATCGTTCCCTCAGTTGTGAGATACTTTCTCTGGTAGTTAAAAATAGTTTTAACATTCTCTTAGTTGTGAAATACTTTCTCTGGTAGGTAGATGGTACTGGTACTCCAAATTTTACCATTTTAATGAGTTTCCGTTCTCTCTGAAGTTACTTGCAGTGATTCAGAGAAATATATTTTCTGTAATATATCTGTTTCACATGGTAACATGCCCAGTGTGTCAGCTGTTATTGATCAGAGTGTTGTTGTTCTGTTCAGATTTGTGATCATTCGTCGTGAGAAGCTCATCCAGGAGCACATGGCAAAGCTCAGGACCAACGTGCGCCCCATCGATGTGGATGCAGAGTGTCTGCGCTGGACCCCCGTCATCGTCTCCAACTCAGTGGTCTCTGAAGATGAAGAAGAGGAAACAGAGGATGGGGAAAATGAAGAGCAGCAAAAGCAGAAAGAAAAGGAACCAGAGACCAGTGTAAGAGTGAATCTCTTATTTCTGTGTGGCATGGGGTTTATACTTAATGCTTTTGGAGGCAGAGCTGACAGAATTTCAAATATGAAGCTTGTGCGTTTGTCATAATCATAAAAAGCAATGCAGTCATGGTCAGTTTATGTATCTTTATGGTTTCAGATTAGAAAATAAAACTGAAGAAAGCACCAGGGCATAGTCTAGAGAGCAATCCTTGAAGGGGTTGCACTCTTGCATCAGGTGGTGAGCACTGAGTAGAATACTAAGAGGCAAATTATCTGCTGTTACTGTATTTACATTAAACTAATGGTGCATTTTAATGGAAAAGTAGCTTCGATTTTTTTTCTCACTTTTTTCTTGAAAATGGCATAAATATTTTGTTTGAGTGTAGCAAGGTGAAGTCAGCATTCTGACACAGCACTGAAGTGGCTTGTTGGGAAGCTAAGTGAGGTAAATTATGACCTCTGAGGAAAGGAGTAGCAATTAGCCTTACATGAATCTCTTAAAGGTCAAATCTTTTTTTAATCCTGGATTTCTAAAAGTCACTTTTGTTAAACTTTTCTGGCTTTTTTCTGAAACACTTTTATGCAATCAAATTCAGGATAGACATTTATGCTGAAATCAGAAGTGTGAAATCTATTTGGTTTTATTTCAATCAGATGGTAAAATCTGTGTCATGGGAGAAGAAAGAGCAAGAGCCTTACTCACCACCAGAGAGTGAAAAAAAGCCAGACATCGTTGCTCCAGCCAATTCTACACGACCAAACAAGCACATTTTTTCCCTGGATAGTCTTCCTGCAAACAGTCAGCCATCACGAAGAGGTCGATGGAACCGCAAGAGCAAAAAAGCTCACGAGCCCTTTTGTGAGAAGGAGCCAGCATTGCCCATGGAGGAAAAAACAGCAGCTCCCAGTGGAAGGTGCAGTGAGTGTGAGGAAAAGTCAACAGCCTCACGAGGCCGGTGCAGTGACTGTGAGGAGAAGTCCGTGGCCTTGCAAGGAAGGTGTGGGGAATGTGAGGAGAAATCTCCAGCCTCCAGAGGCCGCTACGCTGAGGAGGATGAAAAATCTGCAGCTTCCCAGGGACAGTATGGCAAAGGTGAAAAATCTGCGGTTCCCCATCGGCAGCACAGTGAAACTGTGGAGAGGTGGAGGGGCCAATTGAAAAAGAACCCAGAGCCACTGAAATGTAGATTCCCAGAGGACTGCGACAGATTGCCCCGGCGCTACAGCGACGGCGACAGGGGACTCCTGAGGTGTTTCAGTGAGAGCAGTGAGGAGGAAGATGATGAGCCTGTGAGTCCTCGATCGAGCTCTCCACCTGTTCTCACCAAGCCAACATTGAAACGAAAGGTTTGTGCCTTATTTCTTGTTCTTTTAGGCTGTTATCCAGTCAGTTTTGTCTGTCTGGTTCAGTGCACAAGGTTTGTATTGAGTGTACATGGAGCACACAATGTTCAGTGTTCCAGGGTATTTCCTGCTGACTCTTTCTACTCTTGGTTTTTGGTGAATCAGAGGTAGGAGTTTGAGGAGTTTTTGAGTCCAGCCTCGATCTTCTTATTTTGATTTTTTTTCTAACTTAGTTATTGAAGTTTTTCTCAGTCATGCAGAATAGAAACAGATATAGTCCTACTTACAAAAGAAGCCTGCAAAATGCAAATGCTCTTTAAACAACTGAAATCAGAATGTAAAGTCTTTGAAATTATTTACCATGGAAATGTGAATTCTATCAGTGTGTCTAAACAAATGCTTTCTTCACTAAAATGTTCTCTGCTCTCTTTTGCACCTTATTTTAAGCTGTTCACATCTGGTTTGTACTGTGTTTAAAGTTCCAGCTGTTACAGATGGGCTCTTAGCTTCAGCTGTTTAAATTCTAACTAGTGGCAGGTGCTAGACAATATTTCTAGTAAATTCTGGATTGTAGAAGGGAGCTCACTGCTGTTCATGTTTTGTATTTATCTGGTGTTTCATTTCCACTGCACGTGGTAAAATATCTTCTCTTTTCCCACCTTGCACTTCCAGAAACCGATTCTCCATCGCAAGAGGCGGGTCCGCAAGCGCAAGCACCACAACAGCAGCGTCGTCACCGAAACAATCTCAGAAACCACAGAAGTGCTGGATGAGCCATTTGAGGACTCGGACTCTGAACGACCAATGCCTCAATTAGAGCCTACGTTTGAGATTGAGGAGGAGGAAGAGGAGGAGGAGGAGGATGAAGAAGAGGAGAGTGAACTTTCATCCAGTGGATACTTTCAGCACTTAGCCCAGCCAGACACACTCAGGCACAGACCCTCCTCTAAGAGGAAGTCCAGAGATGAAGAGGAGTCTGATGACAATAATGGTATGTGTGGTGGTGCACTGGTGAAAGTTTGATAGATTGTGTTGGATGATAACAGCTCATGACAAAAAACAGCTGCTTTCTTTGGCTTGTAACTTCCAGCTGAAATGTAGGTTGGGCATAAATTAGCAGTCAAACTAACCTCAAACATTCCCTAGTTTTATGAAAACATTTAACTTTCTTATTGGCAATGACCTTATCCCAGGCTATCCTTTTGATTCAGCTTTCCTAATGGAAATATTATCTGTGATTGTGGAAAAACTGTGCAGCAGAGTCACTTACAGAAATAAAACGGAAATGACTTGGCAAGCCCCCGATTTTCCATAACAAAGGGAAATATTAAATTGCCTCTTCTGACATCCTCTTCTTCATCACATTGCATGTTCACCCTCTCAGCTTCTCATATCTCTCTAAAGTTCTCTGAACCTTTAGTTCCTCAAATAAAATATGGTTGTGACTGCTTGCTTAGAATCCACTAACAATTCAGAAGTCACATCTATCATTCTAATAAATTTCTAGGTTGATATTGAAGTTGATAAACATGTTGGGAATGCTTCCATGAATGCTTAGGTCAAACAAAAAATGTTTGAACAGTTTCTTTCAATTTGTATTTTCAGGTAACCCACCCTTGAAACCGTTATCAATGCTGAGGAATAGTGAAGCAAAAGATTCTTCACTTGAGCCAGATACTTCCACACCTGTGAAAAAGAAGAAGGGATGGCCAAAAGGGAAAAGCCGAAAACCAGTCCACTGGAAGAAAAGGCCTGGTAGAAAACCGGGATTTAAAATGAACCGGGAAGAGGTGCCACTGTCAGCTCAGGATGAAATAGTTGATGAAGTGGCAGCCAATTCAAAACCAGGGCGTAAAGCCAAAATTTCAGATAAGGAAGAATGTGTGGAGCAGAAGGACCTGCCTCTGACTGAGGAAAGGAAAGAGGAAGATGTGAATATGGAAGCAGAAGAGGTAGGAGAGGGAGAAGAGGAAGACATAGCCAGCAGTGAAGTAAGAGCAGTTTCTCCTGTGGACAGCAACAGCAGTCCAGTGCCAGAGGTCAAAGAACCTGAGATAGAAGAGGAAGTAGAGGAGAAGCCACGGATTTTAGAAGAGCAGAGGCAATCAGAGGAAGAGCAGCAAGAATTAGATGAACCTGAACATGACCATGAGGAAGAAGAGGAAGTTGCAGTAGTGACAAATCAAAACGAAGATCACGACGCTGATGATGAAGATGATGGTCATCCAGAGTCTTTGAAGAAAAAAGAATTGGAGGAACAGCCTGTTAAAGAAGGGGTGAAGGAGGAGCCTCAGGTGCAAGAATGTTTTTTAGAAACAAGCATCCCAAGCAGTAGAGAAGATGCAAAAGAAAAAGATGAAGCAGAGGCAGATTCTGAGGAAGAGCAGGCTTCCAACGAGACATCAGTGGGCTCAGAGCACGTCCCTGGGTCTGAAGATGATCACGAAGAAGAGCAAAGTAATAAAGAGGGGTTAATTGAATTAAAGGAAGAGGAGGAGATTCCTCATAGTGAACTAGATCTTGAAACTGTTCAAGCAGTCCAGTCCTTGACACAGGAGGAGAGCAATGAGCACGATGTAGCTTACCAGGACTGTGAAGAAACTCTTGCAGCTTGTCAGACTTTGCAGAGCTATACCCAGACTGAGGAGGATCCTCAGATATCGATGGTTGAAGATTGCCAGGCCTCAGAACACAACAGTCCAATATCCTCCGTTCAGTCCCACCCCAGCCAGTCCGTGCGTTCTGTCAGCAGCCCAAACGTGCCTGCTCTGGAGAGCAGCTACACCCAGATCAGCCCTGAGCAAGGGTCCCTGTCCGCAC
The DNA here is from genome assembly GCF_047830755.1 of Zonotrichia albicollis. Classification (NCBI taxonomy): domain Eukaryota; kingdom Metazoa; phylum Chordata; class Aves; order Passeriformes; family Passerellidae; genus Zonotrichia; species Zonotrichia albicollis. The sequence goes on along the minus strand of NC_133844.1, from coordinate 7,355,900 downwards.
CCTCTATGCAGAACATGGAGACCAGCCCCATGATGGATGTGCCTTCAGTATCGGACCACTCCCAGCAGGTGGTGGATAGTGGCTTCAGTGACCTTGGCAGCATTGAGAGCACTACAGAGAATTATGAAAACCCCAGCAGCTATGACTCCACGATGGGAGGCAGCATTTGTGGAAATAACTCTTCCCAGAGCAGCTGTTCCTACGGAGGACTGTCTTCTTCCAGCAGCCTCACTCAGAACAGTTGTGTTGTCACTCAGCAAATGGCAAACATTGGCAGCAGTTGCAGCATGATGCAGCAAAACAGTGTCCAGCCTGCAGCTAACTGTAATATCAAGTCACCTCAGAGCTGTGTAGTAGAAAGGCCCCCGAGTAACCAGCAACCAACAACACAGCCACAGCAGCAGCAGCCTCAGTCCCAGCAGCCACAGCCCCCACCTCCGCCCCAGCAGCAACCTCCATTATCTCAGTGTAGCATGAACAACAGCTTCACCCCAGCACCTATGATCATGGAAATACCCGAGTCAGGCAGCACTGGTAACATAAGCATCTACGAGAGGATTCCAGGGGATTTTGGTGCCGGGAGCTATTCACAACCATCAGCCACGTTCAGTTTAGCCAAGTTGCAGCAGCTGACAAACACCATAATGGACCCTCATGCCATGCCTTATAGCCATTCTCCTGCTGTGACTTCCTATGCAACCAGCGTTTCTCTCTCCAACACAGGGCTGGCTCAGCTGGCTCCTTCTCACCCCCTGGCCGGCACCCCACAAGCACAAGCCACCATGACGCCCCCACCCAACCTGGCCTCCACCACCATGAACCTCACCTCCCCTCTGCTGCAGTGCAACATGTCGGCCACCAACATCGGCATCCCGCACACGCAGAGGCTGCAGGGGCAGATGCCCGTCAAGGGGCACATCTCCATCCGCTCCAAATCCGCGCCCCTGCCCTCTGCCAGCGCCCACCAGCAGCAGCTGTACGGCCGCAGCCCCCCGGCCGTGGCCATGCAGGCCGGGCCCCGGACCTTGGCCGTGCAGCGCGGCATGAACATGGGCGTCAACCTGATGCCCACGGCGCCCTACAACGTCAACTCCATGAACATGAACCTGAACGCCATGAACAGCTACAGGATGACGCAGCCCATGATGAACAGCAGCTACCACAGCAATCCTGCCTACATGAACCAGACAGCACAGTATCCTATGCAGATGCAGATGGGAATGATGGGGAGCCAGGCCTATACCCAGCAGCCTATGCAGCCAAACCCTCACGGGAACATGATGTACACTGGTCCCTCCCATCACAGCTACATGAACGCTGCTGGGGTGCCCAAGCAGTCTCTTAATGGACCATACATGAGAAGATGAGCAAGATCGACTTGCATCCTAAAAACTGAAATAAATATAAATAAAGGAACCTTTTATACTGACGAACCAGAGAAAATGGACCTTTTTCCAGTTAAAATATTGCTGTAGATTTAGAGGGATTTTCTTTGGTTTATTTTATTTTTTAGGAAGCCTGGTCTTTATTTTTTTGATTTTTTTTTTGTTTGTTTGTTTGTTTTTTCTTTTCTTCACAATCGTCAAACATTTTACAGCTAAAATCACTTACAGATGTTTTTTAGAGGGGAAACATGCACAAAAATCTTCTCATAATTTAAAAAGAGCCTTACTTTGCTGACAAAGTGGACAGACTATGTGTAACGTGAAATCATCTTCCTAAATTTTTTTTTCCAGTATTTGTCCTTTTCCCTCCCCTGTGCCCCTCTGTATGCAGTTTCTAGTGCTGCAGCCATGTAAAATGTTTGACATCTCAAAGAATAACAACCCTTCCCTCTAAACCCCACCTAACATTTCCTACTTCTAGCAGGAGGCACTTATTGGGAGATTTGGAAGGGGACACAGAGGATAAAGGAAAATCTTTTATTTCTGCAAGTCAGGAAAAAGCTTTAATTTTCCTTGACTCCCTCACCCTCAGTAAAATTTGGAGTTAAGTGTAAACAATAAACCATTCACATTGGTGTTTTTTGTAGATGAGTTAATTGAAATTGTATGTTTTTATGCTGAAAATATAATGTAACTTTAAAATGATCCCGTTCACCACCCGGACGTGCACGTGAACACACGCATGTGCATGCATGCACACATGTTCTGTCACTGAACTGCCGGAAGCATCTCGAGAGAGAAGCTTGTTCTGCGTCCCTTGCGCAGTGGTGAGGAGGACAGGGTGGGCAATGATGGTCTGTCAGGACAAGGAAATGCTTGCAGGCTCTGCTGGCGAGCAGCCACAGCTCTGAGGCCCCAGACACGCTTGGAAACGCTGAGGGTTTTTTGGTTCTGAGCCTTTTGGGTCAGGCTGAGCTCAGAAACAGCCGTTCCCAGGTAAATCTCTTGGCCTGGGGAGGGCAGGAAGGAGAAGCGTGCGTTTGGTGGCTGTGGTGAGGATCAGCCTGTGCTGTCCTTGTCCCTCGGCGTTCCTGGGCTGGGCTGGGACGTTGCTCAAGGTGCCGCTTTCTGGGGGTCAGCGATGTTTTCTCCTGATTCTCTTGCTGTGTTTGATACCCATTGTGTAGAAATAGAGCCACACATTTGATCCAGTGTGGGGAAAAGAAGGGAATCAGCCTCTTTTTTCAGCAGTGAAACCGTCCCAACACCGTAGCAGGGTCTAGGCGGCAGGATTTTGCTGTTTGTTGCTGCAAAATCCACTTTACATTAATTTTGGCTACACTGCTGGCATGTCACCCAATACAAAAAGGGACAACCCTTTAATGTAAAGTTCTTTTTTTTTATTGTATGTGAAGTAGAAATGCAGACACATTAATAAGACTAATTCCTTTTGTTTTTTTTTTTAAACCAAAAGAATCTAAAAAAAAGTTGGGGTTTCTTCAGATGCACTAAAATGGACTTTTCCTCCAGTAACTGCTAACCACGAAAGGCAGAATTCAAAGGACTTCCACTTTTTATGATTTCTGTTTAGTTCTGAGCATGTACAAGGCTGTGTAGGACCCCATTTCTCTGTATATACTATTCCAGTTCCAAATAACCCGTGTAGAAAGCGCACTGTGCTGCCCTCTCTCCTTAGATCTTCAGCTGTGTCGCTGCTTCCTGGGGGTGGGTGGGTCTGAGACAGGAGGAGAAGCTGTTGAAACGAGGGCCATGAATTTAGTTTGTTTGCCTTTCTGTTTGGTTTGGTTTTGTATGGGTTTTTTTATCAATTGGGCAGCTCCCTTTTCCACAAACCTTTGTGACTGTAGAACTATTGTAGAGAAAAAAAGAAAAAAAAAAAAGTTCTTTTCTATATATAAAAAGAAATTATCCAACGCAGTAATATTGGTACCTACCATTTTTTCACTTCTGTTTAAAAAAAAAAATGTATTTTTAGCAAGATAACTTGGGTAATCTTCTAAAAGAAATTAAAAAAAAACTCACTGTTAGTGACTTCGATGCCTTTTAAAAATAAGAGCTTTTTCATTTCATTCCATCTTTAAAATTTTTTATCTTTGTTGTAGAATATTAAAAACTATTTTAAGAAAGATAAAATTCTCTTTAAAGAGATCTCTAGAGTGTGTGAATAGGAGCTCCAGATGCCTCTAAAAGCCGCATGTACAAATGAAGCTGAGTCTATTCCTGTCTGTTTATATTTGCTTTTCCTGTTTTGTAACCTCTTTGTACTTTGTTCATGGTGACTTGTAAGCTAAGGGGAAGGGGGTGCCTAGATGCCTTTGTAATTCTCCATGTCATACGCTCCTGGCTGGATGGTCTCCCTTCCTCTCCTTGTATGTAATATCACTTTTTTTTCCCCTTTCTAGCAAGTACTTTCAAAAGAACTCTGTACATTTTAACATAAAAAAAATAAATTATGTTGAGCCATTTTGGATGTCAGTTGTGCGTGTAAATTTTTGTTCTTCCCATTTGAGTGGTGAATGCTCTCCCTTGGTCCTGGGACAATGATTCCCTGTGGGCTTTTCACTTTTCACTCTTCCCTTTTCACTGGAAGAGAATTCATTTATGACATTTCTTGATCATATGTGACTGTGTTCACAGGGGTCTTGTGTTGAGGGAAGAGACGTAGATCTCACTCCATGTTTCAGAAGGCTGATTTATTATTTTATGATTTATATTACATTAAAAAACTCTATTAAAAGAATAGAAAAAAGCATTTTATCAGAAGGCTGGCTAAGAATAGAAAAGAATGATAACAAAGGTTTGTGGGTCAGGCTGAGAGTCCAAGCCAGCTGAGCTGTGATTGGCCATTAATCAGAAACAACCACATGAGACCAATCACAGATGCACTTGTTGCATTCCACAGCAGCAGATAATCAATGTTTGCATTTTGTTCCTGCGGCCTCTCAGGAGGAAAAAGTCCTAAGGAAAGGATTTTTTATAAAAGTTGTCTGCAACAATCATGTTAATTTTTATCTAGAATTTCCAATTAGAGAAAAAGAAGACCAATCTTGAAGCTTTTCCAGAAATCGCCACCTTCAGATTCCTCTTTGCCAAGGCTGACCAAAACCAAGCATGGTCCTGGTTTTTATCAACTTCAATTTGTAATTTTGACTTGAGTCCTTTAAAACTGGCTGTGAGTGTTTGAAGTTTCCTCCATCCCTTCCAGGAGGAGGAAGAGGAGGAGGAGGAGGAGGAGGAGGAGGAGGATGAGGAGGAGCCATTTCACCCAGCAAGGTTTGCCCTGCAGCTTTAAGGCACATTGGGATCGTTGGGCTGCGCATTCTGCACACGCTCAGAGCTCTCCCAACGCTAGAGGGAAGCACAGATCCAGCATGGCTGCGATCAACGCTTGAATTTCCCTGTGACAAACACGATCCTCCTCAGAAAGGAGCCGCTGCCTCGGCCTCCTGTGGCCCAAGCCATGAAAAGACTCAGTGGCCACCAGAACCTTCCAAAGGTTTTTCCTCAGAGGTGCTGTCACAAGGTTGTCTTCAAGAAGGCAGCATATAAAATGTTTTTATAAATATTTTATATGTTTATAAAAAGCGTTATTTGATCATACAGGCTGAATTGTTAATTAAAAACTAACAGCAAAATACCCAGCCTCACTTTGTGTGGGCTGACTTGGTGACAGCCACACTTGCTTGGAGCCATGAACAAGGTGACTTCTTTTTTAGAATCTTGGCCAACAAAGTGTCAAATCCTACCATTAGAGAATGGTTTGGGTTTGGTTTGATTTGGTTTGGTTTGGTTTGGTTTGGTTTGGGTTTGGTTTGGGTTTGGTTTGGTTTGGGTTTGGTTTGGTTTGGGTTTGATTTGATTTGGTTTGGTTTGGTTTGGTTTGGTTTGGTTTGGGTTTGGTTTGGGTTTGGTTTGGTTTGGTTTGGTTTGGTTTGGTTTGGGAGATTTCCAAGTCAAAGCAGGTTTGAGATGTGGCTGTTTTGAAGAGCATCAACTGATCAAATCCTACCAATTAGAGAATGGTTTGGTTTGGGTTTGGTTTGGTTTGGGTTTGGTTTGGGAGATTTCCAAGCCAAAACAGGTTTGAAATGTGGCTGTTTTAAAGAGCATCAGCCTCTGGTAGCACAGAGCACGGTGTGAACAATTCCTCCTGCACGTTCTTGACCAGCAAACTATCAAATCCTACCTTTAGAGAATGGTTTGGGTTTGGTTTGATTTGGTTTGGTTTGGTTTGGGTTTGGTTTGGGAGAGTTGCCAAGCCAAAACAGGATTGAGATGTGGCTGTTTTGAAGAGCATCAACTGATCAAATGATCAAATCCTACCAATTAGAGAATGGTTTGGTTTGGTTTGGTTTGGTTTGGTTTGGTTTGGTTTGGTTGGGTTGGGTTGGTTTGGGTTTGGTTTGGTTTGATTTGGTTTGGTTGGGTTGGGTTGGTTTGGTTTGGGTTTGGTTTGGTTTGGTTTGGTTTGGTTTGGTTTGATTTGGGAGAATTTCCAAGTCAAAGCAGGTTTGAAATGTGGCTGTTTGGAAGAGCATCAGCCTCTGGTAGCACAGAGCAGGGTGTGAACAGTTCCTCCTGTATTTTCTGCAGGTATCACACTGTGGACATGAGATTTGCTCTATTCAACACTCTCAGGTTTGCTCTAGTTAATAGGTGAACCAAAGTTTCTGCTGCCAGCTCTCAGTGTGCAGGAAAGAGTTTGAATTATTTCAACAAATTACTGCCTGGGAGACTGAAGTTGTGGTTTTTGAAAGAAACTGAAAGGAGAATGATCTGAAAGGGTTACAGCATTCTGAAAGCTCATCAGCGAGATAATTCAGAAAAAGCTAAAAAGAACTGAACCATCTTAATTAGCTCAGGGGAAGAGCTCCTTGCTGAGATCCAATCTCTGCGAGAAGGAGAGGAATGCAGATTGACAGAGGCAGACCAGGCTCAAGCAGCTCAGGTGAGGCCTGCAGCATCTCTTATCAGCACAGCTTGTCAGCCAGAATAATTCACCCAAAAATAGATGTCTGGAGTTGAGCTCTGAATGTAAAATCCTTCTGCCCCGAATACAGGGAATCTCAGCAACAACTTCACCAAACGTTGATTTTTCTCCTAGAGCAAGGCAGGACTTCATCTCTTGAAACAGGTGCAGAAACACCTTAAAACAGAGAGTGCCAAGAATTTATTTCCATGTTTCCTTCCTTATGGGGAGATTCTATTCTCTTGGACAGCTCTGTGGCACATAATGACCCCGTTTATAATTTTGTGTCATAATTTTCCTAAGGGTTCCTCTGTCAGTATTTGTTTGTTCTCCCTTGCCAAACACTTTGCCCTGTGAACCCTGGATAGTGGCTGTTGTCACTATGTCAATATGTTTGTCATTTGTGTCACATAGAATCCCATTTTGTGATTGAAGTAACAGATTTGTCATATTAAAAAAATCAATTTTTAAGGAAAAGGTTATATGGTGCTGTGTGACAAATAATTAAATAAAATTAATGAACATTTTCTACTAATATTTTGGCTAATATATGCACATGGTACCTTGCAGCTAAAGGAGAAATCTGTTTAGTGAAAATGCCATTTTACACAATAGGAACAAGAGATCATCTACAATCCCAGATACTTCCCAAACAACATCTCCAAAGAAGATAAAAATTAATGTTGGACAAAAAAAAAAAAAATTTTTTTGGTGAGATAAGTGAAATCATTATTTTATTTTTTTTTATTTTTTTTAATTTTTTAATTTTTTATTTTTAAATTTAATTTAATTTAATTTAATTTAATTTAATATTTTTATTTCTTTTATTTTATTTTATAATTTTTTAATATTCTTTTATATTTTATTTTATGTTATTTTATTTTATTTTATTTTATTTTATTTTATTTTATTTTATTTTATTTCATTTTATTTTATTTTATTTTATTTATTTTATTTTATATTCTTTTATATTTTATTTGATTTGATTTTATTTCATTTTATTGTATTGACTATACAAAGAAACTCATCATATCAGTTCAGTCATCCACAAATTCTTTGTGGACGCATCTTTCTGCAGCTTCAGGAAGAACTGAATTTGTTTCTGGTCACCAAATTTCCTGGCTCAGGGCTTCAGTGAGTCCCACTGGGAGGAGCTGTTCTCCAGGGGAGCAGGTTCAAGTTTCCGTGTGTTTGTTCCCTTCTGATAAAAACCTCCTGCAGTCTGAAGTAAGACTGCAGCTACTTTAGGAGCGTCCTTGTCCTCCTTTGCATTGTGTTAGCCAGCGTGCTCCTGGGACCAAAGCAAACCACAGAAGTTGGTCTGCAAAAAGAAACCTTCAGAAGTGCCTGGGTATGGACAGCAAGGGGTCAGCAGGTGATGGCTGAAAGGCTGGGGACAAAGGAAAGTACTGAAAAAAACCCTGAGAATTAGAGGCCATTGCAGATAACCTTGATCATCTCTGTCCATCCAGCTGTGCCACAGCACTTTGATCTGTTTGGAAGGTTCTGCTGGTCACAAGGACCTTCATCATGATGTCCACAAGAACCTTCATCACTGTTTTCCACAAGAACCTTCATCACTGCTGTCCGCAGGAACCTTCATCACTGCTGTCCACAGGAACCTTCATCACGGATTCTGCACAGGGCTCAGGAAATCCAGGCAGGAAATGTTGGTGCAGAAGGAAGACAGAAAAGGGAATTGTGATGTTCCAGGGTAGAACTGACTGGAAGCTTGTCGCAGATACCTTTTTATGAAAAATCCTTTCCTTAGGGTTTTTCCTCCTGAGAAGCTGGGAGGCCTCAGGAACAAAATGTAAACAATGGTTATCTGCTGCTGTGGAATGCAACAGGTGCATCTGGGATTGGTCTCATGTGGTTGTTACTAATTAATGGCCAATCACAGTCCAGCTGGCTCAGACACAGAGGATGAGCCACAAACCTTTCTTATCATTCCTTCCTATTCTATTCTTAGCTAGTCTTCTCATGAAACATTTTCTTCTATTCTTTTAGTATAATTTTAATGTAATATATATAATAAAATAATCAATCAAGCCTTCTGAAACATGGAGTCAGATCTTTGTCTCTTCCCTCATCCAGGAACCCCTGTGAACGCTGTCACAGAAGCTCTGACAGTTTATGTACAACTGGAGATAACTGTGTTCTAGTCAGGGTCTCAAGAATACAATAGTGCTCCAGGTAAAATGATAAGGAAAATGAGTTTTAACAGGGAAACCTTTCTAGCCCTAGAAAAGTGCAAGTATCAGCTGCAGTGGTAAAAGCTCTGCATCAACTCAAGCGCACCTTCCTTTTCTGGGGATGGCAGATGATGCTTTTGGTGTCTTCCAGGCTATACCTGAAGTGCGTTGGATCAATAACCCCTCTGAGCTGTGCTGTTAACTTGGAACAGTAAATCCCAGGCTGGTTTTGTGAGTAACTTCTTTCTTAGATGGCTTTTCAAACTCTGCCCTCTGAGTTCATGAAGTGTCCCTGTTCTTTAACGCAGCTGCTTTTTATTCCAGCCTCTTGTTTGGAGCACCTGGTAACACTGCATAAGGCTGGAGTAGGAAAAGAGAAATTGATAACTGAGGTCTCACACATTCCCCTGCACGGGCTTCTCACTGCTCAGAAAAGGAGCAAATGTGTTAGCGGGTTAAAAGCAGCAGTGACAAAATAAAAAGCTTTCCAGGAGACTCCAAGGCTCAACAAAGTGGTTGAAGTGCCCAGAGCTGGTGGGCTCTGCTCCTTGTTCCCAGAGCAAATGTAGGAATTTTGCTTTTTAGCAGCTGAGACATCTCAGCTTAATGCCCGCAGCGTTCTCCAAAGCTGCAAAGCCTGGCCAGCCTCAGCATCTTCTCCATCAGTTCCTGGTTATTTGCCTGTGCAGAAACCCAGGAATTTTGCTTTTCAGCATCTGAGACATCTCAACTTCATGCCCACAGCATTCTCTGAATCTGTGAGCGTGCAAAGCCTGGCCAGCCTCAGCATCTCCGTCAGTTCCTGGTTGTTTGCCTGCTCCTGCTCTGTGCTGGCTTCCAAGGAGTTAAGTAAACTAGCAGAGAGCTGATTTAGTCCAACATCTCGAAGTGAGGCACTCCCAGTGTGTTATGGTTAATTTTGACAATAAATTATGGTTAATTATTATGGTTAATTTTGACAACTGCCATCAGTTATGGCAATGTTTCCTCAGCCTCAGTCCCCAGCAAAGCACTCGTGTGGAGGAGGCTCAATTAGGTTGATAATTTTTTATTTTATTATTATTATTAGGGTGATGGTCCTACTGAAAGGAGCTCCCAGCTCCCTCCTGGCTGTGGAGCATTTAAATTCTGCAGCTTCCATTTAATTTTGGGATTTTTTTTTTCTTTTCCCATAGGCATTGAGAGAACATTGCTATAAAAAGATGTGCAGCTGTATCTAGACTTGAGTGTATTATTTATCGATGTGGGAAAAATACACAGAACTAAAGCTGTACTAGGAAACACATTTTAGAATTTTATCATTTCCTGTCCTTCATATTTTATCAGGACCTTCTCTATGTTATGAGTCATCATATTCTTTAAAAACTATATAAAGTGCTAAGTTTTTCCCTGATTTTAGCACTCCTTGGTCTATGGGTAAAGCAACAGAACTGGGGGAACTTCAAAGGGAAAAGAAACAAAGGAGTAAAAAATGCAGAAAATTTACTCTAGCAAAAAAAAGTGACCTACAATGTGTGCACAATTAAGTTTGCATCTCAGCTTCTCACCCATCTAAATAACCTGTGACTGTGAGGTATTTGCTGAGGAATTGACATTAATCCCTGCTTTGCCATTTTTTATCACAAAAGGACCACAACTGCCCAGAATTTGGGGAGCCAGTTCCAGAAAAGTGCAGCATTTGCAGAGTTCCACCTGTGCAGTTTTTCCATGGGTGCTTTGCCCGTGGGTTTGCACCTAGGAAATTTTTTTGGAAAGGGACAAGAACCAAGCTGATAAAGGCAGGGATGCTCAGGAGCACACCTTGCTGCAGGTGTTGGTGTGGTCCCCACGAGGAGCCCACCCCAAAAACGCCATCCTGGTTTTATCCTGGTCCCCTGACACACTGGTGGTGCTTTGTGCAGGAACCAAAGTCTAGAACTGAGCTGATAAAGGCAGGGATGCTCAGGAGCACACCTTGCTGCAGGTGATGGTGTTTTCACCCATGGCAGTGTTTTTTGCAAGGGACAAGAACTGAGCTGATAAAGGCAGGGATGCTCAGAGGTGCCTGATAAGCACACTTTGCTGCAGGTGATGGTGTTTGCACCATTCCAAGGGACAAGAACTGAGCAGAAAAAGGCAGGGATGCTCAGAGGTGCCTGATAAGCACACTTTGCTGCAGGTGATGGTGTTTGCACCCATTCCAAGGGACAAGAGCTGAGCAGAAAAAGGCAGGGATGCTCAGAAGCAAATTTTGCTGAAGATGATGGTGTTTGCACCTTGGCAATGTTTGTTCCAAGGCACAAGAACTGAGCTGACAAGGGCAGGGATGCTCAGGGATACCTGAACAGATAAGCACACTTTGCTGCAGGTGTGCTCCCCACAAAGAGCCCACCTTAAAAAACCCATCCTGGTTTTTTCCTGGTCCCTTTACACACTGGTCTTTGTGCAAGAACTGAGCTGATAAAGGCAGGGATGCTCAGAGATGCCTGATAAGCACATTTTGCTGGTGATGCTGTGGTCCCTACGAAGAGCACACCCCAAAAACCCCATCCTGGTTTTATCCTGGTCCCCTTACACACTGATGCTGTGTGCAGGAGCCAAAGTCACTCCTGCAGGCCTCCAACACGGAATTGTTTGTGTTTTTGGAAAACAGCAGCAGGAGGAATACAGGGCTCTGTGTAGAGCAGGCATGGCTGACTCTGGGTACCCTCAGAGAGGATTTGAGCTCTGGGGATGCCTGGCCAGGCAGGAGCCGGCAGCTTGGGTTTACTTTGCTGCTGCTGCTGCTGCTGTGTGAAGAGCAGAACCGAACCCTTCATTTCTGCCTCCTGCTCACGGCTCAGATCCCTCCCCTCCCCTCGCTGCTCAGTCAGCGGGGAGATGCGAGCAGGGAAGGAAGGAAGGATGCTGCTGAGCCGCACTTTGCTCCAGCACTTGGCACATCCTTTGCAGAATCTGCTGTTTCCTGAGCAGGGACGCTGCCTGCCTGCCTGCTGAGCAATGCAGCCATTCCCCACTGCTCCCTTTGCAGGAGGATGGAACCATAACCGGGAGAGTGAGTGAGCGATGCGGCTGCTGCTGCTGCTGCTGCTGCTGCACACAGGCTGACTGCGAGGAAGAGAATCGGAGAGCCCGGAATATGTGCCTGCCTCAGCAGGCACTGCAGTGGAAAAGCCCCTGACTGAAGAGATGCAGCTTGCTGCTCTTTAGGCATCGCTACAGAGAACTCGGGAGTCGGATGAAATGCATCGGCCTCCTTCTCCACCGCTCCTCTATTGTCATCAGGCATTAATTGCTGGGAGTTATTTTCCTTCCTGTGGCTGACTGCCTGCAGCTTTTTTCCCCACTGCAGGAGAGGCAGTGAGGGAGGGAGAGCCCAACACCAGCCCAGCGTCCTGTCCCACCAGAAGGCTCCTGCCTGCGTGATGTGCCAGCACGGCCAAGGGCTGCTGCAATGGTGCAGAGAACCTCTGGAACACCTGGATTTGGGATTATTCGTGGCTCATAAAGTGGTCCCAGCTTCCATCTAGCAACTACCTGGAGACGCTGGCTGTCCTTTGGGGCTTACTGACTGCTTCCAATTTTCCTCCCATCGCTGCTTTCACACTCATCTGGGTCGGCAGCGTTTGAGCGAGGGGAACGCATTCCCCCGGCCAGGAATCGCAGGGTGCTGCACAAAAAGTGCAGGTGTGAGCTCTGGAGGGGACTGCAGCGTGACCAGCCATGGCTCAAGCCGCTAAGCAGCTGAAGAAAATCAAAGACATCGAGGCTCAGGCTCTGCAGGAGCAGAAGGAGAAGGAGGAATCCAACCGCAAGCGCAGGAACCGCTCTCGGGACAGGAAGAAAAAGGTCAGTGCTGCTGGGGTTTGCAGCCCTGCAATGAGCCTGTGCTGTGTCTGGGGGCACGGCAGGGTGGGCACAGCGTGGCACAGGGGCACAAAGGTCCCTGCACAGGGCTGTGTGCAGGCAGCATGTCGGATATGGCAGAGGAACAGTCTGGCAAACACAGGACAACTTTTGGGAGCAGAAATCTGCTGTTTACCCTGACAGCTTGCGGGGAGCTGGGGGAGAGAGGGAGGGAGCACAGATATAAAAATCCTCATGAGGGGTAAGGGAACTGAGGGCTTTATCCAGGCAGCTTACTAGACCCAGTAACAGATTTGATCTCTAAGATAAAAATCCTGTTTTCTGGCTTCCTTCAGTTTCCCACAATTGCTTTGTATGTTCAGGGCTAAGGAACGTGAGACCCCCCACCCCTTTTTTTGTGAAGGACTCATTTTGCTGCCCACCCCATCCCTTGCTCGACCTGCACCAGGATATTGAGAGGGGGTAGGATATTCTTGCCATGCAGAATATTGAAACCAGGGCACAGCAGGAGCAGACTCCTGACAGAGAAGGCATTTTAGTGCCGAGCTCTGTGGGTTCTGCTGCTGTATCTGTGCATGGGACAGGGGTCATCCAGCAGGTGAGGGGAATCAGGGACAGCACAGAGGTGTCTGTCCCTCCTGCTGATACCAGCATGCCGTTTGGAGCTCTAGATCCACCCTGAAAAGTCACTTTTGGCAGTTTTTTCCTTGCTGCACGAGTGGGCATGTTGCTGAGGTAGCTTTGCTGCCCCTTGAAGACCTCTGGAACCTGAATGTTCTTATCTCAGCATGCTCTGAGGGTTTCTGTGCCATGCACCAGTGCAGAAAGGCAGCGAGGAGAGAGGTGAAGCCAAGGATAATCGAGGATTTCTCTGACAGGGGGTTGTGGCACAGGGATTCTCAGGTGGGCTCCTCCTCTGCCACTGAGTGCTGGAGATTTCCATGTGCCCCTGTGAGCAGGAGCCTCACAGCAGAGCTCTGCTGGTGGAACATCCTCATAGCTGGGCCCTGAGGGTGCTGAGCAGAGCCCTGATTGTCCTAAAGCCGGGCCAGGGCAGCCTGGACAGGTCTGTGACCACAGAGAGTGAGTCCTTAGTGGGCACATCAGGGCAGATGTGAGGCCTGCAGGCAGCAGCTGGGGGGTTGAGTGTGGGGTCTGCAGTGTCAGATCCTCCTTCTCCACTGATAACAACTGCTGAGAGCTTGCAGGCTGCTCCCTGCAGGGCCTCTTGCACTGGGAGCTGATGGAGCAGCTTCCCTGAGGGCTTTGAAGGGGATGTGGTGTAAGGAACCACCACACCAGGACGTTTTTCTGGTGTCTCTTGTTATCCCTGCCCCAAAGCCTCGGTGTCTCCAGTGCCAGTGTTTTTCCTGTGCAATCTCCTTGGGGCCAGGCAGGATGTGCTGGAGTCTCTCTGCCAGGATCTGCTGGAATTTCTCTGCCAGGACGTGCTGGAATCCCTCACCCTGCTTTGCTGCAGTTCTGGGGGTTTGATCTGGGTTTGCTCAGTGCCTGTTTGTGCCCTGTGAGCTGCATGGGACCCATGTCCTGCCCATGCCCAATGCCCTGGCAGCGTCTGCTGGGATGCGCTGGAACCACTGAGGTGTCACTGACTCCTTCCTCTGCCCCTCCTCTTCCTCCTCTTCCTCCTGTCAGTGCCTGCCAGCTGTATCTGTGTACACAGACTCAGTGGATCATTGATTTCTGGTTGAGCCCACCAAGCACAGCTGAAATGAAAGTTAGCAGAGGTATAACTTATGATCCAGGAAAGCCTTAGCATGACACAAAGCAGAGGAGATGGAGATGATGGCCTCAGAAAGAAATATCTTCTCATCCCATTCCATGAGAGCTGCTGTTATGCCTTCAGTTTAATATCCATTAGAATTTCCTGGAGTTTTTGTGTGGTTGTAGGTGTCCCATGAAGTGCACGGTTGTATCCTGCAAGAACCTTGTGTTCTGTGACACTTCGAGGCAGTAAATTCTGTTATTTAATCCTGTATTGCCCAAAAACCTTCCCCTTGGATGGTTGTATTTGTACAATCTCCATGGTTGTATTTGTTGCTTTCCAGTTTCTGCAGCAATTTCTTTTTTAGTGCAATTTCTTTTTTAGAGTTTTGTGTTAAGTGCAATTCCTTGGGTTTTGTGTAATGATAACCTGATTGACCTTGTTCTGTCCATGTGTTCTCCACCTCTTGTTTGCCTCCTGGCACCAGCACAGTCCAGATGTAGAACCTTGTCCCTTCTCCAACATTCCCTCCAATATTCCCAATATTAAGATGATGACAGCTGAGCTTTCATTTGCCTGCATCAGGGATTTAAGGAATGGCTCCTTGCCACTCCTCCAGGCTCCCTGTCCATTCCAGGAATATTTCTGCTTTGGGCAGAGCTGCCAGGCATGTCCTGAGGTGTTCCTGCTCTGCAGAGTGCTGGGGGTTGTCTCAATCTTAGGGTGACCCCAGAGGCCAAGTTTTCAATATTTCTGCGTGTTCCTACATTTAATGGAAAAATGAGGACTTCCCAGGGCTGTGGCATGATGTGTTTGTGACTTCTGGTGATGCCCTGCAGACAAATAAGCAAAATAGAGTGTGAGTGAACACAAGATCACTGCTATTAGAGAATGTGCCAAGCATCTCTGGGCTGGCTTCTTGCTGTTCCAGCTTCAAATCTCTGTGTTTTCTGTAGATGGGCAGTTTATGGGGGACCAGAGCCATTCTGTCACTGCTGCAGGAGTTTCTGCACTGACAGGGAAGCAGGGATTGACAGGAGCAATATCTGTGCTTTGGGTGCAGCTAAATGTCTCCTTTTTGTGGTTTTGAGAGGCAGCCATGGGCGAGAACTCTTCCTTCCCTTCCCTGCAGATGTGGTGAGGCTGCCTCAGCAGGAAGGGAAATCATGAAGATCACTTCAAAGGCAGTCCTGGCTTTGTCAGGGTCAGTGGGCAGCACCAAAACACATTGGAAAAGTGGAAAAGGGGTGTCCTGACAATGTTTGTGAGGCAGCTCTTGTTATGTGAACACAGTTATTTGAGTTCTCTTTGAGTTGCATGGGACCATTGTAGTTAAGGCAGAAAATGGACCAAACCCCTTGCCAGGAAGGAATTTATGGAAGCACTGGCAGAGCTCACCAAATGGGTTAGAAAGGGCCCAAACTGGGGCCCAGAGCACTTGGCTTGCCCTTCATCTCAAACATAAATATTCAAGCAACTTGCAGCTGTTCCAGGTGGTCCACAATTCTGGCGGCATAACCTAACTTTAACTGAGACTAATCAATAAAAGTTACTACTTCCATGAAAATCTTTCTTCTTATTGAAGTGTACTTATCCTGGTACTAAATTCACCCAAATATTTCATCAAGTATAACCAGGGACAGGCACCTTCATATTCCTCTTTACAAAGGTGCAGATTCCAGCTGCACTTCTCAGTGGACATAAAGGATTCATGGAGCAGGAGGCTGGAACCTCTAACATGTGTTTGATAAGAGTGCAAATACAGGAGGACTTCCAATACTGTGCAAAGAACTCCTCAAGTGCACATGTCACAGCATATTCAGGCTCTGTGCAGCATAACTGGGGTTAAAGTATTAAATAACAATCTAACCCAAAGCTTGAAGGGAAATTCTTGTGGTGATTCCTATCAGTGTTTAAATTATGAAAGATGTGAGAGATCCTCTCAGAACCTTCAGAGCAAACTTTGCTTGGGAACAAGGTTGCCTGAATTTACCACTTTTTCTTTTCTTCTTCTTCTTCTTCTTCTTCTTCTTCTTCTTCTGCTTCTCCTTCTCCTTCTCCTTCTCCTTCTCCTTCTCCTTCTCCTTCTCCTTCTCCTTCTCCTTCTCCTTCTCCTTCTTTTTTTTCTTTTTTTTCTTTTTTTCTTTTTTTCTTTTTTCCTTTTTTCTTCTTTTATTTTCTCTGGCAGGGGGGCAGGGAAGGTAAAATAAGGAACTAAACTCTTTTCTCTTTCTGCTTCTCTCTACTTTCTTTGTCTTGCAAGTGTTCAAGAGTGAGACAGTCTCTTGCTATGGATTTGTAGAGCATCTCCCACAATGCATTCTTGAATAGCAAGTGATTCCTAATAAGAAACTCCCTGCCTAAAACTCCTTGGCTTCTTTTCTGGTTGCTAGTTTCCTGAAAACAGCATGCAGATCAGCCTGAGGGCTCGTGGATCTCCACATTTCAGTCTGGCACCCATCCTTGGTGCTGTACTGCTCTGCATGGAAATGTTTTAGTGCTCAGGATTACACACTGAAACACATCCTGCCAGGAGGGTGCTTTGGGGAAGGGAGGCAAGAAATTTGTGAGAGTGGGTTTGGATTCAGTGGGGAAGTGAGAGCAAGGTGTTTCCATTTGGCAGGAGCTCTTCCATTTGGCAGGGACAGAGCTGGAGTGAAATGGTGGGGAAAGCTAAGGGAGGGCAGAGGATCAAGTGACCCCCTTCCTGTACTCAAACATGGATAAGGGATAAATGTGGGCAATTAAAAGGCTGATAACGACTGTCAGAAGAATCTCTGAGCTGAGCTGCGTGAGGTAGAGGCAGCGCTGAGCTAATTGGGGCGACGTGGAGGATGCTGATGAGAATGTTTCACATGGATTAATATCCCCCTCCTTTGGAAGCTGGGGAAATGTGGTATCTCGAGCAAGTCAGGCAGGGTTTGGACCAACAGCCACAAACTCAATCAGACAGAGAGGCAATTACAGATGATGGTTCCTCAGAAGGACAGTCACACTGTGCGGGGTGACTGCGCCTGTGCTGTTTGTGTGACAAGCGAAAGAGGCCACAGCCACTCAATTCACTGATAGGGTGTATCAGGGTGGTCTGAGCTCGAGATTCTGAGACAGAAAACCAAGACACCTCAGTCAGAATTATGCAATGAGCACACGAGAAACTGGGGTGAGAAATCGCTGCTGGAGCGCTGCCAAGGAGCAGCCGCTGGGTTTGTTCTGTCTGCATCCCTTGAAATGCTGCTCCTTTGCAGCAGCCTTCAGCTCGCTCTGGGCTTACAGAGGATGCTGAGAGAAGAGTGATGCAGACAGAAGGAGGGCAGAGCATTTCAGCACACCCAGCTGCAGATGGCTCAGAACACCCCAGTGATGACTGGATTCTGAGCTCTGCTGTGTCCTGCTCCCATGGATGGTCACTGTGCCATCGCTGGATTGCTGAGATTCCTGCACTCAGTGGCTGTAGGTGCTGCCAGGGCTGTGGCATGGCTGCTGTGAGCCCCCAGGGCCCTCACTAGCTGCTGGAGGTGTGCTGGTATTTACCTGCAAGCTGGAGCTCAGCAGCAGGAGAAAGGACCTTGCTGGAGCACAAGAGCTGCTTTGTCTCCTTTCCCCATGATGGAGGGACAAACAGGAGCAGAAAATGGGCAGCTGGATGTGAGGGATGCTGGGCAGGAGCAGAGCCCACTGCTGCAGGGATGGCAGAAAGCACTGGAGAGGGATGTTGGTGCTATTCTGCACTGCTGCTCTGCAGCCTCTTAAATTATTCAGGTGATAACAGCATCTGTATGTGCCTGGTGAGCCCTCTGTGCTGAAAACGAGGTGAGCAGCCTCTGAAGCCTTGCAGCATTCAGAAATGCGTCTCAGGAGCAGGTTCTGTTCAAGCTGTGCCCTGTCCCCTGGCCAGGACTTCTGCCCCAGGAGGGCACTTGCTGAATGCAGGCAGCAAACGCTTGCAGGAGCAAATGCTTGCAGGAGGGTGAGCACAAAAGGCACGAAAATCCTGCGTGTGACAGCCTGGTGGGCTCGGTCTGTCCAGCACAGGAAGCCACCTGCAGTGTGGTGATGCTGAGGTAGAGCTGAGATCAAAGGAAGGCAAGCTAGGTCTGAGCTCAAAAGAAAGCAGATTTACAGAGTGCTAAAATTAGAAGTTTAGTCTGAATCATGCTAATTTGTTTTAATTGTCTAATGTGTCAGGGTTGTTCAGAAATGTAATCTTTCTGTCATGGTCTGGAAAGGTGCAGCATCACCAGGGGTGTGATGGATCAAGGATGGTGGAGATTTCTGGGTTTCCTGGCCTATTTTACATCTTTCTTGCAGTCCTCACCTCCAGCTCTCAAAATGCCACCAGGCTAGGCTCTAAAAACCTTAGTTCTGGATTGAATAGAGCAGACTTGTTAAAACTTTCAGTGAGCACAGGGCAGCTTCCTATGTGGAGGGAAGCTCCTGCCACCTTCTCTCTCTAAGGGCACTTCTCAGCATGACAGAACCATCTGAAAATTCACATTTTCTTTCACAGATGATTATGTCATGTTCTGAGCCTCGACTCTGCAAGCAGAGGCAAAAAAAATCCAAGTTCCTTTCCTATTTGCAAACCAGATTTTGCTGACTGGGTGAAACTTTAAGCCAGAGCCTTAAATCTCTGTGTAGGGGCTGCAAGTGTAGGGGACAGTGGTAAATCTGTGGCTTCAAAACGTTGCATCCTCCGTGAAAAATCTGCAGCAGGGACAAAGCAGCAGGTACTCACAGGTCTTGGGAGGAGGAAGGAGAGAACACAGCAGCAGGAGAGCATTTGGAACACAGACGAGGTTTCTATATTTGTATAGAGATGAGGGAAGAGGGAGAGAGTGTGTGTGCATGTTTGTGTGAGTGTGGCCAGGCCACCAGGAGCATTCCTGTGTAAAAGAAAAGGTTCTCCAGCAAGGTAACAAGGAAAAGTGAAGGCTGGGGTCTGTTGTGTTTGCAGGGAATGGCTGGCAAAGGCAGGAATGATGCATCTGACTCCAGGTTCTCAGAAGGCCAATTATTACTTTATAATACTGTATTATATTAAAGAAAACTATACTATACTAAAAAATACAGAAAGTATATTCACTGAATGCTAAAAAGATAATAATGAAAACTCGTGACTCTTTCCAGAGCCTCAACACAGGCTTTGGCCTTGATTGGCCAACGAGTCAAAACAATTCACATTAAACCAATGAAACAATCATAAACAATGTCCAAACACATTCCAAAGCAGCAAAACACAGGAGAAGCAAATGAGATAGGGATTGTTTTCCTTTTCTCTGAGGCTTCTCAGCTTCCCAGGAGAAAAATCCTGGGCAAAGGGATTTTTCAGAGAATGTGAATGCCACAATGGTCTGTCACTACCCTGTGGTGACTTTGCAGGCTTTGTAGGATGCATTCATGTGCCTAAGTTTGAACTTTTAAATGGGAAATGCAGAGAACAGCACACTGAAACCCTTTGCAGAATATAAGCTATGTTTGGTTTTTAACCAGTGTCATAGTCTCTGCAAAGGAATGATAAATATTGTCACCTTCTTACAGTGGTTAGAAGTTTAGTCTGAATTGTGCTAATTTGTTTTTAATTGTCTAAGTGTGTCAGAGTTGTTCAGAAATGTTACCTTTCTGTCATGGTCTGGAAAGGTGTAGCATCATGGTAGGATGACCTTCTTACGATGCCATTTCTCCAGATACTCTGCAGGAAATTCAGTGTATTGAGTCCATTCATGATGCCATGCTTGGAATGAGGAGCACTGTGTCTTTCCCAGGACTTGCTGATTACAACCCCAAAGAATCAGATAAATCCTGTGAGATAAATAGTGTTTGGTGGGTGTTACAGACAGGTGTGGGTGAGTGAAACACAGGTTCAGCTTTAACAAAATACTGTGTACTGAGCTCTTTATTACATTGATCTGAATATGGAGGGGAAGAGTAAAAGGTCCTTCTTTGGTCTGCTGGAAATCAGCTCTACCTTGCTGATGATTGAAGTGTGAGCTTTTACTGTGTGCTATAACCATAAACAAAAATATCTTATAGGTTCTCACACTGCTGTTTGAATCAATAACATTCTGCTGTAAATGCTTTGTATGGATTTGATTATAGTAGTAACTACTGTGTCCTTAAATAAGATGCTAAACTTCAACAATACAGTTTTCTTGACTTGTGAATCACTGCATGGAGTTTCTCTTATTTTGGAGTGATTTTTAAAATTTATTTCCGCTTTCCATTTCCCTTGTGGTGAATGAATGACAGTGGGAACTACTGGGAGTGGACTACAGAGGGGTGGTGGTTTACTGGAGAGTTCTAACAAAGGTAAATCTCACTGAATTGGCTTTTAATGTTAAAATTGCCTTTACTGCAGTGGGGAGTGTTATAGTTCTTCCCATCTTTAACGCTGAAAGAGAATTTGTGTCTGTGGAGCATTGGTTTGGCTTGGGCAGGGAGAGGAGGTTCTGAGCTAGGAGATGCCTGCATGGGATCAGCGTTTATTCTGAATTCTTTAATTCCCTCTGCTTTTTCAGCAGAGTTCTCCAGCCCTTTTCCTGGCAGGATCATCTCAGCTCGCAGGGGCAGCCGTGGGTTTGGTCCAAGCAGGGATTGCTCAGTGGAGCATGGCGTGGCAGCTCCCTTCGCACGCGGCTTGGCCGCGCCGCCGCTCTGATGCAGGACAAGCAGGCTGTCCCCCTTTCTGTGAGGATTGGGAATGAAAAATCCTTCTCATCAGCCTGCTGTCGAATGGCTGAGGAGCTGGGATTGCTGTGAGAGGAGCTGCAGCATCACAGGGCAGAAGTGTAAAATATCTGTTGCCCACTGTGACGGTGTTTGCAGGGATCCAAGGATGAGGGAAGAGATGAGGATCTGACTCCACGTTTCAGAAGGCTGATTTATTATTTTATGATATATATTACATTAAAATTATACTAAAAAAATAGAAGAAAAGGATTTCATCAGAAGGCCAGCTGAGAATAGAAAAAGAAGGAATGATTACAAAAGCTTCTGTCTCTGACTCTCTGTCCAAGCCAGTTGGCTGTGATTGGCCGTTAATTATAAACAACCACATGAGACCAATCACAGATGCACCTGTTGCATTCCACAGCAGCAGATAACCATTGTTTGCATTTTGTCCCTGAGGCCTCCCAGCTTCTCAGGAGGAAATACCCTAAGGAAAGGATTTTCTATAAAAGATGTCCGTGACAGCCCACCAGGACTGTATCAGCAAAACTGCTCCTCAGAACTTGTAAATTGTCCCTCAGACCTGTCAGGGAAGTCCTCCAAGGCCAGCAGCAGTTCAAAAATGCATTACAAACACCTTCTCTCCACTCCAAAGGTGAGGCAGCAGCATTTGCTGCCTCCTGCCAGCATTTCACAGGGATCAGCAGCTCTGGCCTGCAGAGCTCTCAGTGTTTTGTGTGGCACCATCATCATTTTCTGCACAGGGTCAATGAGGGACATCCATTCTGCCTTCCCTGCATTGCCAGACACCGTGGGCAAATTGCAGATATTTGGGAAGAGGAGCTGACATCTCTCACTAATTCTCTCTGCCTTGGAGCCAAGAAAGCTGTGAAGACACTTGGAGCAGCTGATTGGGATGCTCTGCTCACAGCTGCAATAATGATGCAACTTCCTCATGAAAACGGGAGATAAGGTGCATGACTGGGAAGGGGCATTGCATATTGAGAGATTTAGTCTGAATAGATTTTTTTCTTTGCATTGGTGGTGTGGTTTGTGTCTGTTTTGTTAGGAATAAATGCAGCCTTTTGCCTGGAGAAGGGGCACCGTGATAAGACGTGAACCTGTGGTTTGTTCTGGACAGTAACAAGCTATGGTAAAACACTGAGAAATAAAAAAAATAAAACAAAACAAAACAAACCAACAAACAAAAACCCAAAACCCCCCAAAAACACCAAACCCCCCCCCCAAAAAAACCAAAAAAATAACCCCAAAAAAATAACCCCAAAAAAACCTCCAAAAAAACCCCCCCAAAACCCCCAAAAAACTAAAAAAAAAAAAAAAAAAAGACAAAAAAAAAACCAAACAAACAAAAAAGAGAGATCAGAAAAGGACGAAGCTTCAGAGTTTCCT
This sequence comes from Zonotrichia albicollis, assembly GCF_047830755.1. NCBI lineage: Eukaryota > Metazoa > Chordata > Aves > Passeriformes > Passerellidae > Zonotrichia > Zonotrichia albicollis. Next base: position 7,333,682 of record NC_133844.1, on the reverse strand, counting down.
TTATTTCCTTTGGAGTTTTCTGTGGAGAAAACCAAGCACCACAAATGAAGCACGTAAGATGATTTTTGCCCTCTTTCTGGAGCTGCAGCTGCTGCAGTCAGCTCCCCACCCTCGAGCTGCCTGTGCTGTTTGCTGCCAAGCTTTGCCAAGCAGGTTGCTGGGATAATATTGGGCTTTTTTAATGGCAAAAAAGTGCCTGCAAAACAGATCTATATAATTTTTGCATTAAAATAGTTATATGACATGCCAGAGATCTGATTGGGAGGTGCCAAGAAACAACAAAGAATGAAGGAATTTCTCTAAATACCCAGCCATGAAAACAAGGACCTAATTTTGGCTGTGTTTTTAAGACCAGCATCAATAAACATGCATGCAAACAGGTTTGGAGGGTGTTATGTCCAAACCTTGCAGGTAACCCAGCACAGCAGCTGTGATAGAACTGCTCTCACATATCTGCCACATCCTGGCCAAAAAAGGTTTCTCAGCCTCTGCTTTTTGTTACTATATTATACCATAATGCACTATATTATATGAAAAACTGATTAAACACTTTATTTTTACTACACTATCCCATAATACACTATACTTAATGAAAAACTGATCAAACACTTTATTGCTACTACAGTATACTATAATACACTATAGTACAAGAAAAACTGATCAAACACTTTTTTGTTACTATATTATACCATAATACACTATATTATATGAAAAACTGATCAAACTCTTTATTTTTACTACACTATCCCATAATACACTATACTTAATAAAAAACTGATCAAAAAATTTATTGTTACTACACTTCACTGCATGAAAAACTGATCAGACTCTTTATTATTACCACACTATCCCACAATACAAGAAAAACTGATCAAACACTTTATTATTAATACATTATACCATAATACACTATATTATATGAAAAACTGATCAAACACTTTATTGTTACTACAGCATATAATACACTATATTATATTAAAAACTGATCAAACTCTTTATTCTTACTACACCATCCCATAATACACTATATTATATTAAAAACTGATCGAACTCTTTATTTTTAGTACACTGTACCATACTACACTATATTGTATGAAAAACTGATCACTTTATTGTTACTACATTATACTACATGAAAAACTGATCAAACTCTTTATTATTACCACACTATCCCATACTACATGAAAAACTGATTAAACATTTTATTATTAGTACACTATCCCATAATACACTGTATTATATGAAAAATTGATCAAATTCTTTATTATTACTACATTATACTACATGAAAAACTGATCAAACACTTTTTTGTTACTACACCATATAATAATACACTATATTATATTAAAAACTGATCAAACTCTTTATTTTTACTACCCTGTACCATGCTACACTATACTTAATGAGAAACTGATAAAAAACTTTATTGCTACACTTTACTACATGAAAAACTGATCAAACACTATATTGTTACTATACCTTACCATACTACACTATACTTAATGAAAAACTGATCAAACTCTTTATTATTACCACACTATCCCGTACTACATAAAAAACTGATCAAAGACTTTATTGTTACTACACTATACTACATGAAAAACTGATCAAAGTCTTTATTATTATGATAAACATTTTATTATAACTGATCAAATATATTTATTATCACTATCCCATCCTACACTATACTACATGAAAAACCCTTCACCCTTGTCACACACACATGGATCCAACTGGTCAATGAATCAAAACACCAAAGCCAGAGTCCAATTAACAAACTAAATTTTGGTAACCAATCTCCATAATGTGCACGTTCCACAGGTGCAGAGATTAAGATGAGAACTGTTTTTCTCGCAGTTTCCCAGGACAATCCTAGGACAGCTCTGTGTCTCTCTCTGTTCAGAGGATGTGTGATTACCACAGGAAAGCATTCCCTGGCACTGACAGCACTGCTTTTTTTTTGCAAATCCTCAGGGAATCACGGTGCTAAATGCTACAAGAGTGTTAATTTTGTAAGGTGAGCCGTTGTGCAGTCATGGGCTCGGAGGTGTCCTTGCCATGCAGGGGATCTGTGTGTGCTGCTGGAGAGGGGATCGGGCCACCAGCTCCTCCTGTGCTTGGCACACCTTGTGTGTGACATGGAATTATTTTCTCTTCTCTGCTGTGATGCACTGGGAGATGGGGACCAGGTTGTGCTGCATTTAACTTGGCTCTGCTGGCTGGTTCTGGCTGTCCATCCCCTCCTGGATTCCTTTTTCTGGCTGTCCATCCCCTCCTGGATTCCCTGTTAGTGCCATCTCCTCCTGAATTCCCTGTTCTGGCTGTTCAATCCCTCCTGGATTCCTTATTCTGGCTGTTCAACCCCTCCTGGATTCCCTATTCTGGTCCATCCCCTTCTGGATTCCTTATTCTGGCTGTCCAATCCTTCCTGGATTCCCTGTTCTGGTTGTCCATCCCCTCCTGGATTCCTTTTTCTGTCTGTCCATCTCCTCCCTGAATTCCCTGTTCAATCCCTCCTGCATTATTCCCTGTCCTGTTTATCCCCTCGTGGGTTCCCTGTTAGTGTTCATCCCCTCCTGGATTCCCCTCTTGGATTATTCCCTGTTCTGGCTGTTCATCCCCTCCTGGATCCCCTGTTTTTGGCTTTTCATCCCCTCCTGGATTCTCTGTTGTTCATCCCCTCCTGGATTCCATATTCTGGCTCTTCATTCCCTCCTGGATTCCCTGTTCTGTCTGTCCATCCCCTCCTGAATTCCCTTTAGTGTCCATCTCCTGAATTCCCTGTTCTGGCTGTTTATCCCCTCCTGGATTCCCTGTTAGTGGCTCTCAGCTCCCAGCCCTGATAAAATGGATACCAGCATCCTGATTTTCATCACTTGGGAGGAAGGAGGACTTTTTTTTTTTTTTTTTTTTATTAATAACCCAAATTACCCTGTGAAACGGCACTTGTCTGATGTTAAATATTAAACTCCCTTAAGTGGGTGAGCTGGGGCGCAGGAGCAGCAGTGATGGGCTGTGCAGGAAGATGAAGTGCTGCTGGACAGCATTAATTCCTCCTCCCTGGAGAGCCTCCCATCCTCAGGGCAGCCAGGTGCTCTTGCACGTAGCTCCCCGGCTTCCAAATGGCATTTTTCACACTTTAACCATTTTGCACGCTTTGAGCAGATCTGAACATCAAAAGGCTGGTGGATCCTGGCTCTGGAGTTGCCATGGCAACAGCAGCTGAGAGGATTTGGATGTTTCTGGGATGGGATTTTGCTGCTGGGTGTGCTGGGCAGAGTGGGGCTGCTCTGCTCACATCAGTGGCGCTGAGGGAGGGGATGCTCTGGTCCAGCCCAGGAGCTCTGGGGTGCAGAATCTGTGTTTGAACTGCTCGTCTCGGCTCCTTCCAGTCTGGGAGAGGAGAAGGGAGCCCTTTCTTCCCAGCTATATCACATGTGGAAGTAGGTCAGCTCAACTATACCCTCAGATATTCTCATTTCTCTCTAAGCATTGAGCTTTGGTACAAGCATTGACTCTGAAGGAGCCCAAAACTGCTTCAGTTTTGGGTTGTCTTTGGGATATTGGCTTGGGATAGTGGCTGTCCTTGGGATGTGGCTTCAGGTGCCTCTTCTACCCCTCTGCAGCTCCAGATGTGTGGATTTTCAGGAGTGAATATCAAGCCCCAGCACGGCTGCTCTCCTCACATCAGTGCCATGGCGGGGCTGTGTGGGATGCTCTGGTCCAGCCCAGGAGCTCTGGGATGCAAAATCTGTGTTTGAACTGCTCATCTCGGCTCCCTCCAGACTGGGAGAGGAGAAGGGAGCCATTCTTCCCATGTGGAAGTAGGTCAGCTCAATTATACCCTCAGATATTCTCATTTCTCTCGTTGGCTCTCAAGGGAGTTAAGCACTGAGCTTTGCCACAAGCATTGGCTTTGTAGGAGCCCAAAACTGCTTCAGTTTTGGGTTATCCTTGGGATGTGGCTTCAGGTGTCTCTTCTACCTCTCTGCAGCTCCAGATATGCTGGGCACAGTGGATTTTCAGCAGTGAACATCAAGCTGAACACTGCAAAAATATAATATTGATTTGTCTGGGTAGCATGCTACAGCAGCACACTCAAGGAATCAAAACCCCATCAACAGAGTCCAATTAAGAAACTACATTTTGGTAAAAAAATCAGTCGAGGGGCTGCTGTTGACCCTCAGTGTGAGTCTGTCAAGCTGTGTGTCCTGGGCAAAATGCAAAATGCAAAAGGCCCCATCCTCCTCCTCCTCCTTGTGTGCTGTAAAATGGCCCCTGGGAATTCATTGTTGTTTGGGTGGGAATTCATTTTTCATTTGGGTGACTCTAACAATATCTGCTGGGGGAAACAGGTAAGAGGTAAGTGTTAAGGAACTGCCTAAGATCTTATTTTTTTATTTTTCTAGGTGTTTTCATGAAAATGGAAAGATCTTTTTGAATTAAAAGCTGCTCATTTATTAGATTTGTATGTTCATTTATTAGACTTGTATTTATTATTTTTCAGTTATTTTTCACGTGTGATTTATTGGGACATGCAGGTAGCAGATGTCCTTTGGGGGGTGGCAGGGTGGGGTGTGTGTGCAGACAGGCACTGCAGACAGATTGAGGGTTTGGTGCAGGAAATCAGGTAATTCTGAGCACCCCGCCTGTTCCCTGTGCTGTCACAGCAATAGACACTGCTCAGACTTGTGACCTCAGTGCTGCTGGCCACTGCATACTAAAAGGAGAAAATATTTTGTCAAACTGCCTGGACATGACAGAGCAAGATCGTTTGGGTGGTGTTTAGGCACAGTGCAGACCTCAGAGACGGAGAATAAAGGTACACTGAAAAGTGTGGGGCAATGTGATGATGGTCACAGGGGTCTCAGGTAGAGGGAAGAGACGAGGATCTGACTCCATGGTTCAGAAGGCTTGATTTTTTATTTTATGATATATATTATATTAAAACTATGCTAAAAGAATAGAAGAAAAGGTTCTCAGAAGGCTGGCTAAGAATAGAATAGAAAGGAATGATAACAAAGGTTTGTGTCTCAGACAGAGAGTCAGAGCCAGCTGACTGTGATTGGCCATTAATTAGAAACAATCACATGAGACCAATCCCAGATGCACCTGTTGCATTCCACAGCAGCAGATAACCATTGTTTACATTTTGTTCCTGAGGTCTCTCAGCTTCTCAGGAGGAAAAATCCTAAGGAAAGAATTTTCCATAAAAATTGTCTGCGACAGGGCAAGATCTGAGCTCTTTTCTCTGTCTGATGCTCAGGGGCAGAGCAGATTTCTGTCCAATCTGCCTGCCAGGTGGGGACATCTTTTCTCACAGGAGGTCACTCTCTGCTGCCTCCAGGCATGCACTGCAGCCAAGTGATGGAAATCTCTCGGTTTTGATGTTCCCAAACAGGCAAAGCATTCAGGCATCTCTCAGTTATCAATAAACTTGCAGATACAGCAGGAGCAGTGGATTCAGCAGGATCAATAGCTGGGGTGCATTAAGTGCAGCCTGAGAAGAGTTTTGTTACATCCTTCAGATGGTGCCTGTCTGAATGGAAGCTGAAATCTGCACCATGAGCAGTAATTAAGAAGCGATTTGCCCTTGGCCCAGATTGTGGGCATAAAGCCAAATTCTGAGTTCCCAGAAGTGGGAATTTTCAGATTCAGGCTGAGTTAGGTGATGTTTTTTGCTCTCAGAGCTGCCTGGTCTCTAAGAGGGGTCAGACAGTGAGTGCTGATCCTGTGGGTGAGATGTGCTCTGGGCCGCTGGATAAGGGAGCTGGATGCAGAGGTTGCTTTGAACAACTTTATCTGTGCAGAAATCAGGATAGCACAGCACCGAGCTGCAGCATAAACAATGGGGCATGAACATTCCTCTCCTTTGGGAGCTTTGCAGCTCTTTCATGTCTTCACTCTGAAAATATGACTTTCTGAATAAGAATAAATAAGGTAAATATAAGTATAAATAAGGTAAAGTATATAAGTGCATAAATAAGGTAAATATAAGTGTATAAATAAAGTAAATATAAGTATAAATAAGGTAAATATAAGTATAAATAAGGTAAAGTATATAAGGGTATTAATAAGGTAAATATAAGTGTAGAAATAAAGTAAATATAAGTATAAATAAGGTAAAATATATAAGTATAAATAAGGTAAAGGATATAAGTATAAATAGGTAAAAGTAAAAAATATAAGTGCATAAATAAGGTAGATATAAGTATAAATAAGGTAAAGTATATCTGTATAAATAGGTATAAGTAAAACATATAAGTGTATGAATAAGGTAAATATAAGTATAAATAAGGTAAAATATATAAGTATAAATAAGTATAAGTAAAAAATATAAGTGCATAAATAAGGTAAATATAAGTATAAATACGGTAAAGTATATAAGTATAAATAGGTACAAGTAAAAATATAAGTGTATAAATAAGGTAAATATAAGTATAAATAAGGTAAATTATATAAGTATAAATAGGTATAAGTAAAAAATATAAGTATAAATAAGGTAAAGTATGTAAGTATAAATAGGTACAAGTAAAAAATATAAGTGTATAAATAAGGTAAATATAAGTACAAATAAGGTAAATATAAGTATAAATAAGGTAAAGTATATAAGTGTATAAATGAGTATAAGTAAAAAATATAAGTGTATAAACAAGGTAAATATAAGTATAAATAAGGTAAAAATTAGTATAAATAAGGTAAAAAAGTGTGATGAGATTTTCAGTTGTGTTGCCTTGTTCAAACGACGAGCAAAAAGAGCATTTGATAAGTGGTGGTAAGATGCCAGAGAGGCACATGCTATGAAACTCTGCTCTGTATGAGTGCAGAAAGGGGAAAAAACTGCTGAAACATCTTGGTTTGGAGTTTGCTTCCTCTCCAAGAACTAAATTGTGGTTGTGCTGGTACAAGGCACTCTGCTCCATCCCCAAAGCCATCCCTTTGGAGGAGCAGCGCACAGTTCAAGGAACACAACCTCAAGAAGATCTATTCAATTTGTACTTCTGAATTTCCTTTGGGAATCTCAGATTAAAGAGTTCTGCGCTGATAAATGACCACTAAATGGTTTCTTAGATCAGGGCTATGACAGGACGAGATTTCTAATAGCTGCTGAGCCCTGCAGATGGGTTTCTTTCCACTGAGTCTCTTTTCTTTCATGCAGAGGGTTTCTTTCCACTGGGCTTCTTTTCTTTTGTTCTGTGCTTCTGAGTGCCAGTTTTTAGGCTGATTTGGAGAGATTTGGCTTCCCCATCATCAACAAAGGAGATGGAGAAGCAGCTAGAGAGCAAGGGCTGGAATATTTTTGTGTGCAGCAAATCTTTGTTTCCCTCCCACCCCACCACATTGCACAACCCCTCAGATGGAAAGGTGAAGAGCATCCTTACCCACTTATTTATGCCTGCATCACTGCTGCTCTCCCCCAACAGCAGGAAATGGCCTGACAGCATCTCTGTGTACCTGCTGTTACCCATGGCTGGGCAGCAGCAGCAGCAGAATTGCCAAACATTTAAATTATTCAGCTGCTGTTGTTGACTCAGCTTTGGAGCTGCATTGATGTTTCCTGAGATAATGGCTCGCTGACTGGAACCTGGGAGCCCCAGCAGGGGCACAGGGAGGGTTTTCCTCGCTAAGGGGAGAGGGGACAAGCTGGGATAAGGTGAACCTGTGTGTGCATCCACGTCCTTGCACCAGGAGAGTGTGCAAGGGCTCAGGAGGGAGCAGCTCCTTCATTCCTCAGCCTGGCCTCATTTCTCATTTCTCATTTCTCAAGTGGCTGAGTTCAGGAGGGGCTGTGCTTCCTTCCCTGGGCAAAGGCACATGCAGCTCCCTCAAAATATTCAAGCCCATTTTTACGTTATTTACTTTTCAAGCCCATTTTTACATTATTTACCTCTAAAGCCCATTTTTACACTATTTACTTTTCAAGCCCATTTTTACACTATTTACCTTTCAAGCCCATTTTTATGTTATTTACTTATTAAGCCCATTTTTACGTTATTTACTTTTCAAGCCCATTTTTATACTATTTACCTTTCAAGCCCATTTTTACGTTATTTACTTTTCAAGCCCATTTTTACATTATTTATCTTCAAGCCCGTTTTTATGTTATTTACTTTTTAAGCCCATTTTTACATTATTTACTTTAAAGCCCATTATTTACTTTTCAAGCCCATTTTCACACGTTATTTACTTTTCTCCAGGGCCATGTGCCCGAGGCTCTCTGCTGCCCACATTCCGCCCCTCATTCCCTTTAAATGAGAGGAAGAACAGCTGAGGGCAGCCTGGCAGCAGCCAGGTTCTGGGCAGCCACTTCTCTGGTTACATGGCAGATACCAAAACCCAGGAAGGAGCCTTGCATTCCTTCACAGCTACATCATCTCACAGCTGAGGAGTTCCTCCAAAGGTCAGAGGCAGAACTGTATCTTGAAAAAAAAATAAAAGGCTCTTTTTAGCTGAAATATCAGTCTCTGCTTTCTAAATTTCTGACAGAGCTTCTCCTCACCCCTGACTCTGTCTGCAGGTGCTGGAGTTCAATGTTTTTATCTCAGGTGTGAACCCCAAATGCAACAGCTCTGAGGCACTGGGGATGCTGGGCCTTGTCCCAGGATAAATTAATTTTCATGTGGGTATGATAAGTATTATAGCATCCAGTATTTAAGAGAATACTGGAACCCTGGTTTGCAAAAAAGTCCAGGACAAAGGAAGGAATTGATGAATCTGACTCCATGTTCTTAGAAGGCTAATATTTTATTTTATTTTATTTTATTTTATTTTATTTTATTTTATTTTATTTTATTTTATTTTGTAATGCTATCCTAAACTGTACAAAAGACTAGAGAAAGGATACAGACAGAAGGCTACAAAGAATGATAATGAAAACTCGTGACTCTCTCCAGAGTCCTGACAGAGCCTGACCATGATTGGTCATTAAGTTAAGCAATTAAATTAAATTAAACAATTCACATGTTGGATAAACAATCTCCAGACCACATTCCAAAGCAGCAAAACGAAGGAGAAGCAAATAACATAATATTGTTTTCCTTTTTCTCTTAAGCAATTCCCATGTTGTATAAACATTCTCCAGACCACATTCCAAACAGGAGAAGCGAATGAGATCATATTGTTTTCATTTTTCTCTGAGGTTTCTCAGCTTCCCAGGAGAAGAAATCCTGGGTAAAGAGGATTTTTCAGAAAATATGACGGTGTCCCACCTTGTCCTTCTTGACTCTTTAAGTGACAAAAGGTGAATGGTAGCTGGAAATAGAACCCAAGCTAAGGGGTAAGGGATTTTTCAGAAAATGTGACAGAGACACACCTTGTCCTTCTTGACCCTGTAAGTGACAAAAGGTGAATGGTAGCTGGAAATAGAACCCAAGCTGTGCGTGGGTCCCCGGCAGCACCCCAAACCCTTTGCCAGGCTGGCCCAAATGTAGCACCTGGAGCCAGGATGGAGCACCTGGAGCAAAGCACGAGGGGTGGGCCCTGCCAGGCTGGCCATGGTGGCCCTGCAGGGTCACCCCAGGAAAGGGTGGGACGGGAGTGATCTCCAGGAGCTCTGATCCTCTGGACATTGGTGTGACTCCCTTGCGTGTCTTTCAGAGAGGGCATGCACCAACCACTGTGGACCCCTTGCCTTCTTGCTGCAAGCAAGGATCTCCTGAAGGGATGCTGGAGCAGGAGTCTGCAGCGCAGGTAGAAGGGGGGAAGGGGCGCGTTCGTTGTGTCGCAGCGGGCTCTGGGCCCTGCACAGAGCCTGGAGCTGCTGTCACCAGCCCTCATCTGCCACTTCAGCTCCATCTCGGTGTCCTCCATGTGGGACTGTGCCCAGCCAAGCTTCTGCAGGGACCTGGGAGGAACCTCAGGTCTCCTGCTCGCTGTCTCCAGCACAGACCACGAGACAGTGCAGTTCTGCCCACAGAGCTTTCATTTTGCTTTCTATTGCTGTAGTTTCATCTTCCCTTGCTCTGAAGGGCAGAGTTCATGCACACGGGCTCCTCAGACGTGTTTATGAAGTTTGGCTCAGGCATGACACTCAATAAACACTGCCCAGCTCCTGACGTAGGATGAGCCACAATCTCCAGACTCCAGAGAGAAGTTGTGCTGCCCTGCAGCCAGGTGTGTGAGTGCTGATAGGGTGCAAGCCCAGCTGCTGATAAACCTCTCCCAGCCCGCTCATGCTTGGTTCTGGCTGCAGCATTCAGCACTGCTGGGTTGATGGGAGCTGCAGACGGGCTGTGCAGGGTGAGCTGACCTTCTCCTGCAGGGATGACATGCTTGCATTGCCTGAGGGTGAGTACCTGGGCATGGTCAGGGGTTCCTTGGGCAGCAAAAGAGGAGAGGGTGGTTCACCTGAGGGAGTTTAGGTATATTCTGGTTATTTAGGTATATTCAGTCCAAAGATAATGCCTCTTCTCCCCAAACAGCTGCTGCTAACTGGACCTCAGGGTTTGCTGCCCTTCTTAGGACATTGGTAACTTACGTAAGATCATCCTTGGAGCCAGTGCCATTGAAACTACACCCCTCTGTGCTGTATTTTTCTTGTCCCTCTCACCTCTGCTTTACTGGGAGAAGAGTAAAGCCCTGGGTGTTATTTTTTTGCAGTATTGTGATGGTAAATGTTGATTCCTGTGTGGTCACCTTGCTGCCGTGGGACAGGTGCACAGGATGGTGTTTCTGTCTCAGCACAGCGCTGTGCTGGCTCTGCTCTGGAGCAGGTGGCTGTGCTGCAAAGGCTTTGCTTGCATGTCCTGGCAGAGATTTATTTATTGCCAGGCCTGTGCTTCTGGTGCTTTTCTGTCACTGCTTTCTGCCCTGCATGGCTTCCCCAAGCAAGGCTGGCTTGAGGCTCAGGACAGTAACTCTATGGTAGCCACAGCACAGGGTGTCACTCTGGTTTTTTAAGATTTTCTAAGCTTTCTGATGTTGGCATTCTTGTGGTGAACTTTGTCACATGCTTTCTGTAAATAACTCATTGTTTTGCATTCCTTTATGGAGAAATTAGATGGACTGTTGGTTTGTCCAGTGTCATTGGAGAGGTGGCACTGTCACCCTCCAACCCACTGTCACTCTTGGAAAACTATAAATTTTAGAGACAGAAAATAAATTTCCCTTTTTTTTTTTCTTCATTTTGGGAGCAGCAGTGTGTGCTTGTGTTGTTTTGTGTCCTACAGTGACACAGGGGCTGCACTGTGACACCCCCCAGCATGCAGATCCCTGCAGAAAAACCCCTTTTAAGCACTTTGTGCATGCAGGGAAAGCAGGTGTGGACTCATCCTGCTGGAGGGAATGAACAGGGAGTGAGTCAGAGCTGACTGCAGAAACCAGAAGCAGTTTATAAAGCACAGGAAAGAAAAGGAAGATTCTGCACAGGGCAGCTGGGCAGATCCTGATGGTGTGATCTGGGCTCCAGCCCCTCACCTGAGGGCACTGACAGAACCCAGGTCAGGTCCAGAAGCTGTGTCTTAGTCCCAGGTTGACATCAGAGCACATTTCTGACCCCCCTTGCCCTGAGCCCTCTCAGCTCCCCAGTATTCACTGCCCAGACCTGCCTGAGCCATGCCATGGCCCAAAAAAGGCAGAGCATCAGGAAAGCAGCAGGGAGAAAGCTCTGCTGCTGCATCTCTTGGCAGCTGGAAATGTTGTGGTGCTATTAGCAGAGGTGTAGTGCCTGAGCAGAGAGCTCTCATGTATTGTCTTCAGTCACAGTCTGTATATTTTTTGATGAGGTAAAAATAGCTTTTCTTTTTCAGGATATGCAGAGAGCAGAGGCTCCTGCTAACATCAAAGGAGAGTGACAGCTTTCCCCTGGGTGTGCGTGGCCTCAGCTGGCAGGAGCAGCAGCACTGTTAATTCTTGCCTCTCTGTGAGAGGAGAAATGGGAAAGGGAAGATGTTCTGCTCTCCTTTCCCTGCTCTGCTCTCTGCACCAGCCTCTGTTTCACTCTCCACTGGTGCTGGAAACCCAGCGCTGTACTTGAGAGAGAAAGTGATAGTTTGCAAATGATAGTTCGCAGAAAAAAAGAACAAGATCTTGAACGTGTTCCTTAGGAAATCCATTGGGCAGCAAGCAGTTGCTCTCTGTTAATTCTTGCCTGTCTGTGAAAGGAAAAATGTGAAAGGGAAAACGTTCTGCTCTCCTTTCCCTGTTCTGCTCTCTGGACCAGCCTCTGTTTCACTCCCCAGTGGTGCTGGAGACCCAGCACTGCATTTCAGAGGGAAAGTGAGAGTTTGCAAATGATAGTTTGCAAATGATAGTTTGCAAATGACAGAACAAGATCCTGAACGTGTTCCTTAGGAAATCCATTAGGCAGGTGGACTCACAGAGCTGCAGGCTGCAGCCCTCCAGGGATCCTTATCAGGAGCATCACCCTCCTGCCTGGGGGCATCTCCTCGCTGCCTTGCTGGGTGCAGATTAAGCTGTTTGTGATATCTGCCCTGCCCACAGCCCTGAACCTGTTCCAGCCAGCAAAGGGGAGCCGTGAGCAGGGCAGGAAGGAGTCAAATGGCAATGCAGGTGCCTGAAATTGCTCAGTTAACCTTCACCCTGAGCTGCACCGCCAGTGGCAGCCCAGAGCTGCCTCTCCTCTTCAGAGTGCACAAAAATGGGTTTTCCACAAGCTCATTACTCCTGATTATGTAACAGTGGAGAGGCCAGCCTGATGCTGGCAGTGGAAATCTTGCCCTCTCTTCAGCACTGCAAAAATGCCAATTGACAGGCTGCTTCCCTTCCCACAAACCTGCCAGGGCCTTCCTTCCCTGTTTCTTCTGCTTTGGGGTTTATTCTTTGCCAGTTGTGTCTTCTCCAGCTCAATCCTTTGCACGGGAATGCAAACAGATCTTTCAAGTCCTGCATGCTCTGATTCACCTGCTGCAAGATGGTTGAGCTCCCCCTTGCACCCTGCTCTGGGATCAGCCCTCTCGGGGCTGTTGTGAAACCTCCACCAAGCAGAAACGAGCATGGACAAAGGGTTTGCTCAGGCTGGTGCATGAAATGAGGCCAAACTCACCTGGCAGATGCCTCCCAGAGATGACTCCTTGTGCCTTGACTCTCATCGTGGCTCCCATTGCGATCTGCAGACCTGTGCTAAATCATGTGAGGGTGATGGCAGAATGGAACTTGGGCATGTGGATTTATCTGTCCTGAGTGGATAAGGGTGAGGATGATGAAGGAATAGAATTTAAGCATCTGGGTTTATCCTTTCATCAGATGAATTTTTTCCAATGGTTTTGCTTCTTTCTTTTTTCTGGGTTTGCAGTCTCTGCCTGTTCCCTGTGTTCTGCTGGCTGGCTGCCTGGGGCTGTGCTGCTGTGGCCTCTCAGGAGATGCTGTGTTCTGCTGAATGCTGCCTTCTACTCAGAAGGCAGAGACCTGCCAGCAGGGTTTGTTTCTGCAGCAGGGCCCAGTTTCTCTTAATAGAGACAGCAGAGAAAGTTCCTGCAAGAGAGACAGCGTGGCTTCTGGTTCTGAGCTCTTGGAGTTGAATTTCCTCTCTTCCCTGATATTCCTATGGGTTTTCCTATGTTATCCCTAACTGCTCTTCATCTTAGCAGCTCTTTTAGTGTGTTTTGAGGCCTGACAAATTCTTCTCACCTGATGAGAGAGGACTGAGGTTACCACCTGCAGAATTGTGTGGTTGATATCGAGTTCCAAATGAGCATTGGCTCCAGAGACATTCCTAGGCTGGACAGTTCCTCATAAGTTAAACCACTACACTGATGTGAGGTTTTGGTGTTTCTGCTGGAAATGATTCCTCAGAGGTGAGGATCATGCCCACTGTTGGGCACAAGCCCACATGAGCAAGGAAATGCCCAAGCCAGTGGCAAGGGCTGCTGCCCTTGGCAAGGGTTTGTGACACATCCTCAGCTGGCAGAGCTGACTTTGGGCTCCAGGACACTGGCATTAGGAGCTGGATGCCCTCTGAGATGGAGCTGGACCCTTCCACAGCATCTAGACAGGATGCCCATGGCAATATTGGTGCCAGGGTTAGGGTTTGCATCTCACTGCCACTCCTGGGTTATTTGGCTGTTGTTTACTGTGAGCTGTCCAGAATTCTGGTGATTCCTTGCTGGACCTCCTGTCTGCTGCTCCACGAGTGTCAGCTTGGCTGGAGAGACAGTGGGCACACAGGGTAAAGAGGGCAATGCAGCAGAGTGTGTGTGTGTGTGTGCCAGGCTGGAGCAGTGTGGGGAGCTGCTTCTTGACTGTCTTTGTGTCCCAGAAAACGCCGTGAGATCATCACAACTCATCTGGGCTTGGAAATCATCGACTTGCAGCATCTAACAGCTCACACCGAGCAGGCTCCTGCCAAGCGTGGCCACCTTGGATGCTGAGACCCTCCCTTGTGTTATCAGTGAGGAGCAGCAGGAGTTTATGGGAGCTCCTCCCTGGGTGTGAGGAGCTGCCAGGAGAGATTAGAGCAGGAGCTGGCTGTGACCAGACACACAGCAGGCTCACAAACCTCTGAGTGCAGCCTGAAACCCATCCTGACTTTGACTTTGCTCTGTAGCCTTGGCCATGGCTGCAATGCAATGGGCTCGTGTGGTTCCATTATTGCAGTGAGAGAACGAGGAAACCTGGAAAAAGGGGCAGAAAAAGCCTCTCCTCAGGGCCAGGAGAGGGTGTCATGAGAATAAATTGACTCTGAAACCAGGACAGAGGGAAAGGGAAATTTTAGATTGTCAGCAGACAGGGGGAGATTTTTCCTGAAGGAAAAGAAAGGGAAGCAGAGTAGAAGCGCAGTCTGAGGTGCTGTCCTGAGTTTTGAGTTTAGAAGGTCTTGGAGCACTTAAAGCCCTGACCTGAAGCTTCTCTCTTGTAGAACTTCTGTCAGCAGCCCCCTGACACTTCACAGCTTGGATGTCTGTAGAGCACGATGCCCGTGTTTAGGATTTAGCAAATTCCACCTGAGAGTGCAAGAGGCTCACAACAGCAAGTGAGGCAGCTTATTTTCTCCCCTGGAATATCCCCTTCCTGGAAAATTGCTGGGAAGGCAAAGGAGAATGGAAAGAAACTCTGCAAAGGAAAACCAGCAGAGGCAGTTTCTGCATCTGGAAGCACAGGGGCACACAGGGAGTGCCTGTGTGCTGTGCTGAGCTCTGTGCCTGTCAGAGGGTGCTGATAACGTGTGTCTGTGCCTGGGTGAGTGGGATGTGTGTGTGTATCTCCTCCATGTGCACATCTCCCTGTGCCCACGGGGTCTCTGCACTCCTTGCTGCCCCTTTTGCTGAAATTTGGGAGGTGGCAGCAACCCAAACTGTGCTTCCATTTCCTGGGGAGCAGATTGCCCTAAGCAGTGGGCAGGCAGACAGAAAGGAGGACAACATGACTGTGGATCTGCTTTTATCTGAGCTGAGCTATTCCATTCCCCCTGGTGGGATGGATTGCTGGTGTCTGATGCCCTGCACCTCTCTGTGCATCTCTGGAAGGTTCATGCTGAGCATGGGCAGCAAAAAGCAGCACCTCTGACACGTCCCAGCCTTGGCATCTTCTCCAAGGGCATCCAGAGGGGTGGAGGGAGCTCAAACCCTCTCCTCTGTGGCAGGGGTTACCTGTGGGCATTTCTGTGGGGCTGCTTTTCCTCTGCTGCTCCAAGGTGGTACCTGTGAGTTTCCAGGCTCCTGGGCATATTTGTGGGGCTGCTTTTCCTCTGCTGAGGTGGTACCTGCAGCTCTGACCCCCTCCCTGCGCCTGGCAGCAGCCACATTTGCTTTCCGGAGGTGCCTTGGTATTAAATATCCTGTCTGACACAATAATGGAGAGAAAATGAACAAATTCCATTAGCAGTTGGCGATCCCCGCAGGGTCTGCATTGGAGGGAGGACGGAGCCTGTATTTTTAGCTAGAATGCAATGTAACTCACTGGCTCTCTCAAAGCTGGGGAGTAGATAACCAAGGAGGCAGAGAGGGGACACCAGGCTCAGGTTTCAGCCGAAGTGCCGGGCTATGGCAGCACGAAAGGGCAGGTCCGGTCCAGACGTGGCTGTGAGTACTCAGCACACTTCTCCTCCGTGCCCACACACACCTCTGCTTCGCTTTTCTGCTTTGCTTTCTGCTTGTAGTCTCTGCTGCTGGGCGTGCTGGGCCTTTGGGAGCCCCTCTGCTCCTACAGGGCCGTGTAGAGTTTTACATTTAATCCTCAGAGCTCCATGTGCGTCCCACGGATGGCAGAGCCTGGCCGAGCCGTGCTTTGATTTTCCAAGGCTTTGCTGCCTTGTGGTCGGTCCTGCCCTGAGAAGCAGAGGCTTCCAGCAGTGTCTGGAGCTGGAAAAGCTCTTTGCATTCAGCCTGTTGCTTGAAGCAGTCAGCGTTTCCTCGCTGGACCCCACCTCAGGGCGTGAATGTGCAATTCTGAGTGCGGCGCTGCTGCTGCTGCCTTCTGCCTCTGCGTGAGCAGAGCAAGCACCGAGGTGCTGTGTTTGCTGTGCATTTCCAGCCCGCCAAAGGCTCAGCCCTGCTGTGTGTCCTGTCCATTCCCAGCCCTCCAAAGGCTCAGCCCTGCTGTCCATTCCCAGCCCTCCAAAGGCTCAGCCCTGCTGTGCTTCGCATGCATTCCCAGCCCACCAAGGGCTCAGCCTTGCCGTGCATTCCCAGCCCTCCAAAGGCTCGGCTCTGCTGTGTTTCCCATGCATTCCCAGCAGCTCTGCTGTGAACCTGGGGGCTCTGCTCTGAGCTGGGGGCAGGGGATGAGATCAGCACGGGCTGCTGCTGCTGCTGCCCTCCAGCTCTGTCCCTCTGACCCAGGGGCTGCCCCACAGGGCCCATGGCACCTTGCCACCCTGCTGGTGGCCTGGCCTGAGCTCTGTGCCTGATCACCCTCTTTGTGGCCCTTACTCTACAGCAGGAGCAGGGCATGGCTGCCTTTCCCCCTGGTAGGGGTGTCAGGCAGAAAGGATGGGCTGGGGGAGGCAGATGGAGGAGGCCAGAAGGCATCCAGAGCACCAATTCAAACATCTGAGACTGCAAAGAAGAGGGAAGAGAGGAGCCCTGAACCTCTCCTAATCCAGGAGTTTCCTGACCCTGGATGCTCCTCTGCAACCAGGCTGTGGGCACTCAGGATGAGCTGGAGGTGGCCAGAAGGCATCTGAGTTGTGCTGCTCCAGAGCCCCAATTCAAATATCTGAGACTGCAAAGGGAAAGGAAGAGAGGAGCCCTGAACCTCTCCTGATTTAGACTGTCAGCATCATGCTTCCAGTGCTTTTGTCTCTGTGGTGCTTCCAGCTCCTGCCCAGGAGTTTCCTGATCCTGGATGCTCCTGGGCAATACAGGATGGCTTGGGGTGGCAGAACAGAAGCTGTCCTAGCACAGGAGGTCCCTTGGTCAGTCCTGATGTAAATGGTACGAGAGGGGTTCTGATTTTCTCTTGGAGCTGAGGACAGAGGAGTGTGTGCTGCACCCATGCTGTGATGGTGTTCACAGGGGTCTTAGGATGAGAGAGAGATGTAGATCGGATTCCATGTTTCAGAAGGCTTGATTTATTATTTTAAGATATATATTACATTAAAACTACAATAAAAAATAGAAGAAGGAAAAGGTTTCATCAAAAGGGCTAGCTAAGAATAGAAAAGAAGAATCAACAAAGGTTTGTTGCTCAGACAGAGAGAGAGCCAGCTGTGCCATGATTGGCCATTAATTACAAACATCTACATGAGACTAATCATGGATCTACTTGTTGCATTCCACAGCAGCAGATAACCATTGTTTACATTTTGTTCCTGAGGCCTCTCAGCTTCTCAGGAGGAAAAAATCTTAAAAGAAAGATTTTCCACGAAAAGATGTCTGCAACACCCATGCCATGGATCTGGTGGCTCTTGGTTGCACAGATCCCTCTGGGCTGGCACATTCCAGTTACCAGTTCAGGTTCCCAGACCCACAGACCCACATCACTGCATTTCCACCCCTCCAGTGAGCCATGCCATCGTCTCCATTTGCTGCCTCACACTGCTAAGTGGTGTTGCTGAAAATATTGCTGTGCCTTGCCTGGGCTGCCTGTGGTGTGGCAGGGAAGCACTGCCAATAAAGAGAGTCGGGAAGCGCTGCCAAAAAGCAGAATTGTGGCTTTCCCAGCTGTGAGGTGCTCAGCTGGGACTGCTCTCCCTGGTGCTGGTGCCCAAGCTCACCTCTGTTGGTGCTTCTGGAGGAGGGTAGGGGTGGGCTCACTACAGTTCCATCAGTGCAGTTCCTCAGCCCAGGTTGTGGGGGTTTTCTGGGCCAAGAGAGGCTCTCATGGTGGCAGGAGCTCCCTCCATGCTGTCCCCATATTGTGACAGAACAACCTTCAGACCTTCTGCCCCATCATCTGGATGCTCTTTATTTTAAACCCAGCTCCCAGCCCTTCTTTCTCCTCAGCCTGTCCCACTGTGACTTTTCTTGCCTTTTCTGCCTGGTCTGTGTAGTTCTGTTCTCTGCAGCTGAGTGAAGAGTTGAGCCAGTGCTGGTGGTGAAGGAGAACAAAGGGAGCTCTGAGTTTCATGCTTTTTCCTTTTTTGTCTCCAAGGCTGATGCTGCAACCAGTTTCTTGAGAGCTGCGAGATCTGGGAACCTGGACAAAGCCTTGGATCACCTCAGGAATGGGGTAGATATTAACACCTGTAACCAGGTAGGTGAAACACACAGGACTTCTGGTATTATCTCGAGTTAATGGGAAATGTGACTGACCAGAGGAGCAGTTGTTTTTGGGGCCAGGAGGGCAGAAATCGCTGTAAAGAGCATGGATGTAGTGTCTGGGGCATAGCAAAGGACATTAACAGGTAAGCGGAGAGGGCTTCTTGAGTGTGACAAGCAAATGGGACAATTGGAAGAAGCTCAGGTGCTTCTCAGAGGGCAGAGCAGCTGAAGAGCAGAAAAGGGAAGAACATCACAGGAATTGTCTGTGGGGGTTTATTCCCCTTGCCTGCAGTGCTGAGGGTTTTTTATTCCTAGGAGTTGCAGCTTACCACAAGCAGAGAATGTTTGCAAAGTGCCAGTTGTGGTTTGGGAGGTGCTGGGCAGGAGAAGCCCTCCTCACGCTGCACAGAAATAGAGCAAAGAGCTGCAGGCGCTGAGGAATTGTTTGCACATCATCATCATCATCATCATCATCATCAGAACATTCTGTATCTGTGCAGCTGCACGTGGCTGAGGCTGAAGTGGGGCAGATGCTGCAGGGACAGGTTCAGGGGGTTTGGGCTGAGCAGGGGGGCAGAGGCTGAGTGCTGTGTGCTGTCCCTGCTTTGTGGAGCTGCTGGGGAGGCTGACTCAGCAGGCAGCACAAAGGCACTCTCATCTATTTCAGTCCCCAAACCAAGGGAAACTCAGACCTGGTTTGTGCTGCAGCACTCACTGGGGACTGTGATGGTGCTCACAGGGGTTCTTGGATTGGGGAAGAGATGAGGATCTGACTCCATGTTTCAGAAGGCTTGATTTTTTATTTTATGATATATATTACATTAAAACTATACTAAAAGAATAGAAGAAAATGTTCCATCAGAAGGCTAGCTAAGCTAAGAATAGAAAAGAAAGAATGATAACAATGGCTTGTGGCTCGGACTCTCTGTCTGAGCCAGCTGGGCTGTAATTGGCCATTAATTAGAAACAACCACATGAGACCAATCCCAGATGCACCTGTTGCATTCCACAGCAGCAGATAATCATTGTTTGCATTTTGTTCCTGAGGTCTCCCAGCTTCTCAGGAGGAAAAATCCTAAATAAAGGATTTTCCATAAAAGATATCTGTGACAGGGGACAGGGTCCCACAGGGCAGGCAGAGTGCACCAGGGATATTCACTCATTTCCAGAGCAAACCCAAGAGGAGAGGGAGGATTTCTACATCCACTGGTCCTGTTAATGCTCTAACTCAGAGGGGTGTGGGGTTCTGGAGAAGGCTCTGCAAAGAATCACAACAGGGTGACTCATCCACAAGCTAAAAATGATGGCTTTGAACTTCTTCTTCACCAAAGAGATGGTTTGGTTCACTTTGAACTCTTCTTCACCAAAGAGATGTTCTGTCATCAGCTATCTCCACTGATAAGCTTCAAGTCCCGCTCCCAACCAGATTTCTGGTGCTGGTGAGGGTGTTTAACAGTTTGATGGGAAGAAAATGGCTACAGCAGTAGGAGGCTCTCCTCTCAGTGATGTCTCTGCCCTGGTTCCTGCCATCTCCCTCAGGTTAGATGGCACTTTGGGGTTTCCTCCTGAGGAATATCAGACCTGTGGGAAAGGTCCAACCTCACATGTCCTGTATAGAATAAAGAGGGATATATGTGGTCAGACCTATCCCACAAGTCCTGTATTCTGGCTCAAGTTCTGAGACCTTGACATGCCATCTGACCTTCATCCCGCCGACTTCACCTCCTCCATGGCTGCACCAGTGTCTCCATCACTCACCTTCCATGTTCCCAATTCCAGCATGCTCCCATCTCATCCACGAGGAGCTGGAGGATGAGGATGAGTGCCAGGACCCTCACCAGCATCGTGGTGGCACCTGGGTGCCCAGGACATGGTCATTGTTGAGGTGGCCTGATGGGCAGCTGTGCTGGCACAGCCAAAGTGTGAAGTCTCTGTTTTATTCTTCAGGGCTGCATTTGGCACATTGGTAGCTACTGACTGGGATTTCTGGGAATTATTTGCAGCATTCAGTGAGGAAAATACAGCACCTTTCAAACTGTGCACATCCTGTGGCAGTTTGGGGTCGGATGAGCTGTCAGGACAAAGCAAATGTGCAAAACAGCCTGGATTGCTCCTGGAGCAGAAATACCAATGGGCCAGCAATGGAAACAGTCCTCTGTGATTGCTGCACAGCTATTTGTTACAGGTTAATGATTTGCCACAGATTCATAGCATTCAGAAGGTTATTTATGAATCTTTTGCATAAAAGGGCTTATGGGCTGAGGGGAGCAGCTGAGCATCTGTGGTCTTGCTCTCCATTTGTTGGTTATGTGAGTGTAACTGAGAAAAAAACTGCATTTCTGTGGCCACTTATCACTTATAGGACTTGTGAGGTGTTATTATAATCAGTGATTATCTGTTTGGGGCTTTGTAGGTGTGTCTTTGTCAAAGAAATGGGGTTTGGCCAAAGATGGACTCAGAGTAGCCAGACATGGATGGGGAGCATTTCCTTTCAGTGTTCTGAGGGTTTTACAGCACTCCCACCTCATCTCCCCTTGGAAGCAAACCTTTTTTCCTTGAGGCTTGATGGAATTGTGGAGTTGGTATGAAGGAAGCCTGTAGGATTTTTAGATTTTTGCTCTTTGTGCTATAATCAGAGTTGAGCAAAAGAATCTGTGACTCTTCAGCTACGATCCTGGGCAAATGGTGCTTTGAGCAAAAAAGAACAGAAACCTTTCTGCAGTCTGACAGCACTCCTGAAGCAGTTCTGAGTTTATCTGGAGTGCTGAGGGCTGGGACTGAGCCTCCCTGGGTATTTTCCTGCTCCCCTGCCAATATTTAGGTGGGGATGAAGCATTTCTGTGAAGTGACCCTCCAGTCAGGAGTTGAAACGCATGATTGGAAGGTGGAGTATTTGGGCAGGAATCCCTATACCATGCACCAACACTGTGTTGGGGTGAGTAAACCTGGCATATCCACCTGGGAGAAGTGAGGGACAAGGAGAAAAAGTGAAAATGCCCGCAGGTGTTTAACCTCTTCTCCAGCAAATATCCCAGCCCTTTTGTTCACATGTGAGAAGTGGCAGAAATAACGGACCAGAAGCTGTCTTAGTAGACATCATCATCATCATCATCATCATCATCATCATCATCATCATCATCATCATCATCATCATCATCATCATCCTTGAAGATGCTGTCTGACCTGGCACCCCTCCTTCTGACAGCCTGGGGATGCTAAAGGGGCATTGGCCAGTGCTCTGCTCTTCAGGCTCCATGTGTAGGATAAAAACAGGCTAAACTGGGGCAGAAATGTTCCTGAGAAATCATTTGAGCTCTCTGAGAGCTTCCTGGAACCAGTGACCCAGCCAACACCTTCTCTACACTGTTTGCTGCAGCTGAAATCTGGGGGAACAAAGCCCAGCGTGGGCTGCAGAGCAAGGGGCTGGTGGGCACTCTGAAAGCCAGGGAGAAGCCAGCTTCTGGCCTGGAGGCTCCCAAACTACTGAGAATTAAATAATTAAATCTGGCTGCTGCTTGATGAAATCATTGTCCTAAGCAGGGCTTCTCACTACACATCTGTCTAAATGTTAAAAACCTGACTGTGAGAAGGGGAACCCCATGGAAAGTCACTTGAGCAAAGACACAAGGGATGTGCCATGAGCAGGGAGGACTGAAGCAGCTCCTGTGCCTCGAGCACACGAACACTGAGCTGTGGTTCCACCCATCCATCCATAGGAAATTGCCAACATGGGCTGCATGGTTTGCTCATGGAGAAACCTCCAGCTTTAGTCAGCAGCCCAGTGTTCAGTTGTGTGAGGTTTTCCTGGCAGCATGGAGCTGCTGGTTGTCACTATAGGACACAAAAAAACACAACTGCACACAGTTTTTCTCAAGGTGAAGGAAAAAGGGAAGTTTATTTTCTGACTCCAACATTTATAGATTTCCAAGAGTGACAGCGGATTGGAGGGTGACAGTGACACCTCTCCAATGACACTGGGCAAGCCAACAGTCCATCAACTTTCTCTTCTTCCATAAAGGAATGCAAAAAAATGAGTTATTTACAGGAAGTGTGTGAGAAAGGTCACTACAAGAACGTCAACATCAGAAGGCTTAAAAAATCTTAAAAAACCAGGGTGACAGTTGGTGGCACCATGGCTGGTGCCGGATGTCAGTGCAGAGTTCAAGGACAGGGAAATCCCTCCTGCCCCACCATCCTGGACTTTCCCCAGCACAGGAGCTCAGAATAGGGTGCTCCCCATAGAGCTCCATCCCCAGATGATGATGGCTGATTCCCCTTTCCCACCTTTGCTCCCTGCAGAATGGGCTGAACGCCCTGCACCTGGCCTCCAAGGAGGGCCACGTCAAAATGGTGGTGGAGCTGCTGCACAAGGAGATCGTCCTGGAGACCACGACCAAGGTAAGGACAGGGAAGCCTGGCCATGCTGGGGACAGCTCTGCACACTGCCTGTGCTGCCAGGAACACCAGCAGCAGCTGAGCAGTGATCATGGTGTTTGCTGTCAGTGATGATGTTCACAGGGGCTCTTGGATGAGGGAAGAGGCAAGGATCTGACTCCATGTTTCAGAAGGCTTGATTTATTATTTTATGATATATATTACATTAAAACTATACTAAAAGAATAGAAGAAAGGATTTCATCAGTAGGCTGGCTAAGAATAGAATAATAAGGAATGATAACAAAGGTTTGTGTCTCGGCTCTCTGTCCAAGCCAGCTGACTGTGATTGGCCATTAATTAGCAACAACCCCATGAGACCAATCACAGCTGCACCTGTTGCATTCCACAGCAGCAGTTAACCATTGTTTACATTTTGTTCCTGATGCCTCTCAGCTTCTTAGGAGGAAAAATCCTAAGGAAAGAATTTTCCATAAAAGATGTCTGTGACAAGCCCCCAGAGTGACTGTGCCAGTGCAGAGCTGCTGGGCTGGGCCCTAGGACCAGGCTCTGCTTTTGGCACAAGTTTGGCATCTTTTGGTGGGTGAGAGGTGCCTCTCCCCTGTGGACTTCAGAGAGGAGGAACATAAACCACAGCATGGGCTGGTCCTGCCTTACCAGCATCTCGTGGGCTGGCCCTGCCTTTTCCAGCATCTCCTCCAGGCACTGCCCCACACGTTCCAGCACTGAGATGGCCTCAATCCCATTGTCACAAGCCTGGAGAGCTCTGGTGCTCTGTAAATAACATATTGTTCTCTCAAGCATCACCACAGCAGGTGTGGTTTTCTCTTGATGGCAAGCAGGGCTGGCAAAGGAGCAGCCTCCAGCACAGGCTGAAGGGCTGTGAGAGCAGGGGGAGGCTCAGTTGCCACCTCCCTGGCGCTCTCACCGGGCTCAGGACGCAGAGCAGGACCTGGCATTGTGCCACACCACCCAAAGGCACGAGCCAGAGGAGCCTGTGTGTGCATTTTCCAGGCTGCTCATCATCCCTGTGCTATCTGCCTTGGCTGCCAGGGTGCACACTGCAGCACTGCCAGCTCAGCTCCCCCGTCCTCCCCCCTCTGCTCAGCTCACAGCACCTGACAGTGCACACAGCTCCTGCTGCCAGCAACTTCATGGGAGGGATGAAATCACTCTGTTCCTCCCTGGCCAGCAAAATGGGGAGGGTGGTTGGTTGGTTTCCAGCAGGGATGGCACATGCAGTGAGATCTGCACGGCCTTCTAAAGGTTTTTAGCATGTCAGTCCCACCTTTCCCTGGCATCCTGGGTTGCTTCCGCCCCTGAGGGCTGTTCTGTGGTGTTTTTCAGAAAGGAAACACAGCCCTGCACATCGCTGCCTTGGCTGGGCAGCAGGACGTGGTCCGGGAGCTGGTGAACTATGGGGCCAATGTCAATGCACAGTCCCAGGTAGGGTGAGCTGCTCTGGCACAGGGAGGCACAAATGTGTGTGATGGTGGTGTCCTCGTGGTGGGAACTGTGCCCAGCTGGGGCATTTCAGCAGCCCTTTCCCTCAATTCCAGCAATTTCCCTCCAGTCTTGTTCAGCAGCAAGGACTTTCCATCAATTCCAGCAATTTCCCCTCCAGTCTTGTTCAGGACTGCTCTGCCAGGCTCCTGAAAAGAGACAAATTTGCAAATGGTGTGGAGGGATCTTGAGGCACACGGGGGGATTCCAGTAGGGTCTCTGTTGAGGGAGTCCCTGTGAACACATACCAGCATGCTGAATTTATCCTGGGAGGGCTCGTGGCCTCCCTGGCAAAGCTCTGAGATCTCCAGCAGCCCCTGCAGTTACACACACTGTGATTCCTTCACTCTCTTTTCATTGGGCCTGGGAGGGCTGAAAGCTCTTCAGGTGTTTTGTGATAGCAAAATTGTCCCTGAGCTAGGGACAATACCAGCAGTGTCTCCTCTAAGTTGACTCTTACAAAGCACTGTTTGTTTCTGGATATGTGGAGCCTTGGGCTCCATCTCTCTGTGATTGTTCCCCTATTGCCAGTTTTTTCTTCTTTTTCACCCCTACAATGGACACTTCTTCCCTTGTTCACTGACCTGGGAGAGTGGGTGTTGATGGGGTATAGGTCTTCAAAAAACTCAGGAAACACAAGGAAAAGTTGTGTTGATGTTCATGGCCCTGTTTCTGCAGAAAGGCTTCACACCTCTGTACATGGCAGCACAGGAGAACCACCTGGAGGTTGTGAAGTTCTTGCTGGAAAATGGAGCCAACCAGAATGTAGCCACAGAGGTGAGATGTGACCGTGTTCACAGGGGTTTTTTGGATTGGGGAAGAGACGAGGATCTGACTCCAAGTTTCAGAAGGCTTGATTTAATATTTTATGATATATATTACATTAAAACTATACTAAAAGAATAGAAGACAAGGTTTCACCAGAAGGCTAGCTAAGAATAGAATAGAAAGGAATGATAACAAAGGTTTGTGGCTCGGACTGGGCTGTGATTGGCCATTAATTAGAAACAACCACATGAGACCAATCCCAGATGCACCTGTTGCATTCCACAGCAGCAGATAACCATTGTTTACACTTTGTTCCTGAGGCCTCTCAGCTTCTCAGGAGGAAAAATCCTAAGGAAAGGATTTTCCATAAAAGATGTCTGTGACAGTAAGACCCTTGGGGAGGAGCTATGGCCCTGCTTGTGGGGGTTACTGTGGGATGCAGTCCTTGGCTGATGATGTAGCCCCATGGCTGGGTCCTGCCATGGCTCCTGGATTCCCTCCTTTCTCCTTGGCAGGATGGCTTCACCCCACTGGCTGTGGCTCTCCAGCAAGGGCATGAGAACGTGGTTGCCCACCTCATCAACTACGGGACGAAGGGCAAGGTGCGCCTGCCTGCCCTGCACATCGCAGCGCGCAACGACGACACGCGCACGGCGGCCGTGCTGCTGCAGAACGACCCCAACGCTGACGTCCTCTCCAAGGTGGGGGCTTTCCCTCTGCTCTCTCTGGCAGAGCAGCAGCTCAGCGTGCTGTATTTATCCATAGTTTCAGCAGGGAGCGTGGGTCTGGCTGGCTGATCCCTCCTTCTCTCCCTAGACTGGATTCACCCCTTTGCACATTGCAGCCCACTATGAGAATCTCAGCGTGGCGCAGTTGCTGCTGAACCGTGGGGCCAGTGTCAACTTCACACCCCAGGTGAGTGCAGAGAGGGAGGACACTGGGGCTTGTGCTGCTCCAGCACCAGAGAGGATGCTGTGCCTCTTTATCCATGCAGGGTGCAGCAGCAGCTGCCAGGCCATGCCATAGCTGCACTGCCCTGTTAAACAATCTGTTCCCAGTGCTGTCCCTGGGCAGAGATGCAGCTCTCCCTGCCCTCTTTCCTTTGTTTGTTGCCTCATTGAAGGAGGAGGGAGTGCTCCTTTCTGAGAGACTGTTCATTCCTCCTGACAGAATGGGATCACTCCCCTGCACATCGCGTCCCGCCGGGGCAACATCATCATGGTGCGGCTGCTGCTGGACCGTGGGGCCCAGATAGAGACCAGGACCAAGGTGAGAGCACTCTGAGCACTGCCACCTCCCTCCCTGAGCTCCCTGTGCCCAGTGGTCACCCTGCAAACGCCCTGCTGGCAGTGGGAGAGCTCTCTGGTGCACTAAGGGGATGGAGCAGGTTTTTGGAGAAGGCTGCATGGCTACAAAGGCGTGCCCTGGGAGCTGAGGTTTTGCCTTATTTTTCAGACAAAGTCCCTGTTATCCCTCTAGCTGAGTGAACCCTACCCTTCCATGCCACACTGAGCCCCTGAACCCTCCTCTCTCCCCAGGATGAGCTGACCCCTCTCCACTGTGCAGCACGCAACGGGCACGTGAGAATTGCAGAGATCCTCCTGGACCACGGGGCTCCCATTCAAGCCAAAACCAAGGTACCCCGTGGCTTGGTGTGATTGGTGCCAGGCCCCAGGGCAGCACAGCAGGGTAACAAGCTGTGCACAGTTGTTGGATGGCACCCATGACTGGCTTGGGGCTTTATTTGCCCTGATGAGGGGTTAGGAGCTTCCTGCCCTATTTGGCCCTAGCTGGAGTCCTTTGCCTTGAGGCTCTTCTCCGTGGTTCTCCATGGCTCTCCATGGTTCTCCTTGGTTGCAGAATGGAAAATGGTAGCAGAATTGTCCCCCATCCACATGGCAGCCCAGGGTGACCACCTGGACTGCAGGGTGGGATGTCTGGACCCTTCATGGCCCAGCAAGGCAGGGGTAGGGTGGGATGCCTGGACCCCTGGTGGCCCATTCCTTAGGCTCTTCTCCATGGTTCTCCATGGCTCTCCATGGCTCTCCATGGTCCTCCATGGTTCTCCATGGCTCTCCATGGTTCTCCGTGGTTCTCCATGGTTCTCCGTGGTTCTCCATGGCTCCCCATGGTTGCAGAATGGCGTGTCGCCCATCCACATGGCAGCCCAAGGTGACCGCCTGGACTGCAGGGTGGGATACCTGGACCCTTGGTGGCCCAGCATTGAGGCTCTGCTCCATGGTTCTCCATGGTTCTCTGTGGTTCTCCATGGTTCTCCGTGGTTCTCCATGGTTCTCCATGGCTCTCCGTGGTTCTCCGTGGTTCTCCGTGGTTCTCCATGGTTCTCCATGGCTCCCCATGGCTCTCCACGGCTCTCCATGTCTCTCCATGGTTGCAGAATGGCCTGTCGCCCATCCACATGGCAGCCCAGGGCGACCACCTGGACTGCGTGCGCCTGCTGCTGCAGTACAGCGCCGACATCGACGACATCACCCTGGACCACCTGACGCCCCTGCACGTGGCCGCTCACTGCGGGCACCACCGCGTGGCCAAGCTGCTGCTGGAGAAGGGGGCCAAGCCCAACTCCCGAGCCCTGGTGAGGAATGGAGGGTGGGTGGGCTGTGATGATGTTCACAGGGGTCTCAGGTTGAGGGACAAGACTTTATGTTTTAGAGGATTTGACTCCATGTTTTGGAAGGCTTGATTTATTATTTTATGATGTATATTACATTAAAACTACACTAAAAGAACAGAAGAAAGGATTTCATCAGAAGGCTGGCTAAGAATAGAATAATAAGGAATGATAACAAAGGTTTGTGGCTCGGAATCTCTGTCCAAGCCAGCTGGGTTGTTCTTGGCCATTAATTAGAAACACCCACGAGACCAATCACAGATGCACCTGTTGCATTCCACAGCAGCAGATAACCGTTGTTTACATTTTGTTCTTGAGGCTTCTCAGCTTCTCAAGAGGAAAAGTCTTTAAAGACAGGATTTTTCATAAAAGATGTCTGTGACAGTAGGGCAGGCTGGGCCAAAGGGGAGGGAGAGTTCATACAAATGACTGTCTGTCTGTCTGTCTGTCTGTCTGCAGAATGGCTTCACACCCCTCCATATTGCCTGCAAGAAAAACCACATCCGAGTGATGGAGCTGCTGCTGAAGACGGGTGCCTCCATTGATGCTGTCACAGAGGTGGGTGGGCTGAGCCCACCCTCAGCTCTCTTGGTTCTGCACGTGTGGCAGGATGTGATGTCCCTGCTGCTTCTGCCATACCCCCAGCACCTTTCTTGGTGCTCTTTGCAGCTCTGATTTAGTCTGGCAGCATCATCCTGAAGGGCAAGGAGATGCAGGGGAGACAGCAACTCCCTGTGTTTCCTCCACACTCACCTGCCAGGCTCCTTGGGCAGATGGGGACTCAGATTTTACCTGTCCTGGGGAGAAGGAGGAGGGGACAGTAAGAGATATTGCCAAGGCCATAAGTCCCATCTTGTTTTCTGGCCCCTTTCTCTTCACAGTCCGGCCTGACCCCCCTGCATGTGGCTGCCTTCATGGGACACCTGCCCATTGTCAAGACTCTGCTGCAGCGTGGAGCCTCTCCCAACGTGTCCAACGTGGTGAGTCCCACCCTGCTGGGGCTTTGGGAGCTCAGATTGTTGGGGTTCAGCAGGATATCCAGCTCCTGCACCCTCTGCTCACCTGAGCAGTCCCTGGTGCCCTCTGCTTTGCGCTGAATCTGCCATGCACTCACACCATGCACAAGGAACCAGTAGGGGTTGCAGGCACTGCTCTCCTTTGTTCAGAATGACTGCAGAAAGGCATTTTCCTTCCTTTGGCCTCACCACTTTGTCCTGTCTTTGGTGCAGAAAGTAGAGACTCCTCTGCACATGGCAGCCAGAGCTGGGCACACAGATGTGGCAAAGTACCTGCTGCAGAACAGAGCCAAAGCCAATGCTAAGGCCAAGGTAGGTGCAGAGGACCTGTGTGATAATCAGCTCTGGGAACAGCTGGTGCTGGGTTCCTTTGCTGTGCCCAGAGCAGGGCTGGGATCCCTTTGGCATCCCACCATCAAGAAGGGACTGGTCTGCCCAGACTGTTGGGAAGGATGAAAGTTTGACAAGGAAGTCTCTCAGATATGTGTGCTTAGCAGAAAGATTTTTAAATGTAGAGTCTGATGAAAGAATAGAGATGGAAGCAAGTTTTGATATGGAAGAGAAGAATTGCTGAGCCAGTCTTGCTGAATAACCAAGGAGGCAAAGGGTGTGTTAGTTAGAAGGGGTTTTTATGGCTTAGAGCAAAGGATAAACCCACCCCAAACAAGAAGATGTTTTTACCAAGCAGAAAGATAACACAGGCAAACAAGGCAGCAAAGTTGCAAGTAGAAAAAAAGTCTCAGAATTTTCCACTGCAGAAAACGGAAAACCAACTTCTAGCTTAAACTGTAATGTAGTGACTTTTAGTGATTGGAGAACAGTAACATGAATATGGTAATTACAGTAGTTATGATAGGCTATAGATAATAGTTAAGGTATAGATTGGTTCTGCTGTATGAAGATGCTCAGCAAAGAAAAGTATATAATGCATTGTAACCAAAAGAAAAGTTTATAATGCAATGTAACCTAAACTAAGGGTCTCCAGGCCTGCCTGTAGCTGGAGCTGACAGCTGTGGGTACAGCTCTGTCACCCACAGCCCTGGGCTGCTGTAAACTCTTGGATGGAATAAACTGCATTTTTGGAGAGCCCCTGGAGTCCCACAGCTCTCATTTTGGCTCTCCCAGTGGTGCCCAATGTGGGGCACCATCAGTAAGAGCCTGAATGAGGGATGTGGGTTTCCAGGCCTGCCTGCAGCTGGAGCTAACAGCTGTGGGTACAGCTCTGTCACCAACAACCCTGGACTGCTGTAACCTCTCAGACAGAATAAACTGCATTTTGGAGAGCCCCTGGAGACCCGCATCCCTCATTTAAGCTCTCACACCAGACAGCTCCTTTGCCCCCCTCACAGGATGACCAGACTCCTCTGCACTGTGCTGCACGCATCGGCCACACTGGCATGGTCAAACTCCTCCTGGAGAACAACGCCAACCCCAACCTGGCCACCACGGCAGGGCACACGCCCCTACACATCACTGCCAGAGAGGGGCACTTGGACACAGCCCAGGCCCTGCTGGAGAAGGGAGCCTCACAGACCTGCATGACCAAGGTAGGCTGCTGAGCCCAATGCTGCGGGAGGCATGGCCCAGCTGGGGCAAGGCTGGTGGCACAGTGTCCCTGTGGCAGGAGGGGCAGCCTCCTCCTGTGTTGCAGCAGGTGCCAGCACTCTCCTTCATCTCTGCCACCCTGTGATGGGCTGCCTTTCTCCTCAGAAAGGATTTACCCCTCTCCACGTTGCAGCCAAGTATGGAAAGGTGGATGTGGCAGAGTTGCTGCTGGCGCACGACGCTCAGCCCAATGCAGCAGGGAAGGTGAGAGCTGCTCCAGAGGGAGGGGTGTTCTCGTGTGGGGAGAGGCTCTGTCTCACCTGTCTGTCCTGTCTCATCCACTACAGAATGGCCTGACTCCACTGCACGTGGCTGTGCACCACAACAACCTGGAGATCGTCAGGCTGCTGCTTCCCAAGGGCAGCTCCCCACACAACTCAGCCTGGGTAAGTCTGGGCTGGGATGTGGGGATGTGAGGATATGGAGATATGGGGATATGGGCATATGGGGTGTGACCGTGTTCACAGGGGTCTCAGGTTGAGGGAAGAGACGAGGATCTGACTCCATGTTTCAGAAGGCTTGATTTATTATTTTATGATATATATTACATTAAAACTATACTAGAAGAATAGAAGAAAGGATTTCATCAGAAGGCCGGCTAAGAATAGGATAGAATAGAATAGAATAGAATAGAATAGAATAGAATAGAATAGAATAGAATAGAATAGAATAGAATAGAATGATAACAAAGGTTTGTGGCTCAGACTCTCTGTCTGAGCCAGCTGGGCTGTGATTGGCCATTAATTAGAAACAACCAACATGAGACCAATCACAGATGCACCTGTTGCATCCCACAGCAGCAGATAATCAATGCTTACATTTTGCTCCTGATGCCTTTCAGTTTCTCAGGAGGAAAAATCCTAAGGAAAGGATTTTTCATAAAACATGTCTGTGACAGTGGGGATGTAGGAATCTGAGGATGTGGAGATGTGGGATATGGAGGTGTGGGGATGTGGGGATGTGGGATGTGCTGCGTGTCCAGTGCCAGTCTGGGTCCAGCCCTGCCCCTCAACCCTGGCACTCAGGCATGGCACAAGGGACTGATCAGCACCAGGCTCTCTCCATGAGGCACACTGATGTCCTCAGAGCAGGTGGAGCAGGCAGGCAGGGTGCCAGGCAGTGGTCCTGCTCCAGCAGCTAGGCTGTGTCAGGCATGTCCTGCTAGCAGCATGCTGGCTGCTGCGTGGGGAACGTGTTTCCATGGCAAGTCCTGCAGAGCAGCGCTGCAGTCTGGCAGCTTGGGAAAGCACAGGCAAATGTTTGCATGCAGCTATGAAGCAGTGAGTCAGAAAACCCACAGGCTTGTGAGAGCTCTGAGCCTGAGCGTGGAGAGCAGCATCTCCCCACAGAGCCCACCAGCAGGCGCCTTGCCTCCCGAGCTGTTTGCAAAAGCTGCATCCTCGAAACAGCCAAGTGGCTGCTGGTGCCAGCCCTCCCCATCTGGCACTTCCCTCTCCCCTGTGCAGACAGGCTGGTGAGAGGAATGGGGGATTTGTCTTTGCAAACAAGCTGTGGGTCTGCTGGGACATAAAACCAGCACTGGGTGATGAAAGAAGCAAGGGGAAGGATTCCACTGATTGATGAATGGAAGAAGATATTTGCTTTTGCAAATAAACTTTAGGGTTGCTGGTAAATGAAATTAGACATTGAAAGCTGGAAGAAACAACAAGGAAGAAAAACCCCTAAATTCAGTAATAATTAAAAAATAGAGGGGGGTTATGCATTAGAGGGAAATCTTTAGGATCAGGTGTTCGGGGAGGTCTGAACTTCTCAATTACCTCCAAAATGGGGAAAACCTCCTAAATTCCATAAGAATTAAAAGGGAGAGTTATGCATTAGAGGGAAGTCTTTGATATCAGGTGTTCTGGGAAGTCTGAACCTCTCAAGTACATCAGAAATGGAGAAAGAGAGAAGGCAAATGTGGCTGGAAATTGGGATAAAAAGAGAGGCTGCATCCTCCAATAATTGGAGAGACCCCAGGGGATGCCCTATGGCCTCTGCCTTGATTGGAATAAAGTCAAAGGACTCCTCTGTCTTCTTTTTGGACACAACCCTCTGGTGTTTGTGGGTTAATTTCCCTGGCACGGGGCAGGTGCCGGTGCCAGCCCGCGGTGTGCGTGCGTCAGCGGCCGCCTGTGGGCCAGCCGGGCAGCGGGTGCTGCCAGCTGCTCTGCTCTGCTCTGCTCTGCTCTGCTCTGCCCTGCTCTGCTCTGCAGCACGGGCACGGCCCAAGGCCCTGCAGGCTCT
The DNA here is from genome assembly GCF_047830755.1 of Zonotrichia albicollis. Classification (NCBI taxonomy): domain Eukaryota; kingdom Metazoa; phylum Chordata; class Aves; order Passeriformes; family Passerellidae; genus Zonotrichia; species Zonotrichia albicollis. Next base: position 7,300,918 of record NC_133844.1, on the reverse strand, counting down.
GCCTGAATGCTGGTGCTGTGTGCTGATTCCTGATCCCTGTGTGCTGGGATTTTAGCTCCACACCTCAGCCAGCCACATCCCTGTGTCTGCCCCAGGAGGGTGCACGTTGTCGTTATACTGTGACCTTATTCACAGGGGTTCTTGGATTGGGGAAGAGACAAGGATCTGACTCCGTGTTTCAGAAGGCTGATTTATTATTTTATGATATATATTACATTAAAACTATACTAAAAGAATAGAAGAAGGGATTTCATGAGAAAGCTAGCTAAGAATAGAATAGCAAAGAATAATAATAAAGCTTCTGTCTCAGACTCTCTGTCCGAGCCAGCTGACTGTAATTGGCTATTAATTAGAAACAACCACATGAGACCAATCACAGATGCACCTGTTGCATTCCACAGCAGCAGATAATCAATGTTTACATTTTGTTCCTGAGGCCTCCCAGCTTCTCAGGAGGAAAAATCCTAAGGAAAGGATTTTTCATAAAAGATGTCTGCGACATTATAGGGCACCAAACAACACAACTGCACAGGCTGCTGCTCTCAAGGTGAAGAAAGTTGGATTTTATTTTCTCAGTGCAACATTTATAGATTTTCAAAAGTGACAGTGGATTGAAGGGTGAAAGCGCCACTTCTCCAATGACAGTGGACAAACCAACAATTTATCAAATCTCTCCTCCTCCATAAAAGAATGCAAAACAATGAGTTATGTACAGAAAGCGTGTGAGAAAGTTTGTTACAATAATCAGTTAACACCAGAAGGCTTAGAAAATCTTAAAAAATCAGGGTGACATCACACTGGTGCAGAAATTCATGTGTAGAAAACTCTAGGACAGCCCCTAACAGTCAAACCTGAAGTAGGCGGTCTTTGTGCTGATTTGGTTTCAAGAGTGAGCGGGATTTGTCATCAGTGTCAGGGCTGGTTGCTGTCACAGAGATGATGTTGGGGGGACATCCCTGAGCTCTGGAGGCAGCTGGAAGGGCAGGGTGGCATCTCCTGTCCCTTCAGCCCTGCCTGGCAGGGCTGAGCACTGCCACGAGCCTCTGTCCCCCTGCAGAACGGGTACACCCCGCTGCACATCGCTGCCAAGCAGAACCAGATGGAGGTGGCCAGCAGCCTGCTGCAGTACGGCGCCTCTGCGAACGCTGAGTCCATGCAGGGAGTGACCCCCCTGCACCTGGCTGCCCAGGAGGGCCACGCCGACATGGTGGCTCTGCTCTTCTCCAAACAAGCCAACGGCAACCTAGGCAACAAGGTGAGTTGTGACGGTGCTCACAGGGGTGATGAGGGAAGGGACGGAGATCTGACTCCGTTTTTCAGAAGGCTTGATTTATTATTTTATGGTGTATATATTACAATTATACTAAAGAACAGAAGGAGAAGTTTCATCTCAGAAGGCTAGATAAGCTAAGAATAGAAAGGAATGAATAACAAAGATTTGTGTCTCAGACAGAGAGTCCAAGCTAACTAGGCTGTGATTGGCCATTAATTAGAAACAACCACGTGAGACCAATCACAGATGCACCTGTTGCATTCCACAGCAGCAGATAACCATTGTTTGCATTTTGTTGCTGAAACCTCTCAGCTTCTCAGCAGGAAAAAATTCTAAGGAAAGGATTTTCATAAAAAGATGTCTGCGACAGTAAGTTGTACCAGAGCATACTGCCAGGCTGGGGGCAAACCAGCCAGCAGAGAAAAGCAGGGAACAGCAGAGAAAAGCAGGGAACAGCAGAGAATAGCAGGGAACAGCAGTCTGGAGGGTGGTCCAGCCTCTCCTTTGGGCAGCAGTGCACTGTGTCAGTCAGTTTGCCAGGCTGGAGACCCCAGAGAGTCTGGAGCTGTCACAGTGCTGAGATCTCCTCTCTTTGCAGAGTGGCCTGACTCCTCTCCACCTCGTGGCCCAAGAGGGGCATGTGCAGGTTGCTGACGTTCTGGTGAAACATGGAGTCACAGTGGATGCAACAACCAGGGTAAAGCAGTGCATTGACCTCTTTTTATTCTTTTCTTTGTATTTCTGCAAGAGACTCCTTCTAGCAGGCATCCTTACCATTTTACCTGTATCCTGGGAACTTTTCCTCCTCTTCCCCCCAGCTCTCTGAAGGGGTGATTCTTGCCTGCTCCCATAGCTCACCTCCATGGTGGAGCATTTGAAGCTCTGTGATTTAGTCTTGGGCTTTTGGGAAGCCCCCAGATGTGTGCCTCATCCTCCATGCACGGGGGCTTGCCTGTGGGATGAGCATATCCAAGCCAGAAGGGCAGAGAGCAATGGGGAGGGCACACAGAAACCTGATCTTGTCTTTCAGATGGGCTACACCCCTCTGCACGTGGCCAGCCATTACGGGAACATCAAGCTGGTGAAGTTTCTGCTGCAGCACCAAGCAGATGTCAATGCCAAGACCAAGGTACAGAACTCCAAGGGCCCTTCTGCCATGGGCAAATGTGGTGGTGTTCTCAGGATGAGGGAAGAGATGAGAATCTTGACTCCGTGTTTCAGAAGGCTGATTTATTATTTTATTATATATATTATGTTAAAAGAAAATTATATATTGGAAATATGCTAAAAAGAATAGAAGAAAGGATTTCATCAGGAGGCTTGAAAGGAATAGAAAGGAATGATAACAAAAGTTTGTGATTCTCAGAGAGTCTGAGCCAGCTGACTGTGATTGGCCATTAATTAGAAACAACCAACATGGGCCAATTAAAGATGCACCTGTTGCATTCCACAGCAGCAGACAATTATTGTTTTTCTTTTCCACTGAGGCTTCTCAGCTTCTCAGGAGACAAATCCTGGCAAAGGGATTTTTCAGAAAATATCATGGCAACATCACATGGGTTGATGGGGAAGTGGAGCTGTCCCAATGCTCCAGGTGTGAGGCCTGGGGGCATTTCTGGGGCAGCACCTTGCAGAACTGATTGCAGCACGCTCTGTCCTCCCCTGCAGCTGGGCTACACCCCCCTGCACCAGGCAGCCCAGCAGGGCCACACGGACGTGGTGACGCTGCTGCTGAAGCACGGAGCATCGCCCAACGAGATCAGCACAGTGAGTGCCACACATCCCTGCACCTCTGCGCTCCCTGAGCTGCCCCGTGGCTGCTGCTGACCCTCTTTGCTCCCTGCACAGAATGGCACCACTCCCCTGGCCATCGCAAAGCGCCTCGGCTACATCTCTGTCACCGACGTGCTCAAGATTGTCACAGAGGAGACCGACATCCCGGTGAGCCCCTGGGGGCCAGGATGCTGGGCAGGAGGAGGGCTGGGGCTGGGAAAGGTCTGCAGCTGAGTGCCCCAGTCCTATGAGGTGCCCAGCCCAAGTGTAAGGAGTCAGCTGCAGGCAGCTGTGCAGAAAAATAGGGGTGTCCTCTGGCCAGGTCTCATAAGAGATCTGTTGGAGACCTATTCCACACCCAAGACACCTCAGCTACCTCAGAAGGCGTAAAATCAGCAGGATGGTTTCTGTGGTAGTGCTGGAAACAAAAAGGTTTTAATAAAAGGCAAAATACTTTTTACATTTTACAGAGAAAAACCAAGCCAGGTGCAAGAGGTCCTTGTAAAACACCTCACAAAAGCAATTAGTTTCTTTGTTCTCTTCTTTTTCTAGTAAATTGCTCAGGCAAGACTTTTTGGCTTCCGTGCAATCAGCTATCCTTAAATTTGAGGTGAAGGTTCTGTGAGATGTCTTGTCACCTAATTGAGGAGAGGGCTTATTTTCTTTTTAAGGGAACAAAGGATAGTTTTGTCATTCTGTCAACAGGGAGCACATTCCTATACAAGACTTTTTAGCTCCTGTCCTTAAGTTTGAGGTGAAGTCTCCCAGGTCCTATGAGGTGTCTTTTCACCTAATTGAGGAGAGAAACTTCTGGGCTCTTTTCCTTTTTAAGGGGACCAAGGAGAGTTTTGTCACTATAGGCTTCCTCTGACGCTGCTCTGCTCTGTTCCCACAGTCTGTTGGTGACAAACACCGCATGAGCTTCCCAGAAACTGTAGACGAGATTCTGGACGTGTCAGAGGATGAAGGTGAGGGGTGGGAGTTGGGTCCCACCATCCCAAAGCTCTGCCACGCTGCTGGGTCAGTGCCAAGGGGATGGCACTGGTGTTCCTGCTGGAACAGGGACACCCCCAGGCCAGGGAGCTGTGTGGGCCCTGCTGGGGTCTTGCAGAGAGGATGAGGGAAGCCCACCAGGCTCCTGAGGTGGCGCCTCCTGCCTTGGGTGCTTCCCTGCACTGTGCAGGAGGGATAAGTGTGGACATCTCCGTGATCCCATGGCCCAGGGACCATGCAGAGAGCCCCTGGGCGTGCAGAGCCCCCACTGTGCCTTGCTCAGGCAAGGAGGGTCCCAGCTGCCAGCCCAGCTGCAGCTGGTTTCCTCCTGCACCCTCCCAACCAACACCTCACTTTTGCCTCTTCTTACTTTGCAGGCACTGCTCATGTCACAGTAATGGGTATGAAATGTGTCCCCTGCCCCAGCTCAATGGCCCATTTCACCCCATGGCCACTGACCATCCGCACGCCATGTCCATTGCTGAGCCTCGCTGCTGCTCAGGGCTCTGCAGAGCCAGCCCTGCCATCCTGCCCTGCCAACCGTGTCCGTGCTGCTTGCTGTGGTGTGACTGCATGAACGGGCATCCTCCCACCCAGGAGGAGCCTGAACCCCCTGTCAGAGCCCTGCCCACGGCAGGTGGAGGAACTTGGCACTGTGACAATCCCTGGAACTGTGACAATCCCTCCACAACTGCCCCACGCCATCCTGGCCAGAGCTGGGATTAACCCGAGAGCTCAGGGGTCTCTCTTGCTGTGGTTCCCTCCCCATCTCTGGGGCTCTCTCTCTGCTGCAGGAAGTGCAGGACACCCTCCCACAGGGCACTGGCCAGAGCCAAACCCTGATGTGCTAATTAGCAGGTATTAATGAGGCCAGTGGTCAGCATTGGCAGAGCTCTGTGCCTCCAGTGAGGGGTAGTGTTAGGGCAGCCTTGTAATACTCCTAACATCCCCCAGTGGAGCCTATGTCCCTGTGCCAGGCATCAAAGTGTGAGGCACCCCCTCCAGTCTCTGCAGTGTGTTTGGTGCTGTGAGAAGAGCAGGGATTCACCTGAGAGCTCCAGGGTCTCTCTGCTGTGGTCCCCTCCCCATCTCTGGGGCACTCTGTCTGCTGCAGGAAGTGCAGGACACCCTTCCCACCCTGGCCAGAGCCAAACCCTGATCAGCTAATTAGCAAATATTAATGGGGTCAGTGGTCAGTATTAGCAGAGCTCTGTGCTTCCAATGAGGGGTAGTGATATGGGAGCCTCCTAATACTCCTAACATCCCCCAGTGGTGCCCATGTCCCTGTGCCAGGCACCAAAGTGTAAAGCATCCCCTGCACTGTGTTTGGTGCTGTGAGAAAGAGTTTAGGAGCAGCCACATTTCCCGGTGGCCCCCACAGCCCCTGTCCCCCTGTCCTGCCATTCTGGCAGCAGCAAAGCCCTCCCTGTGTCTGGCTGAGGACAAGAGTGTGTGTGTGTGTGTGTGTGTGTGTGTGTGTGTGTGTGTGTGTGTGTGTGTCCAGCAGGGATGGGCCCAATGGGTATCTGTGTTCCCTTGTTCATCCGCCTCTGCTTGCTGAGCCAACTCTTGGTTTCAGAGGAAGAGCTGGTTGCAAAGCCCAAGACACCTGATCTCAGAGAGCAGGAAGGCAAAAGAGAGCTGCTGGAGTTCATGGCCACGACGACACTGGAGCAAACGTAAGAGACACTGTGTGGTGGGGAGGGAGCAGGCACAGGGCACAGGACCAGCCTTGTGCTGGGCAAGGGGCACGTAAAACTCTGGGCAAGGAACAGATCACTGAGCCCTCAGAGCAGGCAAAGCTGCTCAGTGCTGTTCCTGCAGCAAGACATGGGGCTGCTGCTTAATTTACCTTTATCCAGTGGCCCCAGGACTCTGTGGGGATGGATGGGCAGGGGCTGAGGATCCCTAACACTTCCGTGACTCTCACTAACCCTCTTCTGGCAGGGTGGAGTCTCCAGCTGTCCTGCAGGTCCCCTGCGTCCCACCTGAAACTGTGGTGACCAGAGCTGAGGAGACTGAGCAGGTAGGACCTGTGGAGACAGAAGCTGAGCAAGTCAGCCTGCTGCATGCACCCTCGGTGTCCCCACAGGAGGTGAGCATGACACACAGCCTGCCACGGCCTCCCCCAGAGCTCAAGTGTGTGGTGGGTAATGGGCACTGACCCGGTGGTACAGGATGGTCCAGTGAGGATTGTGTAAGGGTGGGCAGGCTCAACACCCCAAGACAGGACTCTCTGCCCACAAAATCTCTTCCCTGCCTTTCACAGCCCTCCAAAGAGTTCGATGAGGACTCTCTGATCCCCAGCAGCCCAGCCACGGAGACCTCAGACAACATCAGCCCAGTGGCCAGCCCCGTGCACACAGGGTGAGTGCCCAGCCTGGGCAGCACACGCATGTGACCGTGTTCACAGGGGTTTTTGGATGAAGGAAGAGATGAGGATCTGACTCCATGTTTCAGAAGGCTGATTTATTATTTTATGTTATGTATTACATTAAAACTATGCTAAAAGAATAGAAGAAAATGTTTCATCAGCAAGCTAGCTAAGAATGGAATGGAATGGAATGGAATGGAATGGAATGGAATGGAATGGAATGGAATGGAATAGAATAGAATAGAATAGAATAGAATAGAATAGAATAGAATAGAATAGAATAGAATAGAATAGAATAGAATAATAACAAAGGCAGCTGTCTTGGACTCTCTGTCCCAGCCGGCTGAGCTGTGATTGGCCATTAATTAGAAACATCCAACATGGGCCAATCACAGATGCACCTGTTGCATTCCACAGCAGCAGATAACCATTGTTTACATTTTGTTCCTGAGGCCTTCCAGCTTCTCAGGAGGAAAAATCCTAAAGAAATGATTTTCCATGAAAGATGTCTGCGACACATGCATGCTCTGGCTGCAAGGTGCCCACATTCCCATGATTCTATCCCCTGCAGGTTCCTGGTGAGCTTCATGGTGGATGCTCGTGGCGGCTCCATGCGGGGCAGCCGGCACCACGGGCTGCGCGTGGTGATCCCGCCCCGCGCCTGCGCGGCGCCCACCCGCATCACCTGCCGCCTGGTGAAACCCCAAAAGCTGCCTGCACCCCCTCCCCTGGCCGAGGAGGAGGGCCTGGGCAGTCGGATCATTGCTCTGGGGCCTGCTGGTGCCCAGTTCCTCAGGTGAGCATGGCTGGGATAAGAAGGGCAGACTGGGATGCCCACAGCAGGACTGGGAGCAGATCTGGGTTCTTCTGGAAGGCTTTGCCATACAGGGCAAGGCTTGTGCCTATATCTGCTTCTTGAGGTTGCCACAGGAGACATCCTGTGACCCTGTTCACAGGGGTTCTTGGATGAGGGAAGAGATGAGGACCTAACTCCATGTTTCAGAAGACTTGATTAATTATTTTATAATATATATTACATTAAAACTATACTAAAGGAATAGAAGAAAGGATTTCATCAGAAGGCCAGCTAAGAATAGAATAGCAAAGAATGATAACAATAGTTTGGCTCAGCTCTCTGTCTGAGCCAGCTGACTGTGATTGGCCATTAATTAGAAACAACCACATGAGACCAATCCCAGATGCACCTGTTGCATTCCACAGCAGCAGATAATCAATATTTACATTTTGTTCCTGAGTCTTCTCAGCTTCTGAGGAGAAAAAATCCTAAGGAAAGGATTTTCCATAAAAGATGTCTGCGACAGACATCCCACCTCTTGTGGGGTGCAGCATGTTTCTGTCATGGGTCATTCAAGAGTAACAGAGCAGTGTCACAAAAGCCTCAGCAGCCCTGTGCCACCAGGTGCAGAGCCCTTTCACAGAGAGAGGGAGGTCAGCACTCCTTCCCCAGGGCCACCTTGCTGCCTGCATATCCTTGTGGGTGCCAGTGGCCTCCCTGTGCTCTCTGTAGCCCTGTCATCGTGGAGATCCCACACTTTGCCTCCTATGGGCGTGGGGACCGTGAGCTGGTGGTGCTGCGCAGTGAGAACGGCTCTGTGTGGAAGGAGCACCGCAACCGCTACGAGGAGAGCTACATGGACCAGCTGCTCAACGGCATGGACGAGGGTGAGGGGCCAGCAGGGCAGGGGCTGCTCACCTGGCAGCTCCCTGCAGGCTGCAGATGGCCTGGGAGGTGGAGTGGGGCTGAGTGATGGGGTCAGTGTAGCGTGGTGGGGCGTTGAGTGACATCCACAGGCTTGGTGTATGAGCGCCAAGTGACATCCACAGGGCTGATGTATGAGCACTGACAGCCACAGGTTTGATGTATGAGCACTGAGTGACAGACATGGGCTTAGTGTATGAGTAGGAACAGCCACGGGCTTGGTGTATGAGCAGTGACAGCCACGGGCTTGGTGTATGAGCACTGACAGCCACAAGCTCAGTGTATGAGCACTGACATCCACAGGCTTGGTGTTTGAGCACTGTTTGATGGCTGTGCTGCCCCTGCAGAGCTGGAGAGCCAGGAGGAGCTGGACAAGAAGCGCGTCTGCCGCATCATCACCACCGACTTCCCTCTCTACTTCGTGGTCATGTCCCGGATTTGCCAGGACTGCGACATGATCGGCCCTGAGGGAGGGTGTTTGAAAAGCACACTGGTGCCCATGGTGCAGGCCACCTTCCCAGACGCTGCTGTCACCAAGAGAGTGAGGCTGGCCCTGCAGGTGAGCCTCAGAGAGCCTGGCCTGGGGCCCAGACATGCTTCTGGGGAAAAACCATCCCTGATGTCCCTCCTTGTGCTCCCCACAGGCACAGCCTGTGCCTGATGAGTTGGTGACCAAGCTGCTGGGGAACCAAGCCACCTTCAGCCCCATTGTCACCGTGGAGCCGCGGCGGAGGAAGTTCCACCGCCCCATCGGCCTCCGGATCCCGCTGCCACCGTCCTGGAAGGACAATCCCAGGGACAGCGGCGAGGGTGACACCACCAGCCTGCGCCTGCTCTGCAGTGTGATCGGTGAGGCCGCAGGAGTGCTCTCCGTGGGGGTGGGATTGATAGTGGAGCCCTGGAAAATGTTAAAGAGAGAACTTTGAAAATGTTGGGCTTTACGTTTTCTCAGATCACCGCACCTGCGTAAGCAGTATGATAAATTATATAATTGTTAGATGTGATGATAGTTTAGTAATTAAATATAATTGTTATATAACCATAAGAAGAATCATGAGAAACTATGTTGGAAATTTAAGGGGGCTATCTTTAGCTGAAAACTGTGTATACAATAGAACAATATAAGTTAATAATTAACATGAAAGTTATATAACGATAGAGTATAAAAACACATTCATCTCGGATGTATGGTCGGAATCAGATTTGGGTTGTAACACCCCGATTCCCAGAGCTCTTAATAAAAGCACTGCATATAATCACTTATGTGATTATGTTTTTTTGAATGCTAACAGGATGTGCTGCCTCAAGGTGTGCAGCTCCAGGGATCTCATTTCCCCTGTAGAGAAGCCAAATGCCCAGGGGATGCAGACCCCAGGCTTTTTGTCATGTTTTTTATAAGTTACAAGAACAAGATTTGGTGGGTGATCAGCCGATGGTTTATCATCATGGTTTGTATTTTTTTTGTTTGGTTTTTGGAGGGGGAACAGTTCTGGGGTTAGTTCTATGTTTGTTTGGGGATGGTTGTGAAACGATGATGATGGTTCATCATTATTTTTGATAGTAGAAAATATGGAGGAAGGTTGATTGAAGGTGCATTGATGACAAGTAATTTGGATAATGTAGGGATATAGAGTTTAATTATTTGACCGGAAAAAAAAAATCAAGATAAAAGAAATAGATGTGTAAAAAATAGATGGAAAGACAGTATGCTCGCCCTTTCTTTCTGCTACAGGAGGGACAGCCCAAGCCCAGTGGGAAGACATAACAGGCACCACAAAGCTAATCTACGAAAATGAGTGTGCTAATTTTACCACCAATGTGTCTGCCAGGTGAGTCCTGGGCAAAATTGTGCCCATCTGATGATATCTGGTGCTCCTTGGGCCATGCTACAGCCTTTGCCAGGAGAAGCCCCTTACTCCTGGGCCTATTCCTACATGCAGGGTGGTTTCCTCTAGCTTTGCGACCCCCTGAGCAAACTTGTGGAAACAGTCATGACAGCTGGGTGTGCAGAAGGAAGGAGATCATTATTTGAATTTGGTTGTGTCCCTATCCAAGATGGGGCTGCACCCTGTGTCCAGAAATCTTGGGGCTTCCTTTGCAGTCCAGTTGGGTGTTGAGTGTGGGTTTTTCGGGGTACCCTGGATGGAGGAATGATGAATCTGACTCCATGTTCTTAGAAGGCTAATTTATTATTCTATTCTATTCTATTCTATTCTATTCTATTCTATTCTATTCTATTCTATTCTATTCTATTCTATTCTATTCGCTGCACTAAAACTATACTAAATAAAAGAGAAAAGGTACAGGCAGAAGACTACAAAGAATGATAATGAAATCTCATGACTCCTTCTAGAGTCCCTACACAGCCTGACTGCGATTATTAAGTCAAAACCATTCCCATGTTGGATAAACAATCTCCAAACCACATTCCAAAGCAGCAAAACAAAGGAGAAGCAAATGAGATAATATTGTTTTCCTTTTTCTCTGAGGCTTCTCAGCTTCTCAGCAGAAAAATCTTGGGCAAAAAGGATTTTTCAGAAAATATGATGGTGACAATTGAGGGGTGTAGGGGGCAGCTGCCACTGCCCAGCAGCCCCCTGACCCAAACCTCCTGCAGGTTCTGGCTGGCCGACTGCCCACGCACAGCTGAGGCCGTGCACTTTGCCACCATGCTGTACAAGGAGCTGACAGCCGTGCCCTACATGGCCAAATTTGTGGTGTTTGCCAAGATGAACGACGCGAGGGAGGGCCGGCTGCGCTGCTACTGCATGACTGACGACAAGGTGGACAAGACTTTGGAGCAGCATGAGAACTTCACTGAGGTGGCCCGCAGCAGGGACATCGAGGTTTGTCCCCTCAGCAGCGTGTGTGGAGGGGAGAGGGATAACAAAGTGAGGGGAGAGGGACAACAAAGTGAGGGGAGAGGGACAACAAAGTGAGGGGAGATCTGTGATCGTGTTCGCAGTGGTCCGAAGATGAGGGAAGAGATGAGGATCTGACTCCATGTTTTAGAAGGCTTGATTTATTATTTTATGATATATATTATATTAAAACTATACTAAAAGAATAGAAGAAAGGATTTCATCAGAACGCTAGCTAAGAATAGAAAAGAAATGAATGGTAACTAAAGCTTGTGTCTCAGACAGAGAGTCTGAGCCAGCTGGACTGTGATTGGCCATTAATTAGAAACAACCACATGAGACCAATCCCAGATGCACCTGTTGCATTCCACAGCAGCAGATAACCATTGTTTACATTTTGTTCCTGAGGCTTCTCAGCTTCTCAGGAGAAAAAATTCCTAAGGAAAGGATTTCTCATAAAATATGTGTGAGACAGAGACTGATACCAGTGGAAGGGGCTGGCCCTGGCCTGGCTGGGAGAGTCAAGGTTACCTGCCCTGAAGCAGCTCTGCACAGGCTCTGAGGATATTTTCTGCTCTGGCCAGGTGGTGGAGGGAATGCCTTTGCACGTGGAACTCTCAGGGAACCTGGTGCCTGTCAAGAAGGCGGCTCAGCCCCGCACCTTCCTCTTCCAGTCCTTCCGCGAGAACCGTCTCGTCATTCCCATCAAGGTAATGTCAGGGTACAAGGCTGGGCAAGCAGTTAGGGCCCTTGGCTGGTGCCAAGGCACCTAACTGGGCTCTGCACTCAGGTCAGGGACAGCAGCAGGGAAGCCAGTGGCTCCCTGTCCTTCCTGCGCAAGGCCATGAAATACGAGGACCTGCAGCATGTGCTCTGCCACCTGAACATCACCATCCCACCCTGCAGCAAGGTCAGTGCAGGGCCTTTGGCACTCTGGTTGGGCCCATCCCTTCTCCAAGCGCAGGGGACAGCCCTTGGTGTCCTCACCTGCTCCACGTGGCCATGCCAGGCCACTCAGGAGGTGAAGGAGAAGCAGCCGTGTCAGGGCAGAGCTGCTGCCCTCTCTTCAAGCTGACCCCTTGGTTTGTCACCACCTTCACAGGGAAGTGGCAGTGAGGAGCGAAGGAGGACACTGACCCCATTGTCCCTGCGGGAGCGATACAGCATCCTAAGTGAGACCAGTTTTGGTATGCAGCCTGCTGGGACCATCCCAGCCCACTCACCACCTGCAAAGCTGGGATGATCCTGTCGTAGTTGCACTCACAGCAACTCCCCTGTCCCTGGAGGTTCCCTTGGTGCTGCCTGCAGGGTCTGTGTGACCCCCAGGGCCAGCACCCATTCCCCTCACTGCTCTGCTGCAGGGCCCTGTGCAGCTGAGCTGTGACTGTGACTCCTTCTCCCCTTCCAGGCTCTCTGAGCAGCACAGACAAGGCAGACCAGAAGATGGTTGACATAGCAGAGCAGCTGGGCCTCAGCTGGGCAGGTGAGTGCACACCTGAGGGTTCTGGGGATGCACAGCACTGCTGGGAAAGCTGGCACTTAAAGAGGCTGGAAGTGTGCTGGAAGTGGCTGCTTTGCAGTGCCCTGTGACGGTGTTCAGGGGTTTTCAGATGAGGGAAGAGATGAGGATCTGACTCCATGTTTCAGAAGGCTTGATTTATTATTTTATTATATATATTACATTAAAACTATACTAAAAGAATAGAAGAAAAGGTTTCATCAGAAGGCTAGCTAAGCTAAGAATAGAAAAGAATGATAACAAAGGTTTGTGGTTTGGATTCTCTGTCTGAGCCGGCTGGGCTGTGATTGGCCATTAATTAAAAACATCCAACATGAGACCAATCACAGATGCACCTGTTGCATTCCACAGCAGCAGATAATCAATGTTTACATTTTGTTCCTGAGGCCTGTCAGCTTCTCAGGAGGAAAAATCCTAAGGAAAGGATTTTTCATAAAAGATGTCTGTGACAGGGCACCCCAGCTGTGAGCATCCCAGGGCACTGAAATGAACCTTCCTGTGGTTCTGCACATATTCTCATGCATGGCTACCAGGCTAGGGCTTTGTCATGAGTTGTACAGCTCTTTATTGCAGCCACACATCCAACGAGCCCACAGTTTTTAGCATGAGACCCTCCTGTGCTAGTCACAGCAAGGGGGCTTCAACCCGTGCCCCATCCCAGCTCCTGAATGTTCTGCTGTGTTCAGCTGTATGGAACAGAGGTCTCTGCACTGCTTCCTCACTGGCTGAGCCATTCACAGCATCCCCAGCCTGGTGATGGGTTATAAGGTGTGATACTGACCAGTGTTTTCCCCAGAGCTGGCGCGTGAGCTGCAGTTCGGCGTGGACGACATCAACAGGATACGTGTGGAGAACCCCAACTCCCTCCTGGAGCAGAGCATCGCCTTACTCAACCTCTGGGCCAGCCGTGAGGGCAAGAACGTCAAGAGTGAGTAGCTGTGGTGCCCTTCCACAGGCACAGGGGTGGCAGGGCACTGTGTGCATCTCCAAGGAGCCCTGGCTGCCTTTGCAGTGGTGGTCCATGCATACCTGCCTTCCCTGCCCACCTGGAGGGTGTCTGGGCCATGGCTGTGCCTCCCTGTGAAAAACGCCAATGGCTTGTTTTTAAAATTTTAAAAGTTTAATGGTAATGAAATGGTTATAAAAATAGGAATATAATTAGAGTAATAATAATTTGGACAATTTGAATTAGGACAATATGAGACAATAGAAACAGAGAGTTATGGACGTTTGGGTGCCTTTTTCTGGGCAAAATTAGCCCGAAAAAGGACCCACGTTAACAGAGGATTAACCCTTAAAAACAACATCCTGTTGCATATTTATGCACCTCATACATGATGCATAAATTCCATTCAAACACAGGATTCTGTCTGGTCATCCTCAACTTCTTCCTCTGAATCCTAACAGCACCTTTGAGGCGGGAAGAAGTTCCTTTCTTCTGATAAGAGAGCAATAAATTCTTTTTCTCTGAAAAATTCAGGTATCCTGTGGCTGCTATCTCACTGCAAGTCCTTTCTTTTAAAAAAGTATCCTACATAGCATTGTTTCTATTATACCAATTTTTACAACCTAAAACTATATTTAACACAGCGCTTAAGAGAATTAACACAGCAACACTTTCCAACACAACACATACAATATTCATTTTAATATTTGCAAAAAGCCAATCATAAAACACAAGCATTTTTCATGCTCCCCAAGTGACAACCACCTTTCCCCCTGCAGTTGAGAACCTGTACACGGCGCTGAGGAACATCGACCGCAGCGAGATCGTCAACATGCTGGAGGGCTCGGGCCGGCAGAGCCGCAGCCTCAAGGGGAGCTGGCGCTACTCGGACAGGGACTACTCCCTCTCCCCGTCCCAGATGAATGGTGAGCCCCATCTTCTGCCAGGGGAACGCAGGAGGGCCCTGGGGGCACAGTCTGTGCAGAGATTGGGGCTGGGGTCTTGCCTGAGCAGGTTGCACCCACTGAGGAGTGAGTGGGCACTTTGCTGGCAGATGCGGCCTCTTCAGTGGGGCGGGTGCTGCAGAAAGCTTGGCTCTGCCATGCTGCTTTCTCAGGAACTCCCCAGCTGGGGTTGAGATGTGCTCCTCATCCCACATGAGAGGTGAGAGGTGTCTCTGGCTGGTCAGTGGAGCTCACTGAGCCCTGGTGGTGGGTGCCAGGCAGAGGGGGCCTGGATGTGGGGACACAGCCAGAGCGGGCTGTGGCAGATGCTGCTGGGGAGCCAGCACAGCAGACACGGGCAGGGCTTTGTGCTGCTGCAGCCCTGCACTGCGGCCCTGCAGCGCCGGCTCATGGCTCTCTCCCTCTCTGTCTCTCCCCTTGTTCTGTTTTCTCAAACATGCCACCTAGCGCTGCCAGGTGCGGGCACTCCTCCTGTGGGTCACTTCTTTTCATCTTTCTCCTCTGAGCTCATCCTGGCCTCTCCTTCTCTCATCCTCCACTGCCTGTCTCCACTGTCTCCACCTCAGCTAAGCCCTCTGGGAGCCGCATCCAGCGACTGCATGGCACCAGGGACTGCCCCTCTGACAGCTGCCACGCTTGCAGGCAGCCATCCCAGGCCTCCTTGTGCACAATGCCAAGCTCCTTGCCCTGCTGGCACTGCTCTGCATGCCCCTGCCCATGGGTGAGGTGCCCTTCCTGTGCCTTGGCTGTGGCTGGCACTCCCTGGGCAGCAGAACAGCTTCTCTGCTGAAATCCAGGGGTGAAAAAGTGGCTCAAAGCTGGAAAAGGCTGAGCAGAGCCACCTGCATGGGTGGGAGTGCCTGGCTTGGTTTTGGTTCGTGTAGAGCTGTGCACATGGCTCTGGGCATGAGACATGGCAATGGTTTGTGGCCCTGCAGACACCAGCGGGGTTGTGAGGCCCTGGCTGCCTTCTGCAGGGCCTTGGGGATGCATGGCATGCTCTGGGGCCATCCTTCTCTGCTCATGGTCCTTCCAACCCGCTCCTCTGTGCTGTGTGGAGTGTTTGGCTTTGAGAGTCGATGCCTACTCGAGGCTAATGGCCAGCTGGTGCTGGATGAGGGCTGTGGGCAGGGGCCAGGGGGTCTGATGGAGCAGGGTAGCAAAGAGGGCACTGTGTCCTGCAGTGCGGATGGAGAACCGTGTGAACACCAGGCCAGCCCTCCTCACGGGGAGGAGGCAGCCCCAGGACCTGCCCAAAGCAGCCCCAGGATGTGAAGGGAGGCATGGCAGCATCTGCAGGGACCCTGTGAGCTCTGCTGTGAGCGCAGCCCCACTCAGCCTGGCCCTGGGGCTGGGGCATGCCCATCGCTGTCCTTGGGGCTGCCATCCCTCCCGAAAGCTGTGTCCCTTTTTGCCCCCACTGTGCTTGTGCGTGCCTGAGGGCGGCTGCTGGACATGATGATGCCTCTGTCTGCCCATTTAGGTTACGCTTCGCTGCAGGACGAGCTGCTGTCCCCTGCCTCCCTGCATTACACACTGCCATCCCCGCTGCGTGCCGACCAGTACTGGAATGAGGTGGCCATCATGGATGCTATCCCCATGGCTGCCACTGAGCAGGATGCCCTGATGGAGATGTCCGACATGCAGGTGTGGTCCTCGGGGCTCACCCCCTCGCTGGTGACTGCTGAGGACTCCTCTCTGGAGTGCAGCAAGGCGGAGGACTCGGATGCCACGAGCGAAGGACGCTTCCCAGGGCAGCTCCTGGCAGATGCTCATGGCCCAGACCACATGGGCTCCATGGACCTGGTTGAGGATGACACAGTGGACTCAGATGCCATGAATGGGCTGATTGACCTCCTAGAGCAGGAGGAGGGGCAGAGGCCAGAGGGGAAGATGCCATCTGGTGATCATCATCAAGCAGGGACTGGGGAGCAGGACCCGGAGAGTGAAGTCTCTTTTGTTTCAGTTCAGGAGAAGGTGCAAACCAGGATCTTGACATCACCCACCTTTAGCCATGAAGTGGAGAAGAGTGCAGACAGGTACTGCAGCCTGGGTGAGCGTGCCAGGGGAGCACAAAACTGCTTTGCCAGCTACTGCCCTGTGCTGGGCCAGCTGCAATGATCTCCCTGCTTTGCTTGCTTCCCTGCTGCTCTCCAGCTCTGCAGCCCAGGCATCTGCAGCGCACAGAACCAGGGCTGGGCCTCATTCCTCTCTGGAAATGCTCTGGAAGAGAGCCCCAGTCAGCCAGGCCCTGCATGGAGGGTGTACTTAGGAGAGCTGACCCTAACCTGGGCTGCCTCCTCCCACATTGTCACTGTAGGACATGAAAGAACACGAGCACACACACCACTGCTCTCAAGGTGAAGGAAAAAGGGAAGTTTATTTCCCAACATTTGTAGTTTTCCAAAAGTTGCAGTGGGTTGGAGGGTGACAGTGCCACCTCTCTAATGACACCGGACAAACCAACAATCCATCAAATTTCTCTTCCTGTATAAAAGAATGCAAAACAGTGAGATATTTACCGAAAGGTGACAGTGGATTGGAAGGTGACAGTGCCACCTCTCCAATGACACTGGACAAATCAACAGCCCATCAGATTCCTCCTCCTCCATAAAGGAATGCAAAACAATGAGTTATTTACAGAAAGTGTGTGAGAAAGTTCGTTATGAGAATGTAAGCATCAGAAGGCTTAGAAAATCATAAAAATTTAGGGTGACATCACATTCCCAGTGGCACTGGACCCATGAAGTCCTTGGCAGCACCCAGAAATGCCCCACAGCATTAGACCACATTAGAATTAGAGCTAGACCACACTGGATCACGAGAGCACAGCATGCTCTTGCCTCAGCCCCTGGCCACTGTGACTGTGTTCACAGGGATTTACAGATGAGGTGAGAGAGGAGGATCTGACTCCATGTTTCAGCTGGCTGATTTATTATTTTATGATATATATTACACTAAAACTATACTAAAAGAATAGAAGAAAAAGTTTCATCAGAAGGCTAGCTAAGAATAGAATAGAATAGAATAGAATAGAATAGAATAGAATAGAATAGAATAGAATAGAATAGAATAGGAATGATAACAAAGGTTTGTGGCTCGGCTCTCTGTCTGAGCCAGCTGACTGTGATTGGCCATTAATTAGAAACAACCTCATGAGACCAATCGCTGATGCACCTGTTGCATTCCACAGCAGCAGATAACCATTGTTTACATTTTGTCCCTGAGGCCTCCCAGCTTCTCAGGAGGAAAAATCCTAAAGGAGAGGATTTTTCATTAAAAGATGTCTGCGACAGGCCACCAAGCTCTGAGGCCGTGGGATGGGCAGGGAGCATGGCATGGAGGTGGCCTGTGCCTTTTGTGCATCTGCGTGCCTTGTGCTGCTTCTGCCAGGTGCAGGTGGTGCCTCTGGGGTGCCCAGCAGTGCCCGTGGGGTGCAGGTGCGGGGTACAGGTGGGGTGCAGATGTGCCTGTGGGGTGCAGGTGTGGTGCAGGTGTGATGCTGGTGTGCCCGTGGGGTGCAGGTGTGATGCAGGTGGTGCCTGCCCGAGCTCGGCTGCTGCTCACGGTGCAGCACTCCGTGCAAAGCTGACTTGCCCCTCTCTCTCTCTGTCTCTCTCTCCCTGTCCCTGTCCCTCTCTGGTGCCCAGGCTGAGGGACTGGAATGCAGAAGGCTCCTTTATCTCCTGCCTACAGGACCTGACAGCGGGCTCCTGGCAGGAGGGAGTCACCCGAAGGCTGCTCCCAACGCACAGCACAGCCTCCGGGGCGCAGGGCCAGCAGCAAGGGCAGGTCCTGGTGGCACCCACGGAGCTGCTGAGGGTCAGCTCTGCCGAGGACAGCGAGTGGCAGCCCCAGCACCCCACGGGCGGCTGGCAGGAGGAGCCCCAGAGCCGCTTCTTTGGGCAGGTGAGAGCAGGAGCAGGGGAGTCAGCCCTGCAGGAAGGTGTGACCCCATGGACAGCCCTTGCTGGAGCCCTGTCAGGCAGACCAGGTGACAGCAGACCTCCCCAGCTCCCCTGGAATACTTCCTGCCCTTTGGGGTGCCTCTCAGCCCAGAATAGCCAGCTGGGCTTGACACCTGAGCTCTTGCTCTCCGTTTATAACCCAGTCACCCTCCCAGAGCCGTTCCTTACTGAGGATCTGCCCTGGCTGGCAGCCCAGCAGCCTGCTGGAGCCAGAAATAATCTCGGGGCCAGGCTGGGTGGTGGGCTGGATGCCAGGGGCACACAGAGCCAGCAGGTACAAGGTGAGGGGGAGCACCTTTCCCCAGCCAGGGCACACATGGCCACACTTGGAGGTGGCTGCTCAGCTCTGGGTCACCTGAGTCAGGTGTGATTCCAATGACACCCCAACACCCTGGGCTTCATTTATCCTGTGATGGAGGACTGCCCATCATAGTCATGGGGACAGGATGTTGGGCAGGGTGACAGAGAAAGGGACAGATCTGCCCTGCTCACTACCATGGTCAGGGGGACAGAGAACAGGGACAAATCTGTTGTGCTCTCCCTGTCCATGGGACAGGCTGGGTGACAGAGCAGAGGGACAGGTCTGTTCTGCTCACTGCCATAGTCAGGGGGACAGAGAACAGGGACAGATCTTTCCTGCTCTCTGACTGGCTGTGGGACAGGCTGTTGGAAAAGCTGACAGAGGGACAGATCTGTCTGCTCACTGCCTGGCTTGGGACAAGCTTTGGGCAGGGTGACAGAGGGACAGATCTGTCCTGCTCACTGCCATAGTCAAGGGGACAGGCTGTTGGAAAAGCTGACGGGGAAAAAGGACAGATATGTCGTGCTTTCTTCCTGGCCATGGGACAGGCTGTTGGACAAGCTTATCAGAAAAGAGGGACAGATCTGTCCTGCTCTCCTGGCCATGGGACAGGCTGTTGTGGAAGCTGACAGAGGGACAGGTCGGTTCTGCTCACTGCCATAGGGTCAGGGGGACAGAGAAGAGGCACAGATCTGTCCTGCTCTCCCTGGCCATGGGACAGGCTGTTGGAAAAGCTGACAGAGGGACAGATCTGTCCTGCTCTCCCTGGCCATGGCACAGGCTGTTGGGCAGGGTGACAGAGGGACAGCTCTGTCCTGCCCACTGGGGACAGGATGTTGGGCAGGGTGACAGAGCAGAGGGACAGATCTGTCCTGCTCTCCGCCTGGCTATGGGACAGCTCTGTCCTGCTCAGTGCCTGGCCGGGTGACAGAGAACAGGGACAGATCAGTCCTGCTCTCCCTGTCCGGGCACTCCCATCCACATGTGACCGCCCAGGACGCTCCCCCTGCCCGCTCCCTTCTCGCCGCCCACCGGGAGCCTCGGGCAGGCGGCATGGCCGGGCTCTGACCGCCGTACCGGGCACCATGTGGGCTTTCCTGGCCCAGCTGCTGATCGCTCTGGTGCTGCTGG
Source organism: Zonotrichia albicollis (assembly GCF_047830755.1). Taxonomy (NCBI): domain Eukaryota; kingdom Metazoa; phylum Chordata; class Aves; order Passeriformes; family Passerellidae; genus Zonotrichia; species Zonotrichia albicollis. The sequence continues at coordinate 7,281,094 of NC_133844.1, read as the reverse complement.
CCTTCCTGCTGGTCAGCTGCCAGAACGTGATGCACATCGTCCGCGGCTCGGTGCGCTTCCTGCTCAAGCACGCCCACCGCGAGCTGGACAAGGAGCTCGGCGAGAGCCAGGGGCTGGCGGATGATGAGGAGGCTCTCTCCGCCAGGGTGGTCCGCCGGAGGGTCCTGCTGAAGGTAACGGGAGCGGAGAGAGCAGCCCCGGGCAGATGCAGAGGAAAGCAGGGATGGATGGGGTGCATGTCAGGTGTGCTGTCCTGCCAGGTAAACCACTCCCGTCACCGCCCTCACAAGCCCTGATCTCCCCGTTCCTGTTCCCGCAGGGGAATGAAGCCCTTCATCTGCCTGGAGAGCAGGTGACTGAGGAGCAGTTCACGGACGATCAAGGCAATATCATCACCAAGAAGGTGAGTGAGTGATCAGGGTATGGGTATGGGTAAGGGTATGGGTATGGGTATGCCTTTCCCTTCTCCCCTTCACCCTGCAGCCTTTCCTTTCTCCCCTGTAGCCTTTCCCTTCTCCCTTCCAGCTTTTCCCTTCTCCCCTTCACCCTGCAGCCTTTCCTTTCTCCCCTGTAGCCTTTCCCTTCTCCCTTCCAGCCTTTCCCTTCTCCCTTCCACCCTTTCCCTTCTCCCTTCCACACCCTGCAGCCTTTCCCTTCTCCCCTCCAGCCCTGCACCTTTCCCTTCTCCCCTGCACCTTTCCCTTCTCCCCTCCAGCCTTTCCCTTCTCCCCTGCAGCCTTTCCCTTCTCCCTGCACCCTGCAGCCCATGTAGGGCATTGATTGCTGTGCCGCTGTCTTGGGTTACACTCGCGGCATTTCTCCAGCTCTCTCACACCGCGGGCAGGGTGAGCAGGGGCTGCTGGTGCCCCGGGGCTGGCTGTGACACCCAGCTCCGTGCGGGTCCCCACAGATTATCCGGAAGGTGGTGCGCCAGCTGGGCCCTGGTGACATGGGTGACAGGCAGGAGCAGGAGGAGCTGATCCTGGAGGGCTCCCTGCAGGAGCACCCGGACCTGGAGGCTGACGAGGATCACTTCATGAAATACTCCATCCTGCACCGGGATGGTCTGGGCGCCAAGGTACGGCGTGGCTCACAGCCCTGGGTTTCTGCAGGGCTCTGCAGGGTCAATGTCACCCTCTGTCCTTCCTGCTTCCTCTCCTGTTTCCCCTCTAAGATTTCTAAAGTAAATCATGCCCACTGTGCCAATCTTCTTGCTCGGTGTTTTCTGCCTGCCAACTGACTCTGCCTTTCCTTTCCTGTCCTTTTCTCTGTGTCTGTCTGTCTGTCTGTCTGTCTGGGTGATGTCCTGCTCCCTGCCCCTTCGGCTCCCTCAGGAGGAGGTGCGAGTGCGTGTCCCGAAGCCAGAGGTCTCTGGGGGCAGGATGGGGGCTCAGATAGTGAAACGAGCCAGCCTGAAAAGGGGGAAGCAGTGACCCCCCTCAAATGGCCTCTTTTTTGAGGTAACCCTGCCTTTGCTCTTCCTTCTGTCCTGCCTGCCTGCACTGAGCCGCTGGTCGTGCACATTCTCCTGGGGGAATGGTGGTGGGGCAGTGCCCAGCTCTTGGGGGCACTGAGGGTTTGCTGTGCCGCAGAAAAGCACTGAGGGTGGGCAGCAGTGTGCCCTGGCGCTGTGGGCACCGGGTGCCCTGGTCTGCAGTGATGCTGCAGCCAGCTGTGTGCATTGCACCCCAATGCAGCCACGGTGCCAAGGGCTGCTCCTGCAGTGGCAGCACACTGAGATGGATCACAGAGTTGTTATTCCTGGGCTACAGACACAGGGATGGTCTTTGTCCAAGTCACTACAGGGACTTGAGGGATGGTCTTTGTCCAGGGACTACATTGCATTTGCATGGGGTGTGAGCAGAACTTCCCCCTTCATGCATGAGCACTGAGTGTGCAGCCTTGTGGCAGATGAGAGCAGCCCTCGTTGTGCCCTTTGGTGTGCCCCTTCCCAAGGGGTGCAGCTGAGCCCTGGCAGAGCTGTGGGTGAGATGCAGGGTGGGTTTTGTGGGGCTGGGGCTGCTCCTTCTGCTCACAGCACTGCAGTGGGACAGGCAGCTGCTGCCTCTGCCAGCCATGCAGAGGAAAGCATTGATTCTGCTGAGGGCAGGATGGGGGCAGGCCTCGGCAGGTGCTGCAGGAATGTGGCACTTGTAGTGGCTGACAAGAGGGCACCCTCCTTTGACCTGGGGTGTTTCTTCCATTGATCCTCACTGAGCTCAGAATGAGCTTGTGCATTCCCTGATCCCCCTGCAGAGTGGGACCAGGCCAGGTTGAGGGCAGGGTGCTTGGCACAGCACATTTGAGCCTAGCTGCACCATTTTCCTATCATTTTTCTCTGTGCAGATGGGGCAGCATCATCCGTGCCACCCATGTCATTGCTCCCAGCTCCAGGCCTGCCACTTAGTGCTGCTCTGTCACTGTCTGGCACCCCCCAGATCTTGTCTTGGGTGCATGTGGGACAAGCACAGTGTACAGAAGGGGCTCCCCATCCACCATTAACCCTGGATGTGCCACCATGGATCCCTGGTAACCCCATTTCTGTGTCTCTCTCCCCAGGATCACACCTCAACACCAAACCACTGAACTTCACCCACGTTCTGACACATCCCTGAGGAGAGAGGAGAGGAGAGCAGAGAGTGGAGGGGAGCAGGGCTGGCTGTACATGTTTCTATAGGCTAATGGCATGATTCCTGTATGAGATATACTTACCCTCCTATCCGCATGACTGACTGACTGCAAGACGCATGAGCTACAGTTCTTCAAACAGATGAGGGGCCTCCATCCTTGCCCCAGAGACAGCACCACACACCAGGGGCCTGCTCTCAGCTCCCTGGGGAGGCAAGAGCTGGAGCAGAAGAAAAGAAGGAAGGAGATTGCACCTCTGTGCGTGGATGCATCCCCAGGTGTGAGCTCCAGCTCCAGCTCCAGCTGCAGGCGGAAAGCTGGCACAGCATGGCCCAGCTCAGCGTGGAAGGAGAGGTGCTTGGCCCCCCTGCAAATGCCTGTGCTGCCTCTGCTGGACTTGCTTCTCATCCCTCCCTGTGAGTGTTGGGTTCTGGGGAGGGCAGCAGTGGCCGGAGGTGCCAGGGGAGGCTGCAGGGACAGAGGGGCTGCTGCAGGGCTGCCCTTCCTCTCCCCAGCACGTGCAGAGCCTCCCAGCAGGGCAGAGCGCACTGAGCTCGTCGCTTCTGTCGAAAGTGTAAAACTGTACAGCAATCAGCCTTGTGTATATGAACCAATAAATACTATGCAAACCCCTAGGGACACTCTAGCAGTATGTACAAAGCACTGACAGCTCTGCTCTCATATACCTCTTCAGGCTGCAGGGTGGGCAAAGCCTTTGGGAAATATTTGAGCAGGAAGGCTGTGGGAGCGAGAGGGCAGCAGCCTGCCCCTGTCCTGTGCCCCTCTGCCTGAGCCTGGCCCCTTTCCTGGCCTGAAGAGGGGGATTAGAGGTGCAGTGCCAGCAGTTTGTGTTGGCTCCAGCTGCGCTGAGGTGCTCGGGGCCCGAGGGAGGATGTGCAGAGAGAGAGAGAGAGCAGGAGGTGCTCGTGCCACGACGTGGGGTTGTGCCTAGCTCTACTCAGCACAATATCTGCTCAGGAGATGAGCCAGGAGCTAGCAATAGCCAGCAGCTGTGCAATACGCACCCCAGGCAAGGGCTTTGCAGGGAGCCTGGCCTGCCTGCAAGGGGGGTGAACAGCCCTGGATCCGACTGTCCCGGGACCAAACCCAGAGCCACGGGAGCTGCTGCTGCCCCGGTGGCTGCGTTTCCTCCAGGTGGAATCTGCCTGAGCCCTGGTGGGATCTCCTGCTCTAGCAGCAGGAGAGCCGTGCTGGGCAGAGCTGCCCAGGCAGCTCAGAGCTGGGCAGGACGCTGACCCTGCTGTAATACTTGAGCCCAGGAGAGCAGGGAGAAGGTAGTGGCACTTGCTCCCAGGTCCCTGCCCCTGTCCTTTACCCAGCTGATGTGGGGACCTGGCCCTTTGTAGCACAGTGATGTGGGGACCCCCTGCTCTTTCTCCTGGAGGTGGCCACTGCTTTGCAGAGCCCGAGTCTGTTCTCTGTGGGCAGGTGCAGAACAAGCGCCCCTCCAGCTCCAGGCTGCGTGCTGGTGGCCTCGGCAGGGCAGCCCTGCCTTTCAGTGGGTGCAATCTGCTGGGAGAACCCCTGGCTGCCCCGAAAGCCTCGCTGCAGCCCAGCCACCGACCCAGCTCAGCCTCGGAGAGCAAAGCAGTCCCCTCCCCGCCCCAAAGCTGAGCCATACGGGCACAGAGCCTCCATCCATCACCCTCGCTGCGTACAGTAACCTCCCTAGGCCCACTGCAACAGCTGACTCCGTAGCATCACCCTAGAGTTGTGTGTGGGTCCAGTGCTTTGGCCTTGTGTATGCCGTAGGGAATGTGCTGTGCTGAACCGTGCCAGGCACCTGCAGTGACATTGCTTCGCGCTCAGATTGCTTGTAGGGCTGGTAGGGGGAGGCTGCACCCGACATTGAGCCTAGAGAATGCTGCAGTCTGCACACTAGAAGCTTTTTAGAAGTTTTAAAGATTACTTTTATTTTCTTTTTTTAATTGGTATGGAAACAAGCCTTTTGGATCTCCCTGTCTTAGGCCCCCTGATGTATAGATCATTTCCCTGTACACCAGCTATCAGAATATGAATTAATAAAGAAATCAACACAAGCTGTGTCTCGTGTCTGCTTTTCCAAAGGTGGGGATGATGGAGAGCCCGGGGCTGGGTTCCTCTTGCCGGGAGGGCGGGGGCGGCCGCGTTTCTGCCGTTCCTGGGGCAGCTGAAGGGAGCAGGAGCCCCCGAGGGGCTGCAAGAGCCTCTCCCGGGGTGGGTGATTGGGGAAGTGTCCGTGTTACCCCTGCGGGGCTGGCCCGGGGCTGCGGCGCTGTTGAGACCGCACTGGAGAGGCTCAGCCGAGGGCACCGGCCCGCCTGGTGCTGCCCAGGGTCTGCGCTGCCCCGCGCTCCGGCCTCGTATCCCACCCATCCCTTCCCATCCCATCCCATCCCATCCCATCCCATCCCATCCCATCCCACCCATCCCATCCCATCCTATTCCCGTGTCCTGTTCCGTCCCACCCCATCCCATCCCGACCCATTCTCATGTCCTGTCCTGTCCCATCCCATCCATCCCTATTCCCGTGTCGTGTTGTGTTCCATGCCCCATGTTCCGTGTCCCATGTTCTGTGTTCTGTCCCGTCCCATCCTTTCCCGACCCATTCCTTCCCATCCCACCGATCCAGACCCATTCCCGTGTCCTGTCCTGTCCCATCCCATCCCACCCCATACCATGGGTCCCATCCCACCCCATCCCAACCCATTCCCATGTCCTGTCCCATCCCAACCTGATCCGTCCCTTCCCATCCCATCCATCCAGACCCATTCCCGTGTCGTGTCATGTCCTGTCCCATCCCAACACGTCCTGTCCCATCCCATTCATCCCATCCCATCCCATCCCACCCCATCCCCTCCCCGTGTCCTGTCCTGTCCCGTCCCGTCTCAACCCGTCCCTTCCCATCCATCCCGACCCATTCCCGTGTCATGTCATGTTCCTTATCCTGTGTCCCATCCCATCCCATCCCAACACATTCCCGTCCCATATCTCGTGTCCCGTGTCCTGTCCTGTCCCCGCCGCCGCCTGTGTTCAAAGCTCCATTTATCTGGACCTCACCAATCAGGCGCTGCCGCCCCGGCTCAGCCAATGGGAGGCGCGGCCGCCGACTCCTGACCAATCAGCGCGCCGCCCGCAGCCGCGCGGCCAATGGCAGCGCGTTATTCTAATGAGCCCGTCTTTATCAGAGAAATGTTGGCGCTGCCCGAGCCCAACTTGAGGGGCCGGGGCCGGAGCCCCCCGAGGTCACCGGGACCCACCGGGACCCCCGTGCCAACTTCACCCACGGGCAGCGCGGATTCCGGGGCTCTGCAGCCCCCGTGCCAGCCTCACCGCGGACCCCGGGGCTCTGCACAGCCCGCAGACCGGCGGTGATGGCCCAGCCGTCGCACCTCCGGGGTTACGGGCTCTGAGTGCCGCCTCGCTGCTGCAGCCATGGATGCCAACCTGCCGGGCACCTTCCTGCTCAACGGCCCCTCGCTGGGCGCCTTCCCCGAGGCCAAGGCGCCCGTTTGCCAGTACTCAGTGCAGAGCTCCTTCTACAAGCTGGCACCCCCGGGGCTGGGCGCCCAGCTGGCTGCGGGCACCCCGCACGGCATCTCCGACATCCTCGGCCGGCCCGCGGCGGCGCCGAACGGCGGCATCCTCCCCGGGTACCCGCACGCGGGCGGATTGAACGGACTGAGCTCGCCGGGCGTCTATTACGGGCCCCAGGTGGGCGCCCTCCCCAAGGCCGGGGGCGAGTACCTGCCCAGGGGCCGGAGCTGCTGGGCGGAGGCGGCCCCGGAGTGGCGGGGCGGCCGGCAGTGCGGCGGCCGTAAGTACCGGGGGGCTCGGAGCGGCTGCTGCGGCCCGGGGGGGTCCGTGGGGATGGCACCGTGGTGCTGCAGAACCGCACTAAGGCGAGGGAATGGGCCAGGCTGTGTCTGTTCCATTGCCCTGCATGAGGTTGGTCAGCGGACTCACCCAGGAGCCCAGTGCTGGAGTTGCTGAACCTCAAAAGGTCGCAGAACTTTTTGGCTCTAATGGCAAATAGTGGCTGCTTTCACACAGTGGGAAACTGCAAAAGCAAAGCAACAGGAGCGGTGTCCCAGAGCCAGGGAGTGTCTGGGCAGTGGGAGAGGGTTTGCATGAACAAACATAAGGCTCCTGACTTTCATACAGCCACGGAGAGCTCACTAAGAGAGGGGTGAGGGAGGACACAGCCAGTCGTGCATGTACGGCAGAGGCCAGAGCACCAACTGCCCCCACTCCTGCCAGGATTTGTCATTAGAGCCAATTCTTTGCCCCCAGGCAGCCACAGCTGGCAAGGACAGGCAGAGCGCTCTGGCTCACAAGATCTCCCCGATTCTCAAGCAGCCTCCCCGGGGGTCAGTGCCTGGGTGGTTCATGGCAGAGACAGGCAGGAGCAGGAGCCCCAGGCTGGCAGCACTGCTGGAGAGCTGTCAGGGGAATTGCAGAATGTTGCTGCTGTCCCACAGGGTGGGTGGGATGGGTGCATCCTCTGTCCTGTGGGAGGTTGCGTGCAGCTGTTCAGAACCTGCAGCTCTGCTCCCCTTCAGCACTTTGCAGGTGATGGTTTTGGAGCGGATGGGTGAGGCAGCCACGAGCCAATACCTGTCTTCTGTCCTGCATCATGCAAGGTGTGGGACATGGGGGCACAGTGTTCCCACCATGGCTCTGGGGTCAAGCACTGTTGATAGCAACCCTTACCCTCTGAGCACAACCACTTAGCACTGTCCTTGAGCAGGAGGTGCCTACCCCACCTCTGTGGGACCTCCACAGTGGGCAGCTCAGCCCTCCTGGGACAGGGGAGCAGGAATAAAGTTTTAATTTGCAGAGGAGCAGGGGTGGAAGGATTCTGTGGTCACTGAGTGTGGACAGAGACTTGTCCAGAGTGGTGGGCTGCCCAGAGCTCACCCACTTCTCCCTTCCTCTCCTGTAGCCCCTGCTCACCTGGCTGACAGCATCCACAAGAAGAAGCACACGCGCCCAACCTTCACAGGACACCAGATCTTTGCTCTGGAGAAGACATTTGAGCAGACCAAGTACCTGGCGGGTCCGGAGCGGGCACGGCTGGCCTATTCCCTGGGCATGACCGAGTCCCAGGTGAAGGTGAGTACGGCGTCCTGCGCGGTCGGGGCGCGCAGCGTGCTGCCCGCTAACCGAGCTGGGGTGCCAGGTCTGGTTCCAGAACCGCCGGACCAAATGGAGGAAGAAGAGCGCCCTGGAGCCCTCCTCATCCTCGCAGCGGGCGGGGGGCTCTGGCGGAGAGCGGGCGGCCTCCGAGACCGAGGACGATGAGTACAACAAACCCCTGGACCCGGACTCGGATGACGAGAAGATCCGGCTGCTGCTGAGGAAGCACCGTGCAGCCTTCTCAATGCTGGGCTTGGGCACTCACAGTGGCTGAGCAGGGGCACAGCCTGGCCCCTCTGAACCCCCCTGAGCAGCACAGAGCCCTGCCTGGCTGCTGGGATGGGCTGGGATGGATGGAGCTGCATGGGGAGCTCACAGGGCTGGGAGCAGCACGCTGGTAGTGGCAGGTGCAGCTGTGCCATTGATGAAATAAAGGTGCCAGTCAAGTCCCAGCACTTGTTTCGTGGTCCAGGGTGGCCTTGTGAGGCTGGGCTAGAGAAGGGTTGGGGATAGGATGGATGGGGCAGGGTCTGGTGCTGCCTGTGGCACAGGAGGTGCCCACAGAAGAAGGGGAGCCCTGGAGATTTTCCCAGGGTGTGACCCAGCAGCAAGAGCTGCTGGTTCAAAAGTCACTCACTGGGGCCTCTTACTGGAAGCTCTTAGCAGCAAATAAATATCATTTATCTTAACAGTGTGAGTGAGAGCCCATTCACCTGTCGGGGCTGCAGGATTGATGTGGCATCAATAGCCCCAGTGTGTTTGCCTGCCAACCTGTTGGGTGCCCCCCTGCTCTGTGCTGCACCCTTGTGCAAGGGGGGGCTGCACATTCAGATATTTGTGTGCACATGGGGCTGCACACCCCCTGTTCTGGCTCACCAGTGGCATGCCAGCTGTGGGTGCCAGCTGTCCTTACCTGCTGAGGACACCAAAGGAGCTCCAGCTGGCACAGACAACAAGCTTGGCAGTTGTTCAGCCAAGAGCCAGCTAAGTGCCAGGCAGGTGTGAGCAAACACGTGGGCTGTGTCTTGGAAGGAAATCGATAGCAGATAAGGCACTGATAGCAGCAGAGGGGCAGGAGTGGGGCTGGGGAAGGGCTGCCCCTCCCTGAGGCTGCAGGCAGCACCCAAAATGTGGCTCAGTCCACACTTGGGCCACTGGGATCTGAGCACCAGCCTTGTGTGGGGCTGCAGATCATTGCTGTACAAGGCTCACACTTGGCTTAAAGCCCTTTTCAGTCTCTCACTGGGCTCTGGGCACTTTGCAAGGAGCTCTGAGTGCTCAGTGCCACTTTTGCAGAGCTTAGGGCCCTGCTGTCCCTGCTCAGGTCCCTGTCCAGCCCCTGCATTATGAGGGGCTCACAATGCTCCCCCCTCAGCCCCTCTGCCTCCATGGGACGGATGCTGGGCCAGGACAGAGCTGATGGAGCTTTGGGATGGCAGGGAGCTCCCATGGCAGCACGGTGGCAGTGCCACCAGGAAGGGACACATCGCTCTGGGGACAGAGCCAGCACTCAGCAGCAGCAGGTTCCACATGGTGGGAGAAGTGAGGGGCTGCTGCTGCTGGGATATTTTTTTAACATTTTCTAAGCTGCCCCCAGCTCGGCTGACAATTTTTAATGTACTAACTGCCTGGTCCAGTGAGCTGATTAATTGGTGCTGTGGAGATCAATACAAAACAGAAAATTAAAACAATTTTAAAGTGATTAAGTAGTTTAACACCTGTCTGATGCCACGTCAGGGCTGGGAGACAAATAAAGCAGGTGGCAAAGGGCCTGCTGTAGCCAGGGAGAGTGACAAATGGCTGCTGCAGCCTGGCTGCCCTGTGCATCCCACGTTGAGACAGGACCCCAAACCGTGCTGAGCCACGCTGGGATCAGTCAGGTGGGCAGGACTGACAATTCTCCTGGTGGTTCCCACTTTGAGCATTGCTGCTGTGCCCGTCAGTGCTGGGGAGCAGCCAGCAGCTCTGCCAGGCTGTGCCCGGTGCCAGGCAGCCTCAGGGCGTGTGGGCAGAGGCAGGAGGCACACAGGAGGTGCAGCACAAGCAGGCCAGGCTGGCAGGCAGATGGATGGCAGCTCCGCTTCAATTCCGCATCGCTTTTCTCGCAGACAAACCCCGTCGGATTTTCATAAATCAAAGCGCCACACTGTTTAATAAAAATTTATTGACTTACAAGTGATTATTTATCAAAAGGCCATTAATAGCAGCTCCGGGAATGATGTGCTACTGGGTGGTGCGTGGAGACTAATAGCAAATCAATGCCAGCAGCCGGGCAGAATGCATATGAGGGCTCCTGGCCCCAGTGGGGTGCACGGCTGCTGCAGCCAGAGCCAGCAGCCCCTACCCCGTGGGCCACCCAGTGCTCCCCCCCCGGTTATTTATGGCTTCCAAATGAAATGATCGATACTTTTAATCTAGAGCTAAATTTATTAACTTTCTCATCGGAGAGAGACGTATTGACTGGGGGCATGGGGTGGGAGAGGCAAGGGAAGATGGATGTGTGCCTCCTAACCTGTCCAGCCAGCTCCTTGCCTGCTGTGGAGTGTCCTGAATGCTGCTGGGGACTGTCCCCAAGCACTGCAGGGTGGCTGCATGTCCTGCACAGCTGAGGAGGGCTCTGCAGGTTGGCTCTGCAGGCACCTGCAGCTGGATCCAAGTGCCTGAGGGCATGGCAAGGCTGAGCACCTGGAGGAAATGTCTGTGCCACCCTCAGAGAGGAGAGATCTGGGGACACAGCCCTTGGCAGGGCTCAGGAGGGGCTGCTGAATGGGGAGAAGTGAAGGAGATGAGCAGGCAGTGATGTCCCTGTCCCCAGGTGTGTCCCCAGCTGCAGGGCCATCCACAGCATTGCCTCAGCAACCCACAACTCACTGTGCCTCCCCCCAGGGCTCTTCATCCAAATGGCCCCTGAGCTGGCAGCCAGAGCAGCAAAGTTCCATCAGGTAGATAAAAAATGAAAATTCAGATTTAAGGCCACTTACACAGAGCAGCTGTCCTCACCTGGCATAGCAATGCCCTTCCCAACAAACACTGAAGGTACAAAGGAGGCACTTGGGGAACTGCCTTCTCCAGAGCACTAGAAAATGCAAGCAGGTTTCAGCAGGTAGCAGTGAAACAGCTCCTGCTTGTAAGAGCAGAGAACCCAGTGCAAGTGCTCAAGTTTGTAGGAATGTGAGGAAAATGGGAAACCACATGGGAGAAATGCTCAAATGCAAGTTGTTTCACCAAATAATTTACGTGCAGAGCAGAAAGGGGCACCACCTCCAGCACAAGATTTCCGTTTCCATGTGTGCATGACAAGCTCAGATGCCAGTTTCCCTCAGGAGACATCTAAAAAGGGATTTGCTGCCCTAGCCATGAAGCCTTGGGCTCTCCTACACACTCCAGGCTCCCACTATAGCACGTTCAGATTCCTCAGGAGCCCCACCTGCCACTCCAGGGACAACCCCAGGGGACAGAGGGAGATTTCCAAGGAGTAAGGAAAGGATTTCCAAGGAGTGTGATCCTTACTGCACCGGGAGCAGTGAAGATGCTGCTACTCAGACACTGTAGAAGCAACAGCCTGGGTCCAGCTGACAGCAAGGTGGCAAAAGAAAAAGATTTCTCCTGGAAGTGGATCTGAAAATGGCCTGAGAGGCACATTCTGCTCCTAAGGGGTTTGTGCCTCACACATGAGTGGGACAGGCTGATGAGGACTCCCTTGGTTGTCAAGGCAGCCAATTTCAGCCCAGCTCAGCAGCTTTTGTGTTGTGAGAGACCTGTGACTGACACACATGCACATCACCCCAGTCCTTCCCTGGGGCTGGACACACCGGATGGAAGCACAGGACACCATCAGAGTTTCATTTAATACTGCCCCTGCAAGGGGCTTCACTGTAACAGTAACAAGAAGGCATCTTTGCCATGAGCTGCCCAAAGACTCCAGGCAGCATTAGTGCTCCTCAAAACAACAGCCAGAGGATGAAAAAGCGAGTCCCAGCAGCTCTGGAGGAGCCCAAGTCCAAAGATTGAGTTGAGAGTTCCCCAGACAAGCCCTGGCTGTGCTGGAGCAGGTGGCAGTGCTGGAGGCAGCACACTCAGGAGCGGCTCCGGTCCTCGTGGCTGCCTACAATCATTTTGCTGTAGAGTTTCTGTTGCTCCTCCTTAAAAGCATCCTTCACCTTCTCCCTTTTCAGTCCTCCATCCCTGGGGAGAGAGTCGTATCAGAGAGGCTGCAGGCAGGCACCATCTTCATCTGGGCAAGTCAGAATTCCAGTGCCACATGCTGCCAGGGCACACCTGTCCCCAAAGGTGTGATCACCTTCCTTACCTGGTTCTGCCAGGAGCTGCCCCCATAGCCCTGCACTGTGCTCAAAAGAGCAACTCTGCCAGAAACATGAGCTACTCTAGCAGAGCTACAGGAGAGTGCCAGCCTGCCTCCTGAGCTCTGAGCCCTCAGGGCCTAGGAAAGCAGGTTCCCAAACTGAACACACCTTGCTGAGAGGAAACAAGCCAAACCCAGGGCGTCCCAATGCAAGCCACAATCACAGAATGAAGCTCTGATGCCCAGCATACAGAAGAGGCAAAGATTTTGGTGCCTACTACAGAAGCACATTCCTCCAGAGGCCTGCTCCACCCTAAGCAAGGGGGTAGAACTTTACCCTACCCTGAGCAAGGGGGTAAAACTTTACCCTACCCTGTTCTACTCTAAGCAAGAAACAAATGGAGTTCTGCAGCCCATGAGCACACCCCAGGACAAGGAACTCTGGCACCAGGAAGAGCAAAGCCTGCTGGGACTCACCAGAGCAGATCCACAAGGCCCCCCTGCCTGGCAATGGCTGACTTCACTCGATTGGCAAACTGCACTGCATCCTCTTCAGGCTGGGGCAAAACAAGAGTGATCAGCAGGAGCAAAGGGACACAGAGGAAAGTGGTCACACATCTGGGTCAACTTACCTGCCTGGTCATTGGGGGCAAGTACCAGACACTGCAGACAATGGCCCAGCTGGTCATCATCCTCAGGAGGTAGGTCACCATGCCATACTTGCTGCTGTTCCAAAAGGCATCTCCAAACTGTGGGTCATACTAAAAGGCAGAAGAGTTCATGAAATCTCTCTGAGGCTCCAACTTCCACCCCAAACTGAGCTAAAGCGCAGCTCACTACATGGAGTGACCTCAGCTTTCCGGTGCCCTCAGAGCAGGCTGGGCTGGGCTGACAGGACAGAGGTACAGAGGGACAGACAGACTTGTGCCTTGTCATACCTTGATGGCTACAGGGTAAACTGTAGCTCCAATTTCGAAGCTCCCCTTTTTGAACATCATCACAGATGTGTTGTTGATGCATGTTCCTGTAAGAGACAGGCACAATCTTAACTTCCCTCTGCAAATCAGGTCAGAAGTCTAAGCTACAGGTTAAGGTCAGGGCAACAGGAACCCAGCAACTCTCCCCTAACTCTCCATCCAAGCCCTGCTCTCTGTGTGCACAGAAAGGGTCCCTGGGACATCATGTGTGTCACTCTGGGCTCACTCAGCTCTAAAGACACAATGTCCCTTTTGTCTCACTGGAGGGTCTCAAGCCCTTGGCTATGTAAGAAGGAAAGGAACAGAGATGTGGTGATGTCTCAAGGTGCCTTCTCCACCTGGTGCTTCTCTGGCCTCATTGCACTCACCTTCTGGAAAAATAAGAATGGGCAGTTTGCTTTTGTCCTGGACATGTTCTGTGAGCCTAAACAGAAGAATGTCAAAAATCAGCAGAAGGGACAGACACCCTCAGTAACAATGCACACAGCACATAACCCACACCCTGCAGTCACCAGGGACTATCAGGGTGCAAAAACAGGGGCACAATTTCCCAGCACTTATGAGGCCTCCTCCAAGAGAGGTGAGCAGCCCTGTACCTCCCCCAGCCCTCAGAGGCACCCTGCAGGCAGCTGTCACCCACTGTCACCCACTATCACCCACTGTCACCCACTGTCACCCACTGCCACACCTTCTGGCCACGAGGTGACGATCCTTGACCTCAGAGCGTTCGAACCAGACGTGGGGACAAGCTTTCACCATGGCTCTCTGGATCACACCCATGAGCCCTCCATGGATCTGACCCACCTGAACAGGGCAAGAACACACAAGTTACAAGACCTGGGCACACATCAAAGTCAAGGCTGCATTCACAGCCAGACTGAGCTTCATCTTCCAGCCCCTCCCCTGGAAAGGCTAAGAGGAAAAGTCCCAGGCTGTGATCAGAAAGACAGACACAGCAAAACCCAAGTGCTTTCCCCATGGGGAAGCACTTTGCTCTTCCAGCAACAGCAAAGCCTGGAGCTCTTCTTGCAAAGCTGCACCCACAGACCCCTGGTGCTCTGAGCTCCAGGCTGAGCTTGCACACCACAGACAACAGAGTCTGACAGTGCCCCACCATATCATGCAGGGTCAAGAAGTTCTACATGCTCAAAGGACTCTTGCTGCCTCACAACAAGCTCTGCTGCCCCCTCCATGCAGGTGGGCAGGCAGAGCTGGTACCTTACCATGGCATAGTAGCCATCACTGGCCAGGATGATCACATCAATGGGGGAGGTGTGATTGGCCACACAGATGCCTCCATTTCGGGGTCTGTTCTCTCTACAAAACAAAGGTAGAGGTGAAGAAACAAGAAGGAAGCATGAAAGCTCCATAATGCCCAGCATGGAGCACCCCTGGGCAAGGACAGCCTGGAGCAGACAGCCCTTACCTGTCATGGTACGTGATGATGGCTGTGAGGGCACGCACACAGATCCTGTAGCACATCAGGTGCACGTGCTTGCTCAGGAAATCCTTACACCTGCAGCCCAGGACAGAGACCATCACTCCCCATTCTATGTATTCTATATATTCTATATATTCTATATATTCTATACACAACATATAATATACATTGTATTTATAATATATATTGTATATATGTAATGTATATTATATATACAATATATAATGTATATTATATATACAGTATAGTATATATTATATATACACAATATATATTGTATATACTACAATATCCCCTGTAACAGTGCCACTCAGCCCAGTGAAATCTCCTACAGAAACACAGCATATCCTGGGCTTGCTGTCAGATTATAATCACAGATTCTTAACTCATGAGAATAAAATTTTGGCCTTTGCTCTTTTCTGTTATTACTCCTTTCAGAGGTCAGGGCTGAGAACTCTGCCACCTGTTTAATGCTCACATCTAAGCCCCTTGTTGAAAATTACAGGGTGCCCATTCCTCAGAGACCACCTGCTCTGCCTGCAGGTGGTAGAACAGAAAGCTTTGTAGGGAAATTTCAGGATTATAAGGATGGAGCGCTCCCCATCTGCTTCTCCCTCAAAGATGCACTCACCTTCCATTTGGCAAATATCCCACCACTGTGGTACCAGTCACCAACAAGCTGATGCCAGTAAATGCCAGGGCTATCCTGCAGAAAGAAGAACATACTAGAAAAACCAGGCCAGCAGTACGTTCTTGCAGGCAGGTGCCAGGATCAGGACCCACCTGAGGGGCAGGAGGAAGCAGTAGCGGATGAGCACCCCGAGCCCCCAGAGCACAGTGAGGCGCAGGCTGATGTACTGGAAGTTGTAGTTGGTCCTGCTGAGCAGGTTCCAGGATTCCAACTCTTCAGCTGAGAATCTCTTGGTCACTTCATCATCCATGATGGTCTCGATGCCTTTACGGCAGAAATAGAAAATGTCTGAGAGCTCAAACTCGGGCGTGTCCAGGGCCTTCCCGCTGCCGCTGCGGCGCAGCTCCTTGATCTCCTCCTCCAGGGACGTTGGCTCCTTTGCAATGATACCTGCAACACACCACAGGCAGCTCTCAGCAAAATGGGATTTGCCCACTCAAAGAGAGACAAAACCCAAGGTCTCTCTTCCTCAGGGTCCCATTCCTTTCTCCAGTCCAGACAGGCACAAACCTCCCCACTCCCAGGGCACTTCCCTGCCCTCCCTCATGAAACAGAACTCCCTCCCACATGGAAAAGACTTCCCAGCAGACCTCAGCTGCTCACAGACACCACATTTACCCCACCTCCCCACAAGAATTTTGATCTCCATGCACCCATGCAGGGCAGGATCTCACCATTGACATAGGGCTTGTACAAGGGATGGTTCTTCTCCTTGGCACCACGCTCTATTCTTAGTGTTGCCCACTGCAAGACAGACAGGACAACCAAGATTGGCAAAGCTTTATCTCCACACTACTGCCCATTTCAGAGCTGGCTTTCAGGAAGGACCATAGTGGAGAAGATGAGGCTAAAGTAGGAGGCTTCCATACAAAAAAGAAAGAGTAAGTGATGAACCCAACTGAGGTGGAAACAGAGACTGGCCTGGGAAACTGGGAGTGCCAGAGGGAAGAAGAGTGCTCAGTGCTGAGATGGCACAGCAAGGTTTTCTGCAGTTTCTGTGACCTCTCAGCTCAGTGGTGAGATGGCACACCAAGGTTTTCTGCAGTTTCTGTGACCTCTCAGCTCTGCTGCACCTTGCACACGTGGTTGCCACTGCACAGCTTCTGGGCTGTCTGCAGCACAGTGTAGGAAGCTGGTCAGGGCACCAGTGCTACCCTTCAACCCTTGTTTCTTCCAAATTCAAAGCAGAGACTGTTTTCAGGTTGCTGCTGACACATCAGGCTGAGGATGGGATGGGATCCTGTCCCCTCTGATTCAGCTGATGGCTGCTGCTGCTTCTCAGCTCAGCAATCTGCCCAAAACAGCAGCAGCAAGCACCCTCAGACAGCTGGTTGCCAAACCCTGTGCCAGGACTACTTGTTCTATCAGCT
Source organism: Zonotrichia albicollis (assembly GCF_047830755.1). Classification (NCBI taxonomy): domain Eukaryota; kingdom Metazoa; phylum Chordata; class Aves; order Passeriformes; family Passerellidae; genus Zonotrichia; species Zonotrichia albicollis. The sequence continues at coordinate 7,264,545 of NC_133844.1, read as the reverse complement.
AATTTTCAAGGGCAGCAGCACAAACTGCAGGCTGTATTTCTGTGCAGAATTCCTGCCTGCCCTCCAAACAACCTTCACAGCCTGTAATTCATACAGGTCTGGAAGGAGAAGCTTCTGAAGAAGAAGGATTTGTGTACAACGTGCTTCTCTGTGAAGAGGGAAATTGGGATTGGGAAGGGCATCCCAATCTGAGCCCATAGCGGAGAAAGCAATGAGGGAATGCTGATTGCACACAGAGCATCCTGCTCACCTTGCAGCTGCCTCTGCCAGCAGCCAAACTCCAGCATTGCACAAGATTGCCTGGATGCTGCCATCCCAGAGGTCAGGAGAGGAGCTGTGACCTCACAGGAGCTCAGCAGCCTATGGAGAAGGCAGTGCTTGCAAGGCCAGCCCATCTCCATCCTGACTGTGGCAGCAGCAAACCCAGGCTCCCCCCGAGAGGCAGCAGGCAGGTGCCCTCCCTGCCACCAACACAGGTGTGCTGCTGCCAGGCTGTGCCCCACAAGCTTCCAGACCCCACCACACTCCCAGCTGCTGCCCCTCTGGCTTCCCAATATTAACCTTGAGTGCTGGGAAACAGCCCTCAAAAATACAATTCTATGGTCAAATTTAATTTCCACCAAATCAGTGACCAGTTGTGCCATGAGTGCTCCTCTATCCAGCCACTAAAATCCTTTAATAAAAGGTGGAATAGACTTCCCAGTCTTTTCAGAAAAATAGTTTCAAACATCAATATAGGTGTTGAGAGTAAATGTTCCTGAATTGAAGGGAGAGGGAAAAGAGAAAACATTGTGAAAAGTTCCATTTAAAACTTTTTTCTGCCAGCTTCAGTCAGTAAATTTGTAGTCAGGTCTTCTGATATCTGTGTTAAAAACAAAGCCCAGGGTCTTCCCATTTATACCTCAGGCTTTTGGGAGGACTCAAGAGTTTAAAGAGCTGAACGCTGTGAGCTCCAGTCCAGGGATACTCTGGGGACAATCAGCCCTGTTCCAACAGCAGTAGCTACACCACACATCCTTTAGCAGCACAAACTCCATATTTAAGAGCCTAAAACCTCCCTAGCAAACATTTTGTTTCACCTGGGCTGCCAGGGTAGGCTGGTACAGGCTTTACCTACTACTCCTAGTAGATAAAAAATTCTGGTCTGGTCAGGAACTTGCTTCAAGAGGTGTTGGCTCAGAGACAGCCCATAAAATGAGTCCACCAAAGGCAGGCAAGGGAACAGCATGACAACAAGCTGGAAAATTCCACTTGGCCTCTCTGTGCCAAGAGGGTGGGCAAGGGCTGCTGGTTGTCCTCCAAGGCAGCAGGTCCAGGCAGGGCTCAGTAGGTGACACTCCAGGACAGCAGCATGTGGAGAGCTCTGGGTTTTGGCCACAGACCACTCAGGGCTTGCAGCACAAATGTCCTGCCTTGCCTCCTCTGCTCTTGTTTCCTCCCAATGTGACTCAGAGAGGAACAACCTGCTGGCTCTGCTCCCTCCTCATCACACCTGACACCAGTGCAGCAGCACCCTGCCCTGCCTGGGACATGAACCCCTCCAAGCTCCCCCTCAGATACTGCATCTTGCCAGACTATTGCTCTGCTTGAAGATTTACTAGATTAATTACAGGGAAAAAACAGCCTGAGATGAGTCAGAGGTCAACTGGCAGCAGCACAACATCCACAGCCCTATCTTCCACTCTGGTCACCCAAAATCCCCTCCTGAGGCAAAAGCCTCTCTTCCACGCTTGGACAAACCTCTGTAAACACAGAGAACACTCTGAAAACATGACTTACCTGAAAAATCTTTAATAAAGTTTTCATGTAAACCTTGCGGATGCCGAAGGAGACTCCAAAAATGGCTGGCACGATGATGAAAACCAGGAGCAGAGTGAAGAGGACAGTTATGGAAATCCCCAAGAGATTAACCACTAGGCTGTCAAAGGGGAGCAGGAGGAACATGGTGAAGGGCCCAGGCAAGGCTGGTGCCCTGCAGCCAGACACAAGGGCTGCTCACAGCAATGAACCAATCCTCCTGTTAGTCAGCAACAGTGTCACACATGCACCGAGTCTGCAGCGTGCTCAGAGACCCCATTCCAAAGTTCACATCCTCCTGGGGCTCTGAGACTGGGAATGCAACAGGATCAGAGAGAGCACTTGGGAAAACAAGCCCAGAGTCTGCCAGGAGCTCAGCTGAGTTCAGACGACGCAGGCCAAAGAACTCAGAGCACACACACACAGCTTTGTCCACGGGCAGGGCAGCAACACGAGTGCAGGAACTGATCCCCTCCCAGGCTGCCACTGAGCAAGTCCTGCTGCGGGGCAGCTCCTGGAGAATCTGGCAGCAGAATGCCCTGGGGGCTGCTGAGAGCATGCAGAGTCTCTTCAGAGGGACAAGGTGGAGTCCATCCCTGAGCCTGCATTGGAGGAGATCGAGGGAGTTGGCACTCACAGGAGCCTACCGTGTGTGCAGCTATTATTGCTCAGGCCACGAGGGCACGGGCACCAGCACGGCTGCTCCTCGCATGACGCCTGGAACCAGTTCAGTTCTGGAGGCCCCTGGCATCCGCTCACGCTGAAGGGTCATCACAGACACCAATGAAAGCTTGTGCTCCTGGAAAGCTTTCAAACAGCAAGTTGGCTCCTTGGCAGATGTGGCACTCACATGCCAGCAGCAGAGGAGGAGGAGGAGAGCACTGGAGTCAGCAGATTGGAGATGTCAACGCAGAGACAGCGGGCTCTGAAACCTGCAAGGCAGTACCTGGACTGAGGTCACACCATTCACAGCAGCTCCCCACAGCAAGACTGAGACTCTATATCAGCAACTCTGATGCTCTAGCTACTGCCTGTCACTGTCACAGCCCTGGGAATCACCTCCTGCTGCCATTCATCCTGTACGGTCATACCATGCACACTCATCCAGAGCCACGCCTACGGCACAGGATGCTGCAATCAGGTCTCGAGTACAGGAAAGGAGGGACAGAAAACTCTTCCTCGTGACGAAGACCTTATCATGTCTCTCATTTCAGGGGCATCCGAGAGAAGTGAGGAAGCCAGGCACCCAGATTCCTGGATAGGCATCACTTCCTCTGCTCCTGTCTCATCGCCAGTGCAAAGGGCAGATTTACAAACAGTTCAGGACAGGAAGTTAGCCCCTAAGGGGAGAATTACAGTTCATGATTAGTCAAAGAAGAACTTGCTGGGGCACAGGGATCAGTCAAAGGTCACACACCCACAGGGTCAGCGGTGCCTTATGATAAAAAATGAGTCTGCTCGGGGGAGCCTGCCCCGAGCCACCACCTTCACAGGGTACCTGAGGATGGGATTCAACAGAAAAGCACACAGGGCAAAGGAGTCTGTAAAGATCCTCTTGTTCCCCTGTACACTGTGTTCCAGCTGCTGATTAAACACTGCTGTACCAGTAAGGCTAAGAATAGTGTTAGTGCTTCACAGTCACACACAGACCGTGTACCGTCAGCTCGTCACCCACACGTGCCCATGATGCCACCGCTGTCCCCCATCACAGGCAGGACCGGTCACACGGGCCCCTGAGGCGGCAGCGCTCCGTGAGGACTCCGCCGTGACTCCCGTGCCCCAGTCACCGGCACGGCACAGCCCACGTGTGCTGCGGCCCTGCCCGCGGGCTCCCGCCGCCGGCAGCCGCCCCTCCGGCCCCGCCTCGGGGCTGAGGCACGGCCGGCACAGAGCCGCTGTGCCGGGGCTGCAGCGATTCACCGCTCGGCACAGCGGCATAACGGCCCGCCCGGGGCGGCCGCGGCCAGACCGGGGGCGGCGGCGAGCGCGGATCGCGGTTCTGTTCCCCGGGAGCGCGGCGGATCGCGGCAGGGCCAGGCCCGGCCCTCCCGACGCCCTTCGTGCTCGGTGCGCGCGGGGCGGGGACGCGCGGGGCCGGCGCGGGGGGCACTGCGGCGCGGCCTGAGGGAGGCCGCGCTCCCGGGGATAACGGCGGGCGGGCGGGCCGGGGCCTTTCTGCCGGGCCCATGCGGGGCGGGAAGGGGCGCGGAGGCCGCCGCGAGCGTTCGGTCACTCACTCATTCCCTCCCTCACTCACCTGCTGCTGCCGCCGCCGCCGCCACCGGGCCCCGCTCCGCCCCGCCACGTGCCGTGCGCGCCCCCGCACCGCGCTGCGTGCGTGGCGTCAGCGCGCCGCCCTCGGGGCCGCGCCCGCAGGGCCGCGCCGCTCAATCCACCGCCGGCTCCGCCAGGGGGCGCCCACGCGTCCCTCCCGCCGCCCGCTGAGGGCCCGGCCCCGCCCCAGCCCCGGAGGCGCACAGGAGGCAGGAGTCGCCAAACGCCGTCACTTTATTATATAATAAACTCCCCCTTACAGCACCAACCACCACAGGCACTCACTCCTGGCACAGCGAACCCGCGGTGAGCTCATCTCGGGAGGCCAGGATGGTGCCCCCTCCCTCCACACAAGGCACTTGGGCAGCACCGGGCACCGCGGCTCCCGGCCTGGCTGCCAGCCCACAGCCCTGCCCCTACTCTCGTGTTGCCCTGAGAACCTACACGAAGGAGTTGCTTCAAGCAGCAGCTTCCAGCCGCTGGAGCAGCAGCAAGAAGTGAAGAAGCTTCTGCAGCGACTGGCGGCTGCTCATGGAGCAGCAGGCCATGAAGGAGCTAACAAAAATGTGAGGAGCATCTTCTGCAGCTGACCCCTCCCCAAGGGACAGGGAGGGCACCTACGTGTCCCCACACTACCAATAAGGAGCCTGGGTCTCTGAATGCCGCCAGGTCTGCAGGCGAGACAGGACTAGAGCAGCAGCCCCAGAGGTGCCAAGGTGCTCCCAAGCCCTGCTGGCGCTCTTCACAGCACAGGAGACAGGGCGGATCATGCCCACCTGGCAGATCTTGTAGTTCTTCCCGTGGTTGTTGTCCCAGTGGGTCTTTTGTCCACACTGGAAGGAGATGCAGAACTCTGCACCCCTGTGGGAAATGGATGGTTTGGGCAGGGTAAGCTCAAAAGTGAAAATGTCCGTGTCGGCTGAGCCGTACGTGCTGTGCATGTACTGGCAAGGGATGTCCCTGAAGCTCTTCCAGCCATCAAAGGTGATACGGACCATCACTTTCTTCTCGTACTCGATGTTTCGAACCTTCACTGTCCCTGACAGAGCCCGGCCCTGGATCACACAGCTCTCCAGGCACACCAAGTTGCTGTGCAGGCTGTTCCTGAAAGCCACATAGTTTGCAGACGGCTGTGGGAAGTCCAGCACGTACCTGCCCGCTTCCCACAGGGGGCTTTTCTTAGGTCTGAAACCAGCAAGGTCTGACAGGGCATGCTGCAAATCACAGAGGTCCTCCTCAATCTTTGAGAAGAAGCGGACAGCTGTCAGTGAGAACCCTTTCATATCAGCAAACACAACCTGCTTCTTCTTCTGGCCTTTGGAGCCCTTGTCTCGCCTCTCTGGCTCAGGTTCTGCGCTCAGCTTCTGGTTGAGACAGGACCGGAGGGGTTTACGGCCTCGGTTGCCCCGCAGCTCCTCGTAGGAGTTCAGCAGTTTGCGGATGGGGGGCGAATGGCTCAGGCACAGCCGCACGGCCAGGTCCACGGGCATGGCTGGCGGGGCCACAGCCCGCCCGCTGCACACCTGGAAAAGCCTAGAGACCAACAGGGAGGGTCAGGCGGCGCGGCCCCGGCGAGCCCCCCGTCCCACCCGGCCCGGCCCCGCTCACTCGCCGCAGCTCATCGCGTCCCGCCCGCTCCGCTCCGCTCCCGCCGCGCCCGCTCCGCATCAATGGAGCCGTGGGAGCGCCCGCGGCCGGGACACCCCGCCCCGGCCAATCAGCGCCGCCCTGCGCTCCCCGCTGGCCAATGGGAGCGCGCTGCGCCGCCTCGCCCCGCCCACTGGCGGGGGCGCGCTACTCCCGGGCCCGGCGGTGGCGGAGGCGCGTCCCGGAGAGCGACGGGACCGGGATCGGGGAGAGGGAACAGCACAAAAATGGGTCCTGGTACCAGAAAAACACGAGTGCTTTCGGAGGAGCAGCAGCCGTGCAGTACCAACACCGGGAGGGAGCTCAGGGAGAAAGGGGGGCACGTTCCTCTTACCCGGGCTTTAATATGTTCCTCTTACTTTGGACTTTATAACATGTTCCTCTTACCCGGGCTTTAATATGTTCCTCTTACTTTGGACTTTATAACATGTTCCTCTTACCCGGGCTTTAATATGTTGCTTTACCTAGGCTTTAATGTGTTCCTCTTACCCAGGCTTTAAAATGTTCCTCAAACCTAGGCTGTAATATTTTCCTCTTACTTTGGACTTTCATATGTTCCTCTTATCCAGGCTTTAATAGGGGAGGTTTGAATTGCTTTCATACACCCCTTCTCATATATTTTTCCACAGACAGCTATTTCCAGGATGTCTAAGAAAACCCCACACCCTCAGTTCATGCTCTATCAGCTCAGAAGCTCTTACCCTGGATGTGTGCACTGAGAAGGAAATTTGTTCACACGCAAGAGATAACGTGGTGTCCCTGACATCTCTAATGAGAATCACCCTCACTGTTCAGGTCACATGTGACTCCTTGACAGTAAAGACTGTCACCTAAAGCAGATCACCCCTGCCTTGTTCACCTTGCTAATCTCCCCAGAGCTGTCCAGCCATTTATGTTAAGCAGCCCTGATTGCTCCTGCTGACAGCACAGATTTTCATCAGCTCATGACACAGCTGACCGACCTACCAATATTTCTACATGGTTGTCTCTCCATCACCACCATGTCTGAATGTCTGCAGCACAATGCAAAGTGAGCTTGAACCCAGTGCCCAGCTGGCAAAAATATGATGCAAAAACATGCTGTGAACACATCATCTTAGTGCAAACCCCCCAGCCTAGGGTAGAGAACACAAACATGAGTCTTCCTAGCAATGAAAGTTGTCCCACCTTTCTCTTGCCCTCAGGAGAGCAGTTCTGGCTCAGGCAGGGAAATTGCAGCTCAGCATCAGCGCCCTGCCTGTGACCTCTTCCACCATCCACCTGCTTTGTGTTCAGAGCTAACCACTGAGTAAACCCAAGCTATTTCCACCCAGGGGAGAGCAGAGAACAAGGAATGTATTTGACATCAACAGCAGAACCCACAGACACTGGAAAAGCTGCCCCTACTCTTCCCATTCTCTCCCAGCAGCACAGATTAAGGTGGATGCCCTGCTGTGTCTTCTCCATTTAAAGGACAAACCAAACCCATCATTTTCTCAATAAAGTTGTGCACATTTCTCCTTCCCCCAGCCCAGAGCAGAGGTGCAGTGTGAGCAGTTCCACAAATGTTACACAGGTATTTGGTCATGGAAGGACACAAAAGCAGGTGGCATTTTCAGGAAACCATCAGGTCAGTGTCAAACCATGACAGTCAGGTAAAGTTCAGCCCCTATGAGAGGACAGATGCCCCTCACACTCACACTGCAGAGGTGCAGTGTGAGCAGTTACACAAATGTCCCTGTATTTAGTCTTGGAAGGACACAAAAGCATTTTCAGGTGACATTTTCAGGTGTGCCACAAGTGACTCTCACCTGGACTGATCTCAGCCATCTCCACTCTCCTCCCTAGCCATGAATGAAGACACAGCCATGTGCCAGCTGCAAGCTCCACCACAGGCACTCTGGAAACCATCAGGTCAGGTAAAGTTCAGCCCCTAGGAGAGGACAGATGCCCCTCACACTGCTGCAGCCATGTGACAAGCACAAGCTGTCAGGACAAGCATTCAGACTGAACAGGGCCAAGGAGAAAGGCTGCAGAGGTGCCACTCTCCTCAGGCAGATCCTGTGCAGCACGCTTCCACAGCAGCAGATTAACAAGGATTTTGTCTGGAAGCTTCAGTCACCTCTGTGAAGTTGTCTGGCTGTAAATACACACTTCACAAGCCCTTCCTGGAGGGCTGTCCAGAGGAACATGCTACTGATTCCTCAGGATTAAACCCAGCCCCCTCTTAATGTCTATACTTGAAAAGAATCTTCTTTACCTAAATGGATTAATTAGGAAGACTATAAACCACACATGCAAAGCCACTCACACTACAAGATGCCCTGTGTCACCCCCAGCCTTGCAGGGGAAGATGCTCCCCAGACACTCCTCATGCAGGAAAGAGAAACCCTGCCCTGATGAGCCTTTGTCTGCCCACAGGTTCTGAGCTGAGGTACCACACAACACCCTGGCTTGTCCTGCATGGGGCAGCACTGCCAGAGGAGCTTCTGCTTTGTGTGACCAGCAAAAATGAACTGTGTGAACTTCCAAAAGCTTTTGCTTTGTGTGACCAGCAAAAATTAACTCTGTGAACTTCCCTTAGCAGTGGCTTCTGCACAAGGGGGTCTGACAATGCAACCTGAAGCTGTACCAGAGCCCCTCACCCTCTGCAGGGAGGGCATTCAGGTGACACACAGCAGGAACTACTTTCTCCTGAGTCCATGACCACAGCTGATCCATTTTAGTGATGCCATCTGCCACTGCTCTTAAATAAGGCATTGCAGCAGCTTCTCACTGCAGCTTTCCCTGTGACACAGCCTGCCCTCAGCCAGGAATGCCACAGGAAGGATTGTCTGCTGGGCATGTCACAAACAATCAGGGGCCTGATGAGCTGTGGGGATAGTGAATGCCTCTGTGGTACAATGTCACAGACATCTTTTATGGAAACCCTTTCCTTAGGATTTCTCCTCCTGAGAAGCTGGGAGGCCTCAGGAACAAAATGTAAACAATGGTTATCTGCTGCTGTGGAATGCAACAGGTGCATCTGTGATTGGTCTCATGTGGTTGTTTCTAATTAATGGCCAATCACAGTGAGCTGGCTCGGACAGAGAGTCCTTTGTTATCATTCTTTCTTTTTCTATTCTTAGCTAGCTTTCTGATTAAATCCTTTCTTCTACTATTTTAGTATAGTTTTAATGTAATATATATCATAAAATAATAAATCAAGCCTTCTGAAACATGGAGTCAGATCCTCAGCTCTTCCCTCAACCTCAGACCCACCATGAACACTGTGTACCCACCTCCAGTGCCACCGTGCTCTGCCTGCCATGGCCCTGGGAGGGGACCCAGCCCCCAGGCAGCCCCACAGGGACCCCACTGTGGTGGTGAGGGCAGGGGAGATGGAGCTGTAGCTGCTCCTCCCTGCAGGTGCTTACCTGTCCCCTCAGATGAGCTGCACAGCCCCCGAGGCCACCAGAGGGGCCACGGTTCTGTAGCGGATCAGGTGCTGCGAGCCCTCCTCCAGATCGATGGCATATTCCCTGCAGAGACAGGGGGTGAGAGCTGCTGCTGCCCACAGGGACACCGAGGCACAGGGACACCGAGGCACAGGGACACCGAGGCACAGGGACAGACACTGAGACACAGGGACACCTGTACCCCACACAGAAATGCCCCCCTACCTCTGCTCATCTGTCTCTGGCTCCACCAGGATGTTCTCCTGCCGCTCCAGCACCCGCAGGAACACAAAGGAGTCCAGATTGGGCTTTGGGACTGCAGATAAAACATTGAGAGCACAAGCTCAGCCCTCATTTCTATTCCTCTGCAGAGCACCAAGGGCTCTGACAGGTAACAAACTGACAGGTAAACAAAGGGAACACCAGAGCCTTGTAACCAGATGTGAGACAGGACTTGGCAGCAGCAGCACAGAACCACGTTACAACATTGCCATCACATCATCTTTTCTCAACTGAAGGACTCAGCCCTTACATTTGGGGCTCCCTGGAGCTCTCCCCACCCTTCTGAGTGCTTCTACAATTTTCAGATTACTCTGGAGTCTGGAGAGACTCACCTGACTTTAGGAGAGACACTTTCTGCAGGTTAGGTGGCATGTGCTTCAGGGCCACGTTTTTCAGGTAAGCCTCTGTGTTTGCCATGTACCTGAAATAAACCATTGAAGAATTGAGTTGATTAATCAAATACAAATCTGCAGGGAGAGAACTGCTCAAATCAAGAGTAAGAAACAGCTTCTCATCCTCATGCCATGGGCACAGCCAAAAACAAGCCCTTGGCCTACGCTGGTAGATGACTCAAAGTCATTTTCAGTTCCTTTCTTGCCCACAAGGAAACCTCCTGGTAAGACACACTGATTCTTACTTCAGACTGTCTGCTCACAGTCTCAAGAACATCAGCAAATGCACACAGATAAGTTTCTATAATCTATAAAAGGGGAGGAAGATATATTGAAAACCTACTCACTCTGTAGCAAAAGCAAACTCCTCTGGTGATAAAATGGAGGGCTCCCCTTCAGCTCGAGACTTCTCCTTCTCCAGGATGTGGGGAAAAAACTTCTCTATCTGATATTGAAACACAGCCCAAAAGGATGACACAGATCTCTCACAAGTTCAGTGTTTAAACCCCCACTCTCCACTGGATTCCCTACAAGCTGCAGGCTGCCCAAATCCCTGCTCCTGAAGTAACTGTGACACCACCAAGGCACACAACCAGCAGGACACAGGGACAGGAGTGGGACACACTCAGCTGTGCCAGCCCAGGCTCAGATAAAGCCAGCAGCACTCACAATATTATCATCAACACTGCTGTGATCTTCCTGCATTACAACATCAAATTAAGAAATTAATTTGAGTTACATTTCAGAGAACACCCTTTAGTGTGCTGAGGCAGGAGGCCCTGTGCAGGTAAAATCCCCCCTGAAATGCCCCTTTTTCCCCCTCTGGGCTGCAGTGTTACCTTCACCAGCCGACACCTCAAGTAGCTGCTGAGCACGAAACGGATCCGCTCGATCTCCATGTGATGCACGCTGACCTTCAGGTCTCCTTTCTTGGCCCGTTTCAGGTTGGCTTCCTGCAAGAAAAAGCAACAAGAAATGAAAATTAAATGGCTGAAACATCAAAGAAATAACAGAGGAAGACAAGTTTTGTATATAGAGCCCACAAACTCAGACTAAGGCTGTTTTTGATGACCCAAAGCTCACTGCTTCCTTTAGCATACTTTGGGTCAGCAAAATGTAATTTGAGTACTTGAGCCCCTTTCCAAGGCAAGCTCAAAGAAGAAACTCAGACAAGTTTTGTCTTAGAGGCAGGGGAGCAAACAAGCCCAGCACTCCCAAAGAGCCTCAGGCAAGCAGGGCCTGCCCAAACCACACCCGAGCCAGGAGCACCTACTGTGAAAACGCCAATCAGTTGTTTTTAGAATTTTAAAAGTGTAATAGGAATAAAATGCTTATAAAAATTGTAATATAAATAGAGTAATAATAATTTGGACAATTTGGATTAGGACAATATGAGACAATAGAAAGACAGAGTTATGAACAGTCCAGGTGCCTCTTTCTGGGCAAAATAAGCCCAAAAAAGGACCCACGTTAACAGAGGATTAACCCTTAAAAACAACAGCCTGTTGCATATTCATACACCTCATACATGATGCATAAATTCCATTGAAACACAGGATTCTGTCTTGTCAGTGTCAACTTCTTTCTCATAATCCTGACAGCATCGTTCTGCCCCAACGAGGCAGGAAGAAGTTGGTTTCTCCTGATAATGAAGCAATAAATTCTCTTTCTCTGAAAGATTCAGGTGTCCTGTGGCTGTTATCTCACTATGAGTCCTTTCTTTAGAAAAAAAGCATCCTACATAGCACAGTTTCTATTTTAACATTTTGTTACAACCTAAAACTATATTTAACACACGACTTAAGAGAATTAACACAGCATCACTTTCTAACACAACACATACAATATTCACTTTAATATTTGCGAAAAGCCAATCATAAAGACTCATTTTTCACACCTACCATATGGTCCAGCTGCTCCACCACGCACTCGATGATTTCAGGTTTACTCTCCAGCAGCTCCGGAGCAAATTTCTCATTGAGCCAGGCCTGAAAGAAGGCACGCTGTGAGTGTAACCGAGGGAATCCTCAGCCCCACCGCCCCGCAGCCCTGCCCGTGGCTGCAGCCCCGGTACCTGCTCCAGGCTCTGGATCAGCTGGGCCGGGGTCAGCACCAGCTCCTCGCTCTCCCCGTCCGAGTCGCCGCCGGCCGCGGCCGCCATCGCTCCCGCCATCACCGGCCGGCCGCGCCACTGCGCATGCGCGGCATGCCCGGGAACATAGATGGGGAACGGCGCTGCGGCCGCTTGGCCAATCGGAAAACGCGCTGGGGCCGCCGCTCCTCCCTCTGACCAATCAGAAGGCGAATTGAAAAAAAGCCATGTTCTTCAGCCAATTAGAATGAAGACTGGAAAAAAGCCATCTTTTTCAGCCAATCAGGACGCAGATTGAAGGTGCTAGGCTAACAGGAAGCGGATTGAAATGCAGCTTCCTCAGCCAATCAGGGTACGGCTCTTGGCTGCGAGCTTTTTCAACCAATCAGAAAGCGATGTGAGCTGGCTAATCAGGAGGCGGACGCAGGACGCTGGCTAATCAGGAGGCGGATTCAGCTCTTTTGGAAGTCAGCTGGCTCGGGCTGCAGTGGCCTCCACCAATCAGGGAGCGGCGTCCAGCTGCAACTTCTGAGCCAATGAGGAAGCGCAGGGAAGCTGTAGATATTTCAGCCAATCAGGGCTCAGTAGGTTTGATACCTCTCGGCTCCAGGAACAGGCACCAGGTGGGCACTGGGCATGAGAGAGAGCCAGGGACACAGCCCCCAGTGCCAGGTGGGCACTGGGCATGATGGAGCCAGAGCATGGACACAGGGACACAGCCAGGCACCAGGTGGGCACTGGCCATGAGAGCGAGCCAGGGACACAGCCCCCCGTGCCAGGTGGGCACTGGCCTTGATGGAGCCAGACCATGGACACAGGGACACAGCCCCAGTGCCAGGCACAGGGACACAGCCTGGACACAGAGACACAGCCCAGAGAGAGGGACACAAGGACACAGCCTGGACACACAGACACAGCCCCCAGTGCCAGACACAGGGACACATGGACACTGCCTACAGCCTGCACACAGGGACAGACACACGGACACAGCCCAGACACAGGGACAGCCCCCAGCACTAGGTGGGCACTGGCCCACCAGAGCCATCAAGCCTGGACACAGGGACACAGCCTGGACATAAAGACACAGCCCCCAGTGCCAGACACACAGACAAAGCCCGGACATACAGACACAGCCCCCAGTCCAGCCCAGGCACAGGGACACAGCCCAGACAGAGGGACACAAATAGCCCCCAGTGCCAGACACAGGGGCACAGCCTGGACACACAGACAGAGCCTGGACACACAGACAGAGCCCCCAGCCCAGCCCAGACACACAGACACAGCCCGGACACACAGACACAGCCCCACCCCAGCCTGGACACACAGACACAGCCCGGACACACAGACACAGCCCCAGCCCAGCACTCCAGAGTCACCCCCAGCCCCGCTGCCACAACACACCTGCACACAGTTTAAGAAAAGGTTTACTGATCCATCAGTACTTCTGCCAATATTGCAACAGCTGTGAAAGGCAAACACTGTTACAGTTTAGAAAAAAAACAAATTTATACAATGAAAATATTAATCAAATCTCAACCCCCTCCCCCAGTGGCTGAGGAATGAGCCTGGAGTTCCACATCCAGTATTAGCACCTGCAGCACCACCAGCAACCAACCCAGCCCCTCCAGCCTGAACTCCTGAGGTCCTTGCACAACTGGACACTGACACTGGGCCCCTACACCAGGACACCTGGGCTGTGACACAGGAAAAGGATGGAAGGGAAGGGATTCAGCCAGCTTGGATTGTGGGGAGCTGCACTTGTGCAGGTTCTGCTGAGCAATGCACGGGGATGCTGAGGAATGCACAGCTCCACTCCTCAATGTGTGCCAGAAACAGAATTCAGAAATCCGTCCTACACAGTATCTTACAGCTTGTCAAATCAATGTTTTCCTATAAATTATATATAAGAAATCCATAAAGAAACAGTTTTACACCTCACATATTAATCAGGGAAGGGTGGGAATTGTTATTTTTATTGGCTCAGCATCCACTTTACTGTGCTCACTGTTCCATGGCTGACCTGGCCAACAACAGCACAGACACAGGGGCAGACAAACCAGCAGGGTTAAAGTCTGGCTACAGCCCCCTCAACCCAGGGATAACCAAGACTTTAACTCAAGGAACACTTTTGCCTTTTGGTTTTCCACAAGGACCAGCACAGGAGCTGCTGCCTTGGGTCACTCCTCACTGGGAAGAGGCTCTGTGTATCTCTGCACTCTTACACTGAACTGGAGAGAAATTCCCAACTTGGAGCTGGAGCTTTCCAAAGCCCAACTGACACACAGAAGGGTTTAAGAACCAGGGACAAACAGCACTGCACTTACAGGACTAAAACTAAACCTCTGTTGGGCTCAGAGCCCCATTTCTTTCAGGAGACAACACAGCTTTACCACTTCTGCCTTTTCTTGAGGAAAAAAAAAAGAAAACCCCAAACCAAACAAAAACTAAAAAGTGATCCTCTTGCTTCCAAATCTACTGCAAAGTGGATGCTGACCAGCTAGGTCACCCCTGGGGAGCAGTTGGAGGAAGTTAGTCCTTGTAGTAGATGGCACTGTGGATCTGGCAGCAGAGAAAGGAATGATGCTCTAAAGTAGGAGGTAGGGGAACCTTGGTACAGCGAGTCCACCGGTGAGCTGGCATCTGGAAAAGAAGTTCAGGTGGTTAAAACTCCTCCCAAGCCAAATCTCCCCTACACAAACCTTTCTGCAGTTACCACTTGCTGTGGTGAGCAGAATCCAGAGCTCTCAATTCCAGCAGTCCCAACAAAAAATAAACACTTTTACTATTTGCTTCTTTTCCCATAAATATAAATATTTCCCACTCTTTTCTGCACATACTGCCAACAATCTGAACTTAACTCTCCCATCCCAGGGCCTGCAGAGCAGCCAACACAAGGGAGCCAGTCCCAGGGTCACCTTTCCAAAAGCTGACAGTAATTTTAGTGGTTTATATTGGATACAATTACCATGAGCCCCTGTTATATTTTCTGAAAAATCTCTTTGCCCAGGATTTTGCTCCTGGGAGGCTGAGAAGCCTCAGAGAAAAATGAAAACAATAATTATCTGATTTACTTCTCCTGTGTTTTGCTGCTTTGGAACGTGTTTGGACATTGTGATTATTTCACTGATTTCATGTAAAGTGTTTTTACTTAATGACCAATCAGTGTCTGGAAGGAGTCACAAGTTTTTAATTAGTATCTTTTAGCCTTCTATAAGTATCTTTTCTCTATTCTTTAGTATAGTTAAGTATAGTATTCTTTTATATTTTATTTATGGTGTATTTATATATATAATTATATATATTTATAATATATAATGTAAATAATATGTATAATATATATATATAACATTTATAATTATTACAATTATATTTTATACTATATATATTATATATTATATATTATATATTATATATTATATATTATATATATATTACATATAGAATATATAGAATGCATAGAATATATTTATATTTATAATAAATAAAATAATAAATTAGCCTTCTAAAAACATTAAGTCAAATTCACCACTCCTCCCTTCAATGGGGGACCCCCAAAAATACCACAAGGCCCAGTCCTGCAAACACCCCTCACTTTGTGAGAGCAGCACCAAGAGAGCTGAGAGCCTCCCAGCAGAGCTTTTCAAACCTGCTGGGCTTTTTTACCTGAAAACATCACAAGTAAAGTCATCAGCATGATAACCAGAACTGCAGCCAACTGAAAAACTGACACAAAAAGTCTCTGTATGCTGAGTACACCCAGAGACAGAACCCATTTTACTGACCTGAGAAGAATTTTGGACATGATATAGCACAAGTTAGCAAATTTACACAATCCAGACTCAAATTTCTCCTAGGTTAAGCAACATCCTGCCCAGTACTGATATTTTTATTTTCAAGAGCTGGTTCACACAGGATTTATGTGAACAATCTTTGATCATGTACAAGGGTGAGATAAACTCTGAGCATGACATTTCTGAGCACAGAAAGATGTTGAGACTGATCTAAGGGTAACACATACCTGAGACTCCACAGTTTTATCTTCCACTGGTCAAACCTCTGTCTTCATAAATGGTAATTTCAATCTACATAGAAAAGCTGTTAGGGAAACACACTATAAAGAGACTATGAAAACGTACTCAGAAAAAGGCAAAAAGACATTAAGATTATGGAACTTTTGATATTTTAGCTGCTTAAAGGCAGGTCCCAGAGCTCTAAAGCAAAAGGAACAATCTATGTGAGATGGCTCATCAGGTAAGAGCACTGGCTCCCAGCCCAGGAACTCAGTGTGGGTTTGAGTCTTGTCCCCCTGATAAATTTTGAAGAAGGCTGTGCACCAAGCAAAAAAAAAGTTAATACTGCTAAAAAGTCACCTCCAAACTGAAAATGCTTTTACTCAAGTTGAATGCTGAAGGTGTATGCACAATGTAAAACACAGTGAGGAAAAAGGAGTTGTGGAGGTGACAGCTCTGAGCTGTTTGGACAATCACAGAAAACCCAACTGCAAGGAATTAACCTTATCATACATTGGGTTCCAATTGCTGTGGTTTCAATATTTTCAAAGAAAGATGTGTTGCTCATTATACTTCTCCATTTGCTATGAAAGGTCTTTACAACTTCAGGCAATAACCACAAAAAATGTCTGGTACAAGTCTCTGGTGAGCTATCAGCTACAAAAGAAGTTTAGAAACTCCTGCTAAGTCAAACCAAAAGCTCCCCTGCACAAACCTTTCCAGGCAGGACTTGCCTTGCCGGCATTTCTCTTAACAAGTTTTTATTCAGAAAAGCATCAAATGAGATTTAACTGTGAGGATACTACAGAATTTGAGCACAGGATGCGGTACCTGTGAGGTGAGGGGTGACAATGAGAAGTGGGGCAAGTTCTTCCCCCAGAGTGGAAAGTGTGGCTCAACAGCTGAAGAAAAAGGGTTGAAATAAACCACAGTGGAACAAGAGCAAGTGCTGGGCTTGCAGTGATGTTTGTATGTCAAAATCTTCAGCAGAACTGAGCTGAGGGTTGCACATTAACTGACAGCCAGGTCTTGTTCTTACAACATCAATTTTTGTCCTACAACACAGACAGAAAATCAGAATCTCTGGAGGTTACTGGAATAGAGAAAGGATCTCAAGTCACAAAGGTTGGGTTCCACATCTTCATGTGCCAAATCTTAACACACCAAAACCTGACTGGGGACCAGAACACAACAAACAGCAACAATCCCTGAGTCTGTATCCCAGATCAAGCATGAGCAGAGGTGCCTCACTGACACAAACCAGAAGGCACAGAAGGATACAACTCTTAATCCTCTTTCAATGGGGTCTGTCAGCAGAAGGCCCTGAGGAGCGTAGATCTTCTCATTCTGTTCCTGAATGAACTTAGCAATTTTCTTTAGAACCTGGGGATGAAACAGCACAAAAGGCACAGCAAGGCCAAGGTGAGAACTGACACACAACTGCTCTGGTGGATTCACAGTGCAGGATTCAGGGTGACCCCCATGGACCCAAACTGAGCAGTACCAGCATGTCTGAGGTACAGAAATACATTACATTACATTATAGAATGATGATATTATAGAATGCCTATATTATATTAGAATGCTTATAACATGCTTATAATGCTAATAATTGCCTTATAGAATCTTATATTATATCATAGAATGTTTACATCATATTGCAGAATGTTATGTTATGTTATAGAATGCTTATATTACATTATATAATGCTTATTCTATATTATAGAATGCTTACATTATATCATAGAATGTTTACATTATATTATAGAATGCCGATATTATATTATAGAATGCCGATATTATATTATGCTATATTAAAACTTCCTGAATAAACTTGGCAATTTTCTTTAGAACTTGGTATTATATTAATATTATATTATAATTATTTTAATATTATATTATATTATAATATTATAGTAATATAATATTAATATTACAATTTATATTAATATACTATTATATTAATTAAATTATATTAATATACTATTAATTGTATATTTTATATTTATATTATATCTTCCTGAATTAACTTAGCAATTTTCTTTAGAACCTGATAATGAAACAGCACAAAAGGCACAGCAAGGCCAATGTGAGAACTAACACACAACTGCTCTGGTGGCTCCACAGTGACCCCCATGGGTCCCAAAGTGAGCAGAACCAGCATGTCTGAGGTCCATCTGCACAGAATCTGCCCCAAAACACTGCAAGCCACAGAAAAACCACCAAGAAGCAAGGATGGAGGGGGAAACGAGCTCCTACCTTTTCATAGTGTGTCTCCATGCACAGGAAGATGGTGTAGGCAGTCAGGCAGGCGAGACAGCCCTCAAGGTAAGATTGGCCCCCAAGTTTCTCAGCTTCTGCATAGAGGTTGTTCAGTGTCCTGACTGTCTCCTCAAACTGCTGCCTGTCAATCTGCAGGGAAAGCAAGTGGGGCTGTCAGGAGAACATTCCAGAACTCACCAGGACCCTTGGACATCCAGCTCCACTCAGGGATCACCTATGCTTTAATATATTATATTTTATTATATTTATACTACACTATACTATATTATACTGTATTATACTATACTGTATTACACTATACTATATTATACTATACTATACTATATTATACTATATTATACTATACTATATCATATTATATTCTACTAAAACTATACTAGAGAAAGAGAAAAGATAAAACAGAAGGCTTAACAAGAATGAACAATAAAAACTCGTGACTGACTCTTCAAGCTGATGGTGATTGGTCATTAAGTAAAAACACAAATTCACATTAAACTAATCAAACAATCTCCAGACTACATTGCTAAGCAGCCAAACACAGGAGAAGCTGTGTTATTTACACTTTTCTCTGAGGCTTCTCATCTTCCCAGGAGAAGAAATCCTGGTGAAGGGATTTTTCAGAAAAAAAAAGCATTCAGAGCAACATGCCTGTGCAATTCAACTGGGAAAAAACCGGAATTCACACACTAAAATGGATGTGTTAAATGGTTAAACTATATTAAAGTGGTTAAAATAAACAGGAGCAGAGTGAAGGGACATCCACACCCACAGTGCCTCGGTGTTGCTGCAGTGCTGACCAAACACACCACAACAGAGGAACGGGGAAGAGAAAAAAAAACAACCAGAGAAAGAAAATAGGGTAGCAAGGCGTGTTTGTTTGGCTGTCACCCTAAGATAACACTTTTGATAGCGGTGACCAAAAGGAAAGTACTTGGGACAGCATTTGGTACTTGGGACAGTATTTGTGAGGGCTCTGAGCGGGCTGGGCAGGATTTCAGGGGAGAGGACAGTGCTGTCACCTGAGAGATAGAGACACAACGAGCACATTCTGCTCTACCGCTGCACACCCGCCGCCTTCCCCGGCCCCGAGCACAGCCCGGGGACACCGGGCAGGAACCGAGTCCGCCCCGCACCGGAACGGCTCCGGTCAGAGAATGGCACAGGAGCTGCCACCCCGCCCTCAGGGAAGCCGCGGAACCGGCCCTGACCGAGGCAGGGCACCGGCGAACGCCCCCCGAGCGCAGGCCCGTGAGGCCCTGCCCGGTGTGGGGCTCCGTGCGCCAACCCCGGCCCGGCCCCGCCTCACCCGGTTCTCCAGCTCGGCCGGGAACTTGCTCTGGAACTGGCAGCGCGTCCCTCCGCTGTAGTCGCGCTGGATGAACACCTTGCCCGACACAGGCGCCTGCTGCGGCCTCATCGCGCCGCCGCCCGCTCCGCTCCGCTCCCGTCCGCTCCTTCCGCCGCCCACCCCGCGCACTTACGGCTGTCGCAAAACCGCCGCGGCTCCCGGTGAGGGCGGAAGTGCCGCTAGGCGCCACCAGGTGCGGCAGTGCGCAGGCGCGGCCTCGGAGGCCGCAGAACAGCACGAGCGCGCATGCGCAAAAGCACTCGTATTCTATTGGGTGAACCGCTCGCCTCAGCTCACGTAACATTCCCCCCTCCGGCAGTACTTGGTACCGCCCATGCCCACAGGGCAGCGGCGGCCGGCGCTGTCCCGGTACAAGGCGCTAACCCGGGGCCGGGCGATATCCCGGGACAAGGCGCTGTCCCGTGGCCCACAGGCACCAACATCTGGCATCGCTATCCCGGGGCTCGGCGCTCTCCCGGCGGGCCCCCCCCCGGCCGTACTTGGTACCGCCCGAGCCCTCAGGCACCGGCGCCTGGCGATGTCCCGGGACAAGGCGCTGTCCCGGGGACGGGCGATATCCCAGGACAAGGCACTATTTCGGGGCCACCGCTCCCAGCTCGTTCATCATTTCCATGACTTTTCCTAGAAAACGGAGCCGCTAGGAGCAGACCGAGCCGCCCCCGCAGCTCTATCCCTGCTGCTGCACACGGGGGCCGGTGACGGCCCCGTAATCTTTCCCCAGAGCTCCAGGCAGCGGTGCCTCAGGCTGAGGCAAGGCTGAGAGCTGCCGTGAGGGCAGCAGAGAGCTCAGAGAAGGCAGGGCTGTGTCTGTGGTGGGAGCTCATCCTCCGGGACTTCCTTCAGGAGGGTCTGCTCGTGCTGACGGTGCCCCTCTGCTCCTGCTGAGAGCTGTTAAAAATAGGTTAAAAACTGTTGTAAAATAGTTGGTAGATCGTTAAGCATGTACTCTCAGTTTGGTTATTATATTGTAAAAGGGGTTAAAAAGGAAATCTGGTACTCAAGGTACCATAACACACCTCAGTAAAGCGCACCACGAGCCAGCCTGGACAGAACTGCAATGGCCAGCCAAGGCCTAAAACCTTCATGCAGATGAAGGACCCAAACAGAAACCAATCCAAAGGGACAAAAAACAGGATGAAAAGGAGCTCCTGACCCACTGAATTGTGCTGCTCCGTCTGGGACATCGGGGCAATCAGTGCTGAAAAGAAAACCCAGTGCTGGCGCTGCAGCATCCTTGAGGGAACGCTCCTGCTCAGCCCGGGCTCCCTTGCTTTAGGCCTTTCTTTTTTCCTATAATAAATGCTCAAAATCACCCTTGCTTTAGGCCTTTCTTTTTTATAATAAATGCTGAAAATCACTTCTGTACCAGGAGCCTGCTCTCGTTTTTACCAGTTTTTACCCATCGGGGAGGAACCTGAGCCCTCCTCCAAGTGAAACGAGCCAGCCTGGACAGAACTGTAATGGATCAATCAAGGCCTAAAACCTTCATGTAAATGAAGGATCCAAAAAGAAACCAATCCAAAGGGTTGGAAAACTAATCCAAGGGACACTTGTGGCTCTTGGAGGACACAGACACTGAAATAGAGTCTTTCAGGCCACCTAATGCAGTAGATATGCAAGAGGACAAATCAAATTTAGACATGACTTAGATTGGGAGATATACTCACAAAGCAAATTTGTGTCGTTTTATGGGCTTGAAAGATTTTAAGTCAGAGGTCCCTGTATGGCTTGAATTAGGTTAGGATAGGGGTATTCTGGAAAGCCAGATCTGGAGAAATTTTTATTCAGGGCATTTGAAATTGAGTAGGGGCCATCCAGCTTTTCTGTAATAAATAATTATTCTCTCTTAAATAAAATATTATTCTCTCTTAAATAAAGTACTCCAGAACACAAGCTTTCACATGACAAAGAAAATTATGAATACCTGAAAATGGATAGATCTATTTGTAGTATTTTTGTAGTATAATATAGCATGTATATAGCAGCAAGAAGCCCTTGGCAGCAGTGAGCTGGTTAATGGCTGCACTCAGTGATCCTCGAGGTCTTTTCCAACCTTGGTGATTGTGTGATTTCTGAGGCTATTTCAGCGCAGGGATAAACCCCTGGCTCCCACTGCTGAGCTCAGCTGCCAGAAAAGTTCCCCGGGAAGTAGCACAATCTTTGTTTGGTCATTAAAGCAGAAAAAAGAGAGAGGGAATCTTAGGAAATGCTTGAAACGATTAGGTGATCTTAACTCTAAGGAGCTAAACAAATGCAAAGCAATTCCCCCCTCAGCCCCTCGTGCTGCTGTAGAATGTAATCTCATTTCTAAACACACAATTACAGAAAATAAAAAGAAAAGAAAAGAATAATTAATTTCTGCTTCCTCATGCAAATCCTCTGACCAATCATTTAGGGATCAGGGGCAATTCAGCTTCTTGTGCAAATTCCAAACTGAAGGCCTGAAAAAAAACAAGTGAATGGATTTACTTTTCTAAGAACCAGAATTAACAAAGGTTCCATTTTCCATGGTTATGTGCCTGGCCAGACAGCCCTTGCTGACAAGCTCTCAAAAAACATGTGTTGGCCTGTTGAAAAGGCCCCAGTGTTGACTGACAGACAATTGAAGTGACAAATTGTTTCATTGTACTTGGCAGGGAGAGCGCTGTATTAGATAATTATGGCGAGGAGGGAAGCGACAGGTCACAGGTCAGAAGACACGTCTGACCCTGTTTTCTGAAAGCCCTGAAAGGAGCCCATGCCCTTCAGGGAGAGCAGCGTGCTGCTGGGGCTGCTGGGGCTGCTGGGGCTGCTGGGGCTGCTGGGGCTGCTTCTCCTTCTGCTGGGCTGATTAGGAGCAAACCAAGATGGAGTGGGGACGAGCTTGCTCTGCTCTTGCCTCAGTTGTGGCTCCCAGGATGGAAAGTGGCTCTCAGAATGGGTGTGTGGCTCTCAGGATGGGCTCCCAGGCTGGTGTGTGGCTCCAGGATGGATGTGTTGCTCCCAGTTTGGATGTGTTGCTCCCAGGACAATTGTGTGCCTCCCAGAATGGGTGTGCAGCTCCCAGGATGGATGTGTGGCTCCCAGGATGGATTCATGGCTCCCAGGAGAATTGTGTGGCTCCCAGGATGGGTGTGCAGCTCCCAGGATGGGCTTCCAGTTTGGATGTGTGGCTCTCAGAATGGGTGTGTGGCTCCCAGGGTGGGTGTGTGCCTCTCAGAATGGGTGTGTGGCTCCAGGATGGGTTCCCAGAATGGATGTGTGGCTCCAGGATGGGCTCCCAGGACAGGTGTGTGGCTCCCAGGACAATTATTTGGCTCCCAGGATGGATGTGTGGCTCCCAGGACAATTATGTGGATGGATGTGTGGCTCCCAGTTTGGATATGTGGCTCCCAGGATGGGTTTGTGGCTCCCAGGACAATTGTGTGGCTCCCAGGATGGTTTTGTGGCTCCTAGGATGGGCCCCCAGGATGGATGTGTGGCTCCCAGTTTGGATGTGTGGCTCCCAGGACAATTGTGTGCCTCCCAGAACGGGTGTGCAGCTCCCAGGATGGGTGTGTGGCTCCCAGGATGGGCTCCCAGGACAGGAGTGTGGCTCTCAGAATGGGTATGTGGCTCCCAGGATGGATTCGTGGCTCCCAGGACAATTGTGTGGCTTCCCAGGATGGATTCGTGGCTCCCA
Organism: Zonotrichia albicollis; assembly: GCF_047830755.1. NCBI lineage: Eukaryota > Metazoa > Chordata > Aves > Passeriformes > Passerellidae > Zonotrichia > Zonotrichia albicollis. The sequence goes on along the minus strand of NC_133844.1, from coordinate 7,241,322 downwards.
GGACAGGAGTGTGGTTCCCAGAATGGGTGTGTGACTCCTAGGATGGGTGTGCAGCTCCCAGGACGGGCTTCCAGTTTGAATGTGTGGCTTCCAAGACAGTTCTGTGCCTCCCAGTTTGGATGTGTGGTTCCCAGGATGGGTGTGTGGCTCCCCAGCAGCACCCACCACCTCTTAATAAATAAAAATAATAAATAAATAATAAACAAACCCACCACCTCTTATTAATAAAATGGCTCCAGGGGCCCAGAGCATGGGCAGCTGCCTTCACTGCCACCTTTGGGAGCACCTCAGCAGTCTGTGTTCTGAACTGGCAGGAAAAAGCACCAAGAAAAGGCCCTGAGTTCTGTCCCAGGCACTTGGGCACAGGCACCTTCCTTGCAGGATCAGCCCAGCCCTGCTGGGGCCTGGGTTTTTTTCAGTCTACAACTAATAGTTATTGCAGCTTCTCTCCTGCCACAGAAATAAAATATGGTATGGAATCACAGCACAGCCACTCCATTGAGAGCAATGCTACACTGAGTAACAGCAATAATTCAAAACAGATGAGCCAAAGGCTGGAGCACTATGGGCTCAGTATCCCAGTCTGCCCTGACCCCTGGAATTCGCTGAAAGTTACCTTGAGACTCGCCAGAACTCTTTTGTAACTTCTGTGAGGGTTATTTATTGCAAAGTCATAAATATTTGCTATGGATTTTCTCCATCAATCTACAAAATGAATTAGGTTAGAACAAAAATGTATGTACTTGGATTTTGGGCATGTGTTTCCCAGGCAGGGGTGAAAGCATTGGATCTCCATTGTGTAGAAGACAGGCTGCTGCAGAGCTTTGGGCTCTGCTGCCTGCACTAATTAATTCCCTTCCACAAACAAAAAAGTTTAAAATGCACAGTACAGTTGAGAAAGGGGGAAGGGAGGAAAGAGATTCTTCTTGAAATCTCTTTTAAAATCTTTCATAAAATTATTTATGGGGGAAAGGAAAATTCTGCTTCCCTCTCCTCCTTCCCAGACACCCTGCCAGTCCATTAAAAGCCTGAAACTGAGAGGCAGCATGTTGTGCCCCAGGGAATCAGCCTTGAGTCAAAGTTTACCCCAGGAGCCAGCACTGGCAGCTGGGTGTGGGGATGGAAGGAGAGTGCCCAGGCTCCTCTCTCTTTCCATCCCAAGGCAAAATTGGTTTGGGGCAAAGCCACCCCATTTTCTCACTGTTAAAAAGAGGGCGGAGAGCAGGACTTGCCTTGCCTTGCAGGCATTTCTCTTAACAAGTTTTTATTCAAAAAGCACTTAAATCAGACCTTGACTTTGAGGGTACTACAGAAGAATTTGAGCACAGGTGGATGCTGTACCTGGTGGTGAGGGGTGACAATGAGAAGTGGGGCAAGTTCTTCCCCCAGAGGTTGGTCAGGCACTGACCAGGCTCCCCAGGGCAGTGCTCCCAAGCCTGCCAGAGCTCAAGGGTTTGGACAGCACTCTCAGCCACGGGATGGGATCCTCAGGCACATCAGCAGGGCCAGGAGTTGGATTTTGTTGATCCTTGTGGGTCTCTTCTAATTAAGCCTCCAGGATGCTGCACCTTTTCAAAGCACGGGACCTGGCAGCCTGTGTGTGCAGCCAGCAATTCACACACAGAAATTCACACACAGCCAGAGAATCCTGCACTCCTCTGGCTGCTCACCCTGCCACCAACAGCTCCTGAAAAGGTTTGCATGAATGAGCTGATCCAGCTTTGTTTCTGCTCCCATGCTTTGCCCTTTACCCTTTGGCCTTTGCCCAGCTCTGTGGCCACAAGAGCAAGGGTCTGGCCACAGATGACTGCACAGCTGCCCAGATGTTCATTGTGCATGGCACAAAGAGCCACTCTGGGGGCTCACCAGCACCAGCTCCTGCTGCTCCTCACCCCAGCCACTGCCACGCTTCATAGAATACCAAACCTGCATTTTTCCCTGGGAGCTGGGGCTGTTTATCCTGGAGAAGAGGAGGCTTTGAGGTGACTTTATTGCTCTCCTCAATTTCCTGAAGGGAGCTTGGAGACAGGTGGGGTTGGTCTCTGACAGAACCAGAGGACACAGCCTCGAGCTATGGCAGGGAAGGTGTCACAGAATCCCAGAATCCCAGAATCACGGAATCACAGAATCCCAGAATCCCAGTCACAGAATTTCAGAATCCCAGAATCCCAGAATCCCAGAATCCCAGAATGATGAGGTTGCAAGAGACCTCTGAGATCATCCAGTCCAACCTGTGCCCCAACACCTCACCCAGACCATAGCACCCAGTGCCATGTCCAGGCTTTGTTTAAACACATCCAGAGATGGTGATTCTACCACCTCCCTGGGAAGAGCATTCCAGTGCTTTATTATTCTTTTGGTGAAAAAATTCTTCCTAATATCCAACCTGTACCTTACCTGACATAGCTTGAGATTGTGCCCTCTGGTTCTGTCAGTGCTGCCTGGTGGGAGAGACCAATAGGTTGGATATTAGGAAAAAGTTTATCACCAAAAGAATAATAAAGCACTGGGATGCTCTTCCCAGGGAGGTGGTGGAATCACCATCTCTGGATGTGTTTAAAAAAAGCTTGGACATCAGAGTAGCAGGAAAAGCTGAGAGAGGGAGCAAGGCAGGAGGAGCTTTTTGCTCAGTCAATGATTTACCAGATGTGTACACTGTACTAAAGACTTGTAAACATACTTTAATGGCCCGCTGTAAATCCAGGCAGTAGCAGTGCCAGCTCCATCTCCATCAGATGTGTCTTAAGAACAGCAGAGGAAGGGCTCTGAATCACTTTGTGGCAGGCTCTGTCAGCTCTGCATATAAATAAAAGAACCAATGTCCTCAGGTCAAAAATTATTTGAGTGATACGAAAGGTTTTATGACCAGCAGCTCCTCCTTTGCTGGGTTCCCTGCAATCTTCCACAGAGGGCACCTCCAGAATGTTGGATTTCTGTCCCAGTGCCCCAAGTGCGTGGCTGTGTTTTCACTGACTGTGCTGGAAGTCTCTTTTGTTAATCACTGAAGCACAGCGTCATTAGTGAGAAGTGCAGAGTGTACACAAAGAGGAACTTGCCAAATTACTAATAAGCAGAAACTCCATCCATCTTAATGAGACAGGGTTAAGAAAATAGCAACCTAGAATATACACAATGGAGCCTTTCCAATCTGCTTATTTACTCCTGTTAGAAAGTAGCTCTGAACTCCATCTCTGCTCCAGACTGGAGACTATCACATGGTTTCCAAACCACTGGTATCTTATGCTCTTGAAAATCATTTAGCACGAGAAGGATAAATAAATAAGTGGACAGAAGGATAAATAAATAAGTGGACAGAAGGATAAATAACTAAGTGGACAGAAGGATAAATAAATAAATGGGTCAAAAATTATAGAGGGAAGCGAGCAGATAGGATTGCTGAAGAGCAAGAAGCATGAGGAAATGTTTCCTCGTGGTGGGCTCCTGTTCCCTTCCTTTGGGCTCCCCACATTGTCAGGCAGCACGGAGCCACTCTTGGGCCAAAACCCCCATCAGGCCAGCCTAGCAGTGTGATTTACACCTCCCCAGTGACTTGCAGCACTTCCCCAGGTTACTCTGGCAAGCCAGAAGGGGTTTGCACCCACACCAAGGTGCCTGCACACCTGTGCTCCCCAGCCACATTTTTCTTTTGTTGGGTAAGGAATGGCTTGCAGTGCCTTTCACGCATGCAGCTCGGCTGCTGCTGTTTTATTGAACACCAGCACTTGCTGTATGTTATTCAGGCAAACTTTATATGTGCCACAGACCCTCTCAGCAGCCTGCACCTGGTCCAGGGCAAAGCTGAGCCTTGTGGAGAAGAATGTGCTGTAATGCAGCAAGTTATTACAGGATAAATATTTATAAGCCCCTGTAAACATTTGCCATCGGTTCCCTCCTGGGACTCGGGGCAGACGGTCAAGAGTTTCACCAGTGCTGAAGGCATTTGCTCTTGCAGTCCTTTATATGTTAGCTAGTAAATCTGTTGTTGGTCATGTGTAGTTATAGCATTTATTGGTGCTAATTTCACACAAACAGGAGGCATCAGCTGGAATTGTTGCGTGCCTTGATCCTGGCCAGCTTTTGGTGAAGGTGTCTCTGCAGCCCCAGGGGCACTGGGCACCTGGCTGAGGCATCAGAGTGGGTCCCCACAGCTGCAAAACCTCCCTGTGCAGGAGGTTATCATGAGGGTTGTCCTTATCATGGGGTGAGGGAATGCTCCTGGCTGCATCAGTGTTATTGGAGTCTTGGAGCAATCTGCTGAGAAAGCCAGAAAACAAAATGGCAAAACCAATATCTCCTCAGGGACTGACCCTGGCAGGTCTTGCTGGGCTGAGGGGGGTCTAACCTAAAGGAAATATTCCCTGGGGGTGTCCAGGAGCTGTCCTGCTGCAGGGCTGGCATGGTGGGCTCTCCATGCAGGGACATGGTAGCTGGGCTGCCTCTGCTGGTGCATCCCATCTGACAATGCGGGCATCCCTGTCCCTGTCCCTGAGTTTGTCTTATCTCCCCCATCCCTGCTGCCTCTGCTGGGGCTGAGATGGGGCTAAGGCAGTGGTGGGAAACTGGAGAAGAAATGCCAGGGCAGGCAAGGCCGTGACTCCTCCATGCCCTCAAGTGCAGCAGCAAAACAAAGAGCCCTGGGCAACAGCGCTCGTTGCATGGGAGTCTTTGGGGGCTCCACTTTGCTGCTCATGCACGAAAGCCAGTCATTTGGCAAAAATCAGCTCAGTTAGCAGGCTTTGTTCATAAAGAGCCAGGGCCTGAATGGACTCAGGGCTAATATATTCTATTATCCCATCCGTGCCTGCCTGTTTCCCCAGGGCAGCATGCAGGGAAAGGCAAATTCCAGCACCAGAGTGTGCCCAGGGTGGGCAGGGAGGATGGGACAGGTGGGACAACACCACTGCCGGCAGCACTGGGACATGTCCCACATGTCCCCTGCCACCTGCCCTGTCACCCCTGAGCACAGGACATGGAGCAGAGTGGGATGTGAGCTGCACATGAGGGCAGAGTGCCTGGTCCTGCACAGGCTGCTGGGATGAACAATGGAGCCAGAAATAGGCACGGTTAATTGGGCTGGGCTTTTCACAGGGCACGAGAGGTCTTGGGACAGCCAGAATGGTGTGTGGTGCAAAGGGGCTCGTTATTCAACAAGAAAATGTTAGCTCCCTGTGGGAAAGGCAGCAATAAATGGCTATGACATTAGAGACAAGGCAGAGATTTAAGAAGCAGTGGGCTACATAATTATGGAGGGAAATGGCTGCACAGGCTTCACTCAGAAAAATCCATGTGCAGTCTGGAAGAGGTCTGTTGGAAGAGCAGCACTTCTTGAGCAGCTGCTTTCTAAGAGGTCTTATATCATGGATTAAGCAATTTAGTGGCCTAGACTAGAGTTGGCATTTTCATTTGGTTTAGTTTTTTTCCTCCTTCTCCCTGATTTCTTACATTTTTAAAATAAAAAATGGTTTGCCAGCAATTGTATTTGCTGCTCAATTGTATTTCAATTTAAAATTCACTCTTGGTTTCCCATTCAGGCGCTGTTGTCATCAGTGTGGACGTCAGCCACAGAAGAGAGAAGGCAGCCAGCAAAGACCTTCCCTGAGCCAAGTTCAGGAACTGTCCAGGCCATGCATGTGGTCAGATTTAGCAGCCAAGGCGTGCTGAACAGTGAGCTTTCCTGCTTGGATCAAGAGCTGGGAACTGTGGCAGGCTCAGCAGCTACTGTTGAGTGAAACCCACTGATCAGTGTGGGATTCTCCAGGACACCCATCCCTGGGGTGACCATCACAGCACATACCTGCTGCCATGTGGCAATTGCTGACCTGCAGATAACTAGAGATAACTGCAGATAACTGGAATCCTGACTGTAGTTTTGTTGCAGTGTTACTGCTCGTGCCTTTGGAGAGCTCTCCAACTTTTGAGCAAGAGTTTCCCAAGACCTCACCTTGCCTGCCTGTGATATTCCAATTCCATCCATCCTGGAACAGAAGGATCACAGCACTGCCAAAGTCAAACACACCCTTTGCTGCTCTGCAAACAGAGAGGCTCTGAGACTTTCCTATGATCTTGCCATGGAAAATGAAGTGGCACTGGCACAGTTTGGTTTCCAACCAGAGACTTGTGCCCGTGGATGTAACACCTGGGTGCAAATCAGGATGCCTGAATTACACTTGTTTCCTGGAACACAGCACTATTTCCTAAATTCTCAAAATGAGATGTTTCAGTGTTCCTAAACTACTTTTGGTAAAAGCAGATTCTGTCAGAATTTCTCAAGGAATGAGAAGTCCATTTTTTGCAGCTGTTTCTTGGTACAAGCAATGATCAGAGCTTTGCCATCATTTCCTGAGCCCAAGTAGCAGGAGAGAGCCTGCTCCATCCAAAAATGCCTTTTTTGCTCGGGGTCCCTCGTTTACCGCTAAATTCTTCACTTCATTAGTGCTGCTAACTGGCCGCTCTGTTCTGCTGGCCCTCAGGTGAAAGTGGCTCTTTCAGCCCTCCAGGCTGCAGAGCCTCTTCCATTTACCTCTCAATGAGGTGTAGTTCCTGTTTTAAGTGGTACAAGTTGTTCCAGCCGAAGGGAGCAGCAGGAAGGGGAACTTTGGAGGATCCCAGAGGAGAGAGCGAGCTCAGTGCCCTGTAGGCACGCAGGGGCAGAGCTGCTCAGTGGCCAGATGTGCACAATGATGAGACAGTTTCTCCTGCACCCAGGGACACCCTCCTGGCACCTGGGCAGCCCCACGGGCTCCATCCTCCTCCTCCTCCCGGCCTTGGAGGGCAGCGAGTCCTTGCAAGCTGAGGAGCACAGCAAGGTAAGGGCGGAGGAATGGGAATGCAGCTCCTGCTCCTCCAGCACATCTGGAACAGGGCACCCTTTACGGAACAGGGCCTCTTGCTCTCTCCTGATTTTTGTTTTGTTGGGTTGTTTTGGTTTTTTTTTTTTTCTTTGAATGTCATAGTTTGTGTTGGGATTTGTTCTGCACGGTCCAGTACAGGTTCATAGAAATACCTGCGACTCGGAACAGCCGCTCAGGAGCGCCGGGAGCTCCCAGAGAGACCGGGAACGGCTCCGGGGGGTTCGGGCCAGGCACCGGGGCTGCAGCCGAGCCCCGGCTGCACTCCGTCGGGCCGGGCCGAGCCGAGCCGGGCCGAGCCGAGCCGAGCCGAGCCGAGCCGGGCCGAGCCGAGCCGGGCCGGGCCGAGCCGAACCGGGCTATGGGGCCGTCGGGGCCGCGCTGGGCGGGGCGGGGCGGGATTGGCTGCTGCGGTCGCTGATTGACAGCGGCAGGCCGGCGCGCGGCGGGCGGCGCGGCGCTGATTGGCTGCCGCGGGCTCACAAACCCGCGGCGCGGCCGGAGCGCGGCCAGAGCGGGGCCGGGGCGGCGGGAGGGCGGCGGGGGCTGTGAGGGGCTCGGCGTGGCTCGGCGAGCAGCGAGCTCGGGGCAGCGGAGGGGCCGCGAGGAGAGTCCCCGAGGGCCGCCGCCGGCAGCGGGGAGTCCCCGGTGCTGTCGGGGCCACCGTCGGCGGGTGGCGGCGATGGGCAGCTTGAGGGGGCCCGGTGGGGCCGCCGTGCGTGCGGTGCTGTCGGTGGCCGCCGGGCTGCTGGCGTGCGGCGTGGCCAGCGAGTACGACTATGTCAGCTACCAGTCAGACCTGGGCCCTTACCCTGGCGGGCGCTTCTACGCCAAACCCCACCAGTGCGTGGCCATCCCCCCCGACCTGCGGCTGTGCCACAGCGTGGGCTACGACAAGATGGTGCTGCCCAACCTGCTGGACCACGAGACCATGGCCGAGGTGAAGCACCAGGCGAGCAGCTGGGTGCCACTGCTCAACAAGAATTGCCATATGGGCACCCAGGTCTTCCTCTGCTCCCTGTTTGCCCCTGTCTGCCTGGACCGGCCGGTCTACCCGTGCCGCTGGCTCTGCGAGGCCGTGCGTGACTCCTGCGAGCCTGTCATGCAGTTCTTTGGCTTCTTCTGGCCAGAGATGCTCAAGTGTGACCAGTTTCCCCAGGATGACGTCTGCATTGCTATGACAGCTCCCAATGCCACCGAGGTCTCCAGGCCCAAAGGTAAGGCATGGCCGTGCTGCAGCCTTGCTCCTGGTGCTCCTCTCTGAGCTGGCAGGGCAGGAGGGGACCACGCGGGACTGAAGGGGTTCTTGTGGCAGGAGGAGGCTCACCTGAGCTCTTCTTCTTGGCAGCAGCCCTCCTCTAGCCTCTGGGCACTCTCCTGTCCCAAAGGAGGTGGGATGCCCTGCCAGCTCCTCATCCCTATCGCAGAGCCTTGGCTCTTTGGAACATGGTGGGGTTGTGCCTGTTCTGATCCCTGCATGGTCACTGGGGCTGGGCACCAGCCCTGATGGACCAAGGTGTGACCCTCCATCCTCAGATCCTGCACTGTCCTGGCTCTGCTCCCGAGCCAGGCTGCTCTGGGCAGCAGGAGGATGTGTGGTGTCCACAGCACAAAGTGTTGGCTGACTGGAGCCAACAGTGACACCAGTCCTGGCTGTCCCCACATCCAGTGCAGTCCTAGGGCATGCACTGGAGATCCAGCCCTGCCCTTGGGTGGGCTGTGAGCTGGAGAAGGAGAAAAGAACCTGCCCAAAAACAACTGGGGAAAGTGAACGTGGTTCGTGTTTGTTTCCATTGCGTGCAGCACGTTTCTGTGGTGCCGGACTGGCTTGTTCAAGTTTCAGTGAGCCTGATTTGTTGCTGGAAAGTTGAAAAGAAATAAATATCCTGGTGTCACTTGGGGGTTTGCTGTTGGAGCGCTGTGAAAGGCAGGCAGGAGGAATGTTTGTCGAGGGAGATGGCAGAGGGCTCTGAGAGAGTGCAGTGCTTAAGGGAATTGAAGGGAATTGTCACTCCTGATTCCCCAGGCATTCGGGAGGAGCTCAGCACAGGCAGGGAGGGGGCTGAGTGCTTTCCGTGCCTTCTGTGCTGTGTCAGACTCATCTGCCTTTGCAGTTACCTGTACAGACAAAAGCTGTGTGTGCTGCTCGACTGGGAGAGGTAACCCAGCTAAAGGGAACTGTGCAGTGTCATCCTGCCCATCTTGAAAGTACTTCAGAGGAGAGGATAGGAGTGCATCTTGCAGCAGAGGGGTCTCCAGGAGCTGTGGAGGGCAGTGCAGAGCAGTGACTGTGGCATGGCAGGCACAGGGGACACCCAGAGGAGCTGTGTCACATCTCAGTGACATCCAGAGGCAGGTGGAATGTGAAGTTTGTGCCAGTGCCAGGGGGAAAATGGGGGCCTGATCTCCTTGCCAGGGACCAGCCTCTCCCCACAGCCATACTGGCTTCCTTGTCATGGCTTGCCCTTCCTGCTGGAGAAACCTCCTTGTTTTCCAGGAATGCTCTAAATTAAATCTGTCTCATGTGAACCTGGACCCTTGGTCAAGACCACAGCCGTGTTCCGTGTTGCAGGTACAAAGGTTGCTTTTATTTCCCCAGGGACTTGCAGCCAAGCATGCTCCTGGGACAGCTGGGTGTGAGCTGCCCCTTCCTAGGTCTGAAACAGTCTGAGCTGTGTACAGGTCATTCATTTTACAGACATTAACGAGCCAGGACCTGGGAACAGCCTCCTAAAGGAGCAGCATCTGCCAGGTTTTCCTTTCCACTGAGTAGTTTAATGATTTCTCTTCACCTTTTGGACCTGGGGTGGGACGCTGCTGCTTTCTTGTGGTGCCTCAAACAGTTTGGAGTGGAAAAAATCAAACTCCAAGTGAATTGCAGCCACTGGTGTGATGTGAAGCAGCACTGCTGGATGTCCTGAATGCCACAGAAGCTCTCTTATAAGGCACCCACTGCTTCAGCTCTGGTACTGCCACCTCCTGCAGATGCCAAGTGACATCCTGGGTGACCTGCAGCTCAGTCCTTGTCCCTGTGCTGCTGGTTACTTGTCTGCCTGTGTTCTGTGTGCACCCTGTCTGTGTTTTCTGTCAGCACCAACTCCTTTGCTCTTGGGCACAGGAGTGTTTCCTGTTGATCCAAAGAGGGTCAGAACCAAGCAGTGTCCCCCCTTTTTCTCTTGGTACTAATAAGAACAAACCCTTTCAGTATTTTCCCCCGTTAACACCTTGAAATTGGAATTTGTTTCTGCCTCTCAAAGAGCTGACCTGCTGAATTCCTTTCTCCTTAAGCACAGGCAGTAAAGCCTGCAGGCCCACAGGATGCATCAGGGGAGTTGCAGATTAATACAGCATTACACATTCCTTCTCTTGCCCCTGGAGTAAGCTGGCTCTACAGCCAGGCTTTGCAAAAATGGTCAGCAGTGAGCTGCAGGCAGCTGAGATTGTGCTGGGAGTTTGCAGATGGGCCCCAGCCAAGCTGCAGTGGGGCCCGAGGGTGGGCTGGGGATGGCTGCTCCAGGGCCTCAGGAGGGATGGGAGGGCTTGCAGGTTTGGGGCAGCTCCAAAGAACAGCTTTCCTGGGGCACAGAGCTGGGCAGGAGCTGGCTGGGCCCCCAACATTAATGTTCCTGATGTAGTGGGATGTGGTGATCCAGAGCACAGGACAGTTTTTCTTCCCTTTGCCAGTAATGCTGTTGTGCTAGGCAGGACTGGAGGATGGGTTGATACAAATTGGATATAAGGAGGAAGTGTTTTGCAATGAGGGTTGTAAAATGCTGGCACAGATTATGTAGGAACAAGGTGGATGCCCCATGCTTGTAAATATTCCTGGTCAAGGACTCTGAGCAGCCTGATCAAGGTTGTTGATTAGGGCAGGGGGATTGTGCATAAGTGAAGCTGCTGCCTGTGGAAGGGGCTGTGCAGGGACTCCCAGCTCCAGCCTGCTGGCTCCTGGTGCAGCAAGGCTGGGGTCTCTGCCACCTTGGCTGTGTCACAGCCTGTTCAGGGGCTGCTGGAGCACAGCTAGAACAAAGCCTGTATTTGCACCATGGAACAATGACTCTTATTTTCCATTTTTGTTTGCTTTTTTTTTTCCCCTATTTTAATAGGTTGCCTGGAAAGCTCATCAAGTGGTGGCTTTCATGTTTGTCTGGCTGGTGTGGGCTTTGCCAGCCTCATGTGCACTTGGGCTGCTGAGACACTGAAGTGCTTGGCATGGCAGGAACCCCAGCTTTGTTCCCCAGCAGAATGATGTGTCACCTTCCTGTGAGCACCCTCTCTCCCTTGTCATAAGCACAGTAAATATTTCTTTTCACAGCTGGAAAGAAATATTCTGACTGCGGATATCATCCTATCTGCAAAGGCTGGCTCCTGCCTGTGTCACTCTGAGATGGTGACAGTGGAAATTGCGTGCTGGGTTCTGGAAGGAGAGGTTACCCAGGGATGGGCAGCTCTCGGAGGTACAGAGGGTGTGGATGTTGGTGCTGGGAAGGCTGGCTCGTGGCTTGCACAAGGCCAGTTGCTGTGCATGTGTGATTAATAAAATCATGGTGCACATCCCCAGGAATCAGCATTTGGCACAGAAGAGATTTGGGGGTGGTGACAGGGGAGGAACAAGCCACAGAAAACAAAAGTCTGGCCTGAATCCCTGTGGGGCATCTGAGGCTGAGGAGACACCACAGCATGGTCATGGCTGTGCCTCCCTGGCTCTGCACCCCTCTTTGAGACACCTCTCTGCTTTTTCACTCCAGCAATGCTGTGGCTTTGCTGGCCTGGCTGAGGGCTGGAAGGCCATGAGTGCTGTGTTTACTGGCAGATGTTTTGCTGCAGTGTTGTCCCTGAGAATAACTCCCTTGTGTGGGAAGAGCCCTCAGTCTTGCTGGACCAGGAACAAGCAGCATCTCCCAGCTCAATAAATTAATCTGCCAGTAGCTCAAATCTATGTCTGTGCTGCTGGGTGGTCTGCCCCAAGTGCAGATGGGGACTTGGAAACAGATTCTTATTCTCTGGGTGAAGTGAGATTTCCTCCCAGGACAGATCCCAGTGAAATCCCCTGGGCTGGCATCTCCCAAGAGGGAGATGTTGACCTCTGCCAGCAGCTGCCAAGCAGAGGTGGCTCTGCTCTGCTGGAGCCATGAGGGTGGAACAAAAGAGAGGGTGACTGCTCTTGGTGGTGGCTGGCCACTCCTGGCGGTGGCTGGCCGCTCCTGGCGGTGGCCGGCCGCTCCTGGCGGTGCGTGGCCACTCCTGGCGGTGAATGGCCACTCCTGGCGGTGAGTGGCCACTCCTGGCGGTGAATGGCCACTCCTGGCGGTGGCCGGCCACTCCTGGCGGTGGCCGGCCACTCCTGGCGGTGGCCGGCCACTCCTGGCGGTGCGTGGCCACTCCTGGCGGTGCGTGGCCACTCCTGGCGGTGCGTGGCCACTCTTGGCGGTGCGTGGCCACTCCTGGCGGTGCGTGGCCACTCCTGGCGGTGCGTGGCCACTCCTGGCGGTGAATGGCCACTCCTGGCGGTGAATGGCCACTCCTGGCGGTGGCTGGCCACTCCTGGTGGTGGCTGGCCACTCCTGGCAGTAGGTGGCCACTCTTGGTGTGGCAGCATCCACAAGAGCTGTGCTGGTCCATCCCCAGCCAGTGCTGCTCTGGCACAGGGCAGGAGGGAGGGTAGTGGGGTTTTCCTGGGCAGTCTGTGGTCCCCAGTAGCGAGGGGAGCACTGAACTGGGCTGTGCCAGTCCTGACCCTCTTGCCTGGCACCACCTTGGCACACTTGAGCCATCTCTGGGCAGCATCCTCCTGCTGTGCTGGGGCTGGGGCATCGTGTGCCTGCCTTGGCATGCAGTGGGCAGGGAATGTCAGCAGGCCATGGGCTGTGCCCCTTGGCAAGCTCTTCCCTCAGCTGAGAGCTCCTTTCTGTGCCAGTGCTGTCCTTTTAGCAGCTGCCTGTGCCTGCCCTTGGGGCCACTGGCAGCACTGTGTGGGGCTGGCAGCAGGCTGCCTGTGCCCAGGGCTGCCCTGGGAGCCAGTGGGTGGCTCTGGGTGTTTTCCCACACTTGTGGGAGCTGGGAGCCCATGGCAGGATCCATGGTCATGGATCCCCTTCAGGGGTGAGTCTGACAGCGTGGCCAGCCTGGCTCTGTGGTGCTGCTTCCTCTGGCTGCCTGCCACCTCTCAATTGTCTTCATTTCTTTTTCTCTTGCCAGGAACCACCGTGTGTCCCCCTTGTGACAATGAGATGAAGTCAGAGGCCATCGTGGAGCACCTGTGTGCCAGCGAGTTTGGTAAGGAGGAGCACTCCAGGCACGGGGAGAGTTCCCAGCTGGTCATGGACACCATGACTCCTGTGTGGCTGCACTGGAGCTGCCACCTTGCCCTGCCTTGCCCTGCCCACCGCGGTGCTGTGTGTCCTGCAGTCTGTCCCAAAGCCAGCCACGTGTGCCTCTAGATGTCACTGTGGGCATGCAGAGGTGGACGTTGTTAGAAAACACAAAGCTGCTCGAAGGCTTTGTCCTAAATGAGTGAGTGAGACAATCAGTGGTAAACTGAACTTCATTTAGAAAAAAAGATTATCACGAGGAAATATATTGGCTTTCTCAGATCAAACCCAGAATTAACTGCTTTTGACATCCTTGCTGGTGTATGTAACCTTCCAGGAAGATTATTAAAGGCATATTGAACAAGGTGTGCATTCCTGGGGGATTAGCACTTGAATGTGCCCTGTACCAGAGCGTGCTTATGCAAACCCAAACCTGCTCTGCATGCTGGTGTGCTCCCCTTTCTGCTGGAAATGAATTCTCAACTGTCCTGCAGATTTGCTATGCCAGAAGTCTTAAGTCCAGCAGGGAAAAGCACCAACAGGAACACCCATGTAATGGTTTCCCAGGAATGTGCATACTTCTGGCTTGGCTGGGGAATGGAGGCAGACGCTCAGTGCTTGGCCTGCCTGGGGAGTGGGAGGTGCTGAGTGCTCTGAGCTCTGCTCTGGGCAGGCCATGGGAGCTGGAGCAGAGCTGCCCCTGCCTCAGAGCACACACAGGGAGGGAGGAGCAGCCTCTGGGATCAGGAGCTCCCTGCCTCCTTGCAGGGCTACAGAGGCATTGCCCCACTCCAGAGCTGGGGAATCTTTGTGCCAGAGGAGGAGAGAGGGTCACTGCAGTACCTGTCCCCTTGCAGAGGTGTGCAAGGAGTGAGCCAAAGGGGTGTCCTTCCTGCTGGGAAGGGAAATACAAACTTAACTTTATGCTTGACATCAGTTTCTGCTGCGCTGGGACAGTTCCAGCAGGGAGCAGAGGCCAAAGCAGAGGAATTCCCTGCCTCAGCAGAGCTTGGGTCAGTGACTTGCCCACAGTGTTACTGGGAAAGGCACTGGGGACAGTGTCCTCCAAAGGATGGATTATTTCCTGGCAGATGTGGCGCCAGCTGGGGAGCAGGAACAGGGATGGGATGGTCCTACCTGTGCCCTGTGAGGGAAGGGAAGGCAATGCAGGGGTGAGAGGGATGTCTCAGAGGAGGGAGTGGCTGGTGGAGGAAGCATCAGCTTCAGGAAGTTTTCCCAAAGCACAGTGTATGGCCCTTGGATCTTTGTTTAGTCTTGGGGGTTACTGTCCTGGGGTGATTTCTCAAGGAGAGCTGTTTATCTGGCACTGTTCTAAACTCCCAAACCTTCAGGCTGAGCTTTCTCATGCACGTCCCCCAAGGTAAACACTGGCAGCTGACAGGTTACAGATCCTCATCAGAGCCAGACATGTACAATAAATGTTTAAACTAACATGTGCTGCATGGGGCAGCTGTTGGTAGGGCTTGCACTGATTCCTGCTGTTCCTGCAGATTTTCTCTTACATCCCAGCAGCTTGGGACAGAAAAGAGGTGAGGACCACTTTGCCCAGCACAGATGTGTGGCTGTGGCTGTGTAGCTTAGAGTACAGAGCCAAGCTGGGATAACACCAAGGAGGAGGCTGACCAGGGGTGAAAATAGTTTGTGGCAGGCTCTGTTCTTTCCATCAGTGCAGGCAGTGAACACAAACTGCAAAGACAAGGCAGGAGAGGATCTTGGACAAGATGCTGGGGGCACAGGGGTGCCAGGAGACTGCCAGCCTTGTGGTGCAGCTGAACTCTGGGTTCTGCTGCAGATGTGTGGCTGTGCCAGTTGGAAGTGGCTGTGTAGCTTAGAGTGCAGAGCCAAGACGGGATAACACCAAGGGGGATGAAGGAGGAGGCTGACCAGGGGTGCAGAGAGTTTGTTTTAGGCTCTGTTCTTTCCAGCAGTGCAGGAAGTGAACCCAAACTGCAAAGACAAGGCAGGAGAGGATTTTGGACAAGATGCTGGGGGCACAGGGGTGCCAGGAGACTGCCCCAGCCTCGTGGTGCAGCAGAACTCGGGGTTCACCTTTGAGCAAGGATGAGTGAGGACTCTGGGATGCTGCTCTAGGCAGCTGGGCTGTTCTCTGAGAATAAAGCAGCTTTGGGGTGGTGTCAGTGAGGGGTGCCAGGGCTCAGAGCAGCACAGGGGGCTGATCAGGTACATGGGGGTGACTGCAGGGTGGATTTCAGTGTGAGGCAGCACTGGAAGCAAGAGGAAGCATGGATGGGGCTCCAGAGCCCCCACAGCCACCTCCCCCAGCTGCCCTGGGCTGCAGCCAGCGCTTGTTTCTTACTCCAGGAGTTCATTCCACGCTCTGTTTCTCTTAGTGATTTTATTTATTGTTTCTGCCCTTTCTCTGGGGTCTGGGGGGATCCTGCTGAACGGGCTCTGTGGCACTGGGGACTGCAGAACAATCAATACATGCTGTTTATTTTTCCTCTGTGACTGACAGGCCCTTGCCTGCAGCCTTCTCCTGTTACAGCCCTAATGTGTCTTCTGGCAGGTTTCTTCCTTCTCAGTGATTTCTAAAGGAAGGAAAAACGAGGCTGAAGGAACAGTGGAGCTTTCCCTTCTCTCACATGAGGTGCTGGAGTGGGGCCCCAGCAGAGACAGCATCCTAGTTCTGTGCTGAAAAAGAGGGGTGAGGAGCAGGAATGGTGTGTGGTGGTTTGTGAGCAGGGCACAGGGGTTCTGCTCTCAGCTGGTGACTGCCCTGGTGCAGTGCTGTCCTTGGAGAAGGCTGTGCTGGAACTGTTTGTCCCATGAAAATAAATGTGGGTGAAATGTTGATCCTGCAGCCCTCTTGGTGCTGCCACCAGTGCCACAGGTGATGGACTGGAAAGGTGGCACATGTTCCTGCTGTGGATAACTCTCCTGGGGTCAGCTCCTGCCTGGCAGCCACAGCTGAAGGTGAAATCTATGTGAGCAAGCCTTTCCTGGGATCCCAGAGTGATCCTGGCCCTTCTCCCACTCGCTGCTGAGACAGATTTGGTGTGGCATGGGGGGGATGGAAAGGCCAAGGCTCCCAGTGAGGAGGAAGCTGTTTGCTTTGGCAGCTCTGCTGGGTGCTGGAGCCAAGACTCAAAGCATCCTGCCTGGCAAAAAGGGCTGGGAGGATGCCAGGAGAGCTGCTGCAGCACCAGGGTCCCCCAACAAATATTCTAGGAAAGCCAGAACTTGGAGGCTGCTCCTTCTAGAAGTTGGTGATGAGCTCTTGGAGTGGGATGAGCCCTGGAATAAGTGGGATAAGCCCTGAAGAAGCTGGTGTTGTTCCTAAAAACCCTCAGGCACCCCTTCTCTGGTGTTGGCCAAAGCTGTGTGTCTGTCCTGCCACTGTGGAACCCAGCTCACACACCTGGGAGTCTCACCTGGAATGGGGTTGGAATTTAGGGAATGTGGCTCAATTAAGTGGACAAGGGGAATTTGGGGAGCCAGAGGAGTGAGGGCTGAGCAGAGATCATCCTCAGCCTGCAGCACCAAAGGCAGGTGCTCCATGAGCTGTGCTTACCTGGGCAGCACTGCGGGTAAACACTGCTGACATTGCTGCTGGAAAAACAGAGCCTGCCACAAACTGTTTGCACCCCTGGTCAGCCTCCTCCTTCATCCCCATCTTGGCTCTGTGTGCTGCTCTGCACGAGCAGCCTTTGGATGAGGTTTTGGTTTCCATCTGGATTTATGGTTCCCCTGGGCAGCTCCCATGAACCTGCACTGCTCACAAAGTGCTGTGTGCAGGGGAGGGAGCAGCTGTGAGCTCCCACAGCTCAGGATTACCAGCCCTTCTTTGTCTTCCATGCTGTGTGATGCTTGCACTAGATCAACACCTCCACTACCTGGCAGATCCTGTTCTTCCTCTAGCAAAAAAGATCAAATTTTCAGTGATTTCAGCAGAGCAAAAAAGCCATTTTGCAGAAATCTCTTATTGTGCTGTTGTAGTGGTGTTTTACACCCCTCCCTGTTTTATCCTTCCTGCCCTGGCCACCTCTCTTTTTACTGCAAGGGCTCCAGTCAGCATGAATAAAGGAATTGAGGCTGACATTGAGGGGTTGCTGCTGCTGCTGCCCCGTTGGTGCCATGGAGCTTGGAGCTGCTTGAAAACTCCTTCCTTCATTTTCCAGATCTGCTGCAAACTGATCTGGTTCAGCATCTTTAGCTCCTTAAATTCAGCAGTTTCTTTAGGTCCTGAATTTGGAAAACAGATGGAATGAAAATCTCACTTATGTTTCCATTCCTAGATTACTTTCTGATACAATAGCAGTGAACATGACAAGGATCTTGGCAAACCTAAGGGATGTTTTTGGCACAGGGGCAGGCAAACACCAGTGCTGCTGTTGTCAGGGTGGTGACACTGAGTCCCTGCTGCCTGCTCAGGGTTGTCACTGTGCTGTCCTGCTGCCGTGTGTGTCTGGAGCAGTGTGAGCAGTGCTCCTGCCCAGGAAGCAGCACGTGTTCACTGCTGTGTGTTCCAGCAGAGCAGGACTTCAAGGAGTGATGCTGTGAGGATCCATCTCCCTGCCAGAGCCAGAGGTTCTTGGGGACTGCCTGCAACTGCCCTGAGACTCCCATGGGAAGGGACAGCAGCCAAGCAGTCACCTCTCTGAGCACTGGTTATCTGCAGCTCTGGAGTAAACTCCCAAATGATGAAAATATGTTAGCAATTTTGCTCCATATGTGCTTTTCCCCAAAAACGAGGCAGAGCCAAATGGCACTGAAATGATGTTTTAATGTACAACACATTTTCGTCATTTTTTCCCATGTAGGCAAAATTCCTCTTCATGGTCATGGCAAAAAAACCTTTTTTTTTTTCTTTTTTTGGGGTGGGGGGTGTTGTGATTAACTCAGGAAAATGCTGAACCCAAAGAGGGGAGAATATTTTCCATGGAAGTTGAATTAGACCAACTTTCCTTTTCCCAGGCACATGCTGGGACCTCCACAGCTCTGATGCTGTGACATCCAGTGCTTGCAAACTTGTTTCACAGGCACCTGAGGGCCGGTGTGACTGCAAACAAATGCTTGAGAAGCCAAATTGACCTTTTAAATGATCCTTTCAAGAGTCTGTCCATGCCTCTAGAGCAGGGAAGTCAGCTCATTTACTCAGTTAACATTTGTGCTTGGCAGCTGAACAAGTTCCACTCTCAAATGGGAAGTGCTGGGTGCTGTGTGCAGGAAGGGGAACAAAGATTTCAGTGTTTTACCTGGGTGCTCTCCTGGGCATGGGGCAGCTGCTCTGTGGAATTTTCAGGCAATCCTGACATGGGAAGAGATGAGAATCTTGATTCTATGTTTCAGACGGCTGAATTATTATTTTATGATATATATTAAAAGAAAATGATATATTAAAACTATACTAAAGAGCAGAAGAAAGGATTTCATCAGTAGGTTAGGAAAGGAATGGAATGATAATGAAATCTTGTGTTTGCTCACAGCTTGACACAGGTGGCTGTCATTGCACATTAAGTAAAAACAATTCACATGCTGGGTAAACATAAATCACACCCCAAAGCAGCAAAACATGGAGAAGCTGAAGCTTCTCAGCTGAAAAGATCTAAGGAAAGGATTTTTCATAAAAATATGTCTGTGACATTTCC
The DNA here is from genome assembly GCF_047830755.1 of Zonotrichia albicollis. Classification (NCBI taxonomy): domain Eukaryota; kingdom Metazoa; phylum Chordata; class Aves; order Passeriformes; family Passerellidae; genus Zonotrichia; species Zonotrichia albicollis. Next base: position 7,222,533 of record NC_133844.1, on the reverse strand, counting down.
CCATCAGGTGCAAGGGTATGGGTGTCATGCCCAAGTCATGGCCAGGGTGATGCCATGGAGGAGCAGGAGGATTCAGGAGCAGAGCAGGGAGAAGGGGATGCAGGAGGGGAGCAGGGAAGGGACAGGGAGAGGGGATGCAGGAGGAGAGCAGGGTGTGTGCAGAGGGACAAGAAGAAGGGGAATGCAGGAGGGGAGAAGGGAACTGTGTGTGTGCAGAGGGACAGGGAGAGGGGATGCAGGAGGGGAGCAGGGAAGGGACAGGGAGAAGGGGATGCAGGAGGGGAGCAGGGCACTGTGTGTGTGCAGAGGAACAGGGAGAGGGGATGCAGGAGGGGAGAAGGGAACTATGTGTGTGCAGAGGGACAGGGAGAGGGGATGCAGGAGGGGAGCAGAGCACTGGGTGTGTGCAGAGGGACAGGGACATTGCTGCTGTCACTGCTGCCCCCTCAGCCTCACACAGCAGAGGCTTTGTGCCAGTGAAAGCTGCTTAGGAGTTTTGTTTTCCCCTCTCCCATCTTGTTTTGCAGCTCTGAAGATGACCATAAAGGAAGTGAAGAAGGAGAATGGGGACAAGATGATCATTCCACGGAAGAGGAAGGCGCTGAAGCTGGGGCCCATCCGCAAGAAGAACCTGAAGAAGCTGGTGCTGTTCCTAAAGAATGGGGCAGACTGTCCCTGCCACCAGCTGGACAACCTCAGCCACTACTTCCTCATCATGGGCCGCCAGGTGAAGACCCAGTACCTGCTGACAGCCATCTACAAGTGGGACAAGAAGAACAAAGAGTTCAAGAAGTTCATGAAGAAGATGAAATCGCCCGACTGCCCCACGTTCCCGTCCGTGTTCAAGTGATGCCCTGGCTGCAGGAGGGAGGGAGAGCCCCTCCCTGGACCTGCCCAGGTGGGCACAGCGGCTCCATCTCGCTGCTCTGCTGCAGGGATGCTGGAGCCCAGCCCTCCTGCTCCTCCATCCTGCTCCTCACAGCTCCCTCAGCCCTTCCAAAGCTTGGCCTGATGGCCTGGGCACGTGCTGCAAGCAGTGGCTGAGCTCACACACCATTTCTGACTGCATTGGTAAAGACCTGTTATTGTACAGATATTGCAATAGCAGCTGTCAGGTGAAGAGGGCGAGCAGAGGGCTGGGAGGTGATGTTAAGAGCTTGCATGCTTGCAGAAAGGACCCTCATGGACCACATCACTCCCATCTTCATGGCTGCAGGATTGCCCTGAATTCCTGTAGGAACCAGAGCTGGCTGATTAGACAGAGATCCTATCTTCATGATCAAAGTTAATAAATGAGTAGTGGAGAACCCATTACAACCTCTGATAAGAATTCCTAATAGCTAATTGCCCTCACTGTAAAAACATCCCCATTATAGTCTTAACCTGTTTAGTTTAAGCCTTACCCCTGGTTCCTTGTGGTGCCTTGTTGGGCTGGAGCCCTCCCTCACCAGCATCTCTTGTGATGTTCCCCTGGGTGCCTGCCTTGGCATCTGCTGTGCCAGCTGAGCCCCTGGCAGCCTTTGAGCCTCCTCACTGTGCAGTGTGTTGGTGCACTGGCATGGGGAACAGGGGGCAGAGGGGGCTCTGTGCCTCCACCTGTGCCTTTGGCCTTGAGCAGGCCCCATCTCAGCAGTGACCAGCTGAGATCCCCCTTCCTGGGCTGAGAGAGATCTTCCTGGGCTGAGATCCCTTCCTGGGCTGATTCCCCACCTGGCCTGAGAGAAATCCCCATCCTGGGCTGAGAGAGTTCCCCTATGTGGGCTGAGATCCCTTTCCTGGGCTGAGATCTCTTCCTGGGCTGAGATCCCCTAGCTGGGCTGAGAGAAATCCCCTTCCTGGGCTGGGATCCCCTGCCTTGGCTGAGATCCCCCCATCATGGACTGAGCTCCCCTTCTTGGGCTGAGATTCCCCTTCCTTGGCTGAGAGAGATCCCCATCCTGGGCTGATTCCCCACCTGGGCTGAGATCCCCATCCTGGGCTCAGATCTCCTTGCTGGGCTGAGATCCCCATCCTGGGCTGAGAGAGATTCCCCTCCTGGACTGAGATCTCCTGGGCTGAGCTCTCCTTCCTGGGCTGGGATCCCCTCCTGGCTGTGGCATTTCCCCTGCACAGCTGAGTTCCCCTGAGCTGCTGCTGCCCAGACCTGTCACTCCATTTCAAGCCCAAGCAAAGGTTCAGTTTCTGCCCTGCCTGAGGCTTTGGCTGGGGGGAGCTCATGGCCAGCTCCTCCAGCTTGTGACACTCCTCACTTTATACCAGTGATGTTTTTATAGCTCCTTTAGGCTGCTGGCAAAGTACCAGAGAGCACAAGGCCAAGGACTTTTCCCTATGGAGCCCCACAGGGAATGTATCATCCCCATCTCCCCCCTTTGCTGTGGGACCCCAGTCTGGGGTTTTGTCTGTTTGATCTGTGACAACTTGGCTCTCTGTCATTATGTCTTTTGTGCCCTAATTGAAATGTCATGTTTGTATGATTTCAAATAGTTTATGAAAGACAAAGAATATCTTACCCAAATGATTACATTTATCGACCAAGCTGAAATTCATTATTCTGTTAATTGGACTGGTTCTCTTTTTCATAGACCCATACCACTCTGTATTCATTATCCTTCCTCCTTCCATTTAGTATTCTCATCCATCACCAATACTCTGGGAGAATGAATATCTGATGTCTGAGATAATCCTGTTGTATCACAGTTAAGTGAAATAACAAATCCTCATTTTTGAGGTTTGAACCAAACCCCCTCAAAACTGGTAAATTAATTATTCCTTAGCCTGGGATTGGTGCTTATTTCCCACATGGGGACAGAGCCATGGACTTGGTTGTAGAAGAATTCCATTAACAAGCCAAGTACTCTGAGGAATGATGTTTCACAGCTAACAGAGAGATGGATTTAGGATGTGAACTTTGTAGAGTCCCCTTAGGTTGTCTTAGACCACCATTTGTAGTAGTGTTGTTTCTTTATTGCAAAATTAATCATTGTAGATAATGTGCTTTATTAGTGAAGTAAAGAAATAAATAAACCATGGCCTTTAACATCACAGATTGATGAGGTGGAATGATGGAGAGGAGGGAATGGAGGCAGGACATGGTGAGCTGAAGGTGTGGTTCTGAGTGCCCCGAAAAGCAGTGGCACCACCAAGGAGAAAGAGCTCCCAGACCTAAGGAAAAGAATCTTCAGGGTGTTCACAGGGGTCTGAGGATGAGGGAGGAGACGAGGATCTGACTCCATGTTCCAGAAGGCTTGATTTATTGTTTTATGATATATTAAATCTATACTAAAAGAATAGAAGAAAGGATTTCATCAGAAGGCTGGCTAAGAATAGAATAGAATAGAATAGAATAGAATAGAATAGAATAGAATAGAATAGAATAGAATAGAATAGAATAGGAATGATAACAAAGGTTTGTGGCTCGGACTCTCTGTCTGAGCCAGCTGACTGTGATTGGCCATTAATTACAAACAACCACATGGGCCAATCACAGATGCACCTGTTGCATTCCACAGCAGCAGATAACCATTGTTTACATTTTGTTCCTGAGGCCTCCCAGCTTCTCAGGAGGAAAAATCCTAAGGAAAGGATTTTTCAGAAAATATCATGGCTACAAGCAAGAGCTTTTAAAATCCCTGTTTTCCAAAGGAACAGACATTTTTTAATTGCTGTTTCTTCCCCAGTGATCCCATCTGAGCCTGTTGGAAAAGCTTCTTTGGGCAGTCTGTAGTTGTCCAAGTCATTTTGAATATATTCCTTGCAAGGGGAATGGGGCAAGCTGGGGGCTCCTCTGTTTTTGGGAGCTTCTCAGTGCAGCCAGACCCACGTGCAGGGTCGAGCTCTGCAGCACAAATTCCCAAAGCAAAACCCATCCTGGAGAGCCTTGAGAGAGGGAGGGAGTGCGGGTCAACCTGCCAGGGTGGCCTCACAGCCTTGAATAAATGAGGGCTTTGTTTCCAGGGCTTCCCATCCGAGGCTGGGATCCCCTGTGGGGCAGCAGGACCTTCCCTTCCCTTCCCTTCCCTTCCCTTCCCTTCCCTTCCCTTCCCTTCCCTTCCCTTCCCTTCCCTTCCCTTCCCTTCCCTTCCCTTCCCTTCCCTTCCCTTCCCTTCCCTTCCCTTCCCTTCCCTTCCCTTCCCTTCCCTTCCCTTCCCTTCCCTTCCCTTCCCTTCCCTTCCCTTCCCTTCCCTTCCCTTCCCTTCCCTTCCCTTCCCTTCCCTTCCCTTCCCTTCCCTTCCCTTCCCTTCCCTTTTTCCTTTCCTTCCCCCTTTCCTTTCCTCATTCTGATGAAATCCTTTCTATTATTCTTTCTGCACGGCTGGGGCAGGGTTTGTGTGCCCAGGCATTGATTGGCACAGAGGCTGCAGCACCAGGGGAGCCCTGGCTGTGTCCCCTCCTGCCCCAGCAGAGCCATGGATCTGTGTGCATGCCAGTGTGAGGGCACGGGCACGCTGCAGCACAGCAGGCTCCTCTTCAGCCTGCCAGCATCCCAGGGGCAGCCAGCAAACAGCCCCTCTTCTCTGGAGAAGTGTGCTGGGCTGGGAATTCACTGCTCTCTGGAGCGTTTTTCCTTTGGAGATGTTTGCCAGGCTGTTCCATGGAGAGGAGGATGCTGGAGGGATCCACACCTGATGCAGTCAGCACAGAATCCTTTGGGATCCAGCTCTGCTCCCATTCTGGAGTGCAGGAGCAGCTCCAAAACTTTTCCTTTAGCTCAGGCTGGGGCTCACTGTGCTGTTGGCACTGCACTGCCTCAATGTGACTTTCTCCAAACTCCTGAGTCACCGATGTGGCACACAGGCTAATTTACAGGGAGGTGTGATATTGTACACAAATAAATTGTGGCCCCAGGAGGATGGTGGAGTGTCAGTATCTCTGTTGGAAGTGTGAGTATCTTCTTTCTTGGAAAGAAATTAGGAGATTAGGGCATTTACCATGAGCATGTGTGGTGCACATGAAACCCTGAAAATAAACTGCAGCCCCTTGAGGCAGATGTGACATCTTTAGATCCTCAAGTGGGGGTGAGCACACCCAGCCCA